>NC_136068.1:1372217914-1372805414 GCF_964261635.1 Lissotriton helveticus
AACCCATCCTTTTTCCCTTACAGCATGGACTTTGGACTCAACCCTTTATATCCCATGTAAATAATTCCCCCCTCTGAAGTACTGGGCTCTGGTGCCAGTTGGCGCCGTGTTATGATGACACTGTTGATGCATTTTTGCCTTGCAGGTTGGAGATACTAAACTACTTAATTTTCCAACTCAAACTGGTGTCCTGCCTCTTTTGTGGTGTGCCTGGTGTGTTGACTGAGGGTACTGCGTGAGTGCTTCACATGTCCTCCAAGTTTGGCCTGCCCGCTTGATGCCATGCTACCCCCTTTGAGACTTGGGCAACCCCCATTTCCAACAGGAAGATACTGCAGCACACGAAGTAGAAGATTTCTTCAAGGGCTTCCTGCCCTTTTGGGGTCATATGATCAATAGAAGTCATATTCGACAGCTTGTCCGCGTTGTTGAAGCTACTATTAATGAGACAGCAGGTGCTCTTAGTAATGTTACAGCTGAGCTTCAAGCGGACCGCCTTATGACTTTGCAGAATCGTATGGTATTAGACATCATACTTGCAGATCGAGGAGGAGTATGTAAATTGATTGGATCCAGTTGCTGTGTTTACATACCAGATAATGCCCCTACAGTGTACCAAGCCGTTCTAGGTTGCATAGGATCTCTGAGTCTATCCATGTAGACGAAGGAGACTGGTCATTGACGGGATGGTTTTGGGGACTGCTGTCCAAATGGGGATGGAAGATTCTGACATTCCTTGGTATGGTTTTAGCCATCCTTTTCTCTTGTTGTCTTTGCATCCAGTGTGGTCCCGCCATTTGTAGTCTTTGTGCTACTATGTGTGTTCGGAGATCTGTTCCGAGAGAAATAGAGAATAATAAAATGATGCTACAGCAACACTTTGATGACCTAATGAATATCGATATAGACCTAGATTCAAATTAACATGAGTCTTAGGTTATTGCCTACGTAATGGCAAAAGGAGGGACTGAGGTTCTGTAATTTTCCAGTCTGACTCCATTTTGTTCTGTGCCACCATTTTGTGTTGCCCTCACGTAGGCCTGTAAAGGTAGCCTGGCGAACAAAGTGGCCTGGCCTTCTCAGTTCATGTATACATTAACTAGGTTTCTCTTTGACTCTGAAATGAACTGTAAGAAACTGACCTCTTCACCTGAAACTGACCTCGCAAAGCCAATTTCCCTGATCAATCTTTGTCTGAGATTGCCAATCAATGTTCAGGACATCGTTAACTTTTTAGTTTCCTTGCACATGCCTTATCTTGTTCAGCATCTGTTACTGTTTCTATTTTTATGTTTCTTCATTACATGGGTTATGCTTTCAATTATAGGTTTGTCCGGCTTGTGGAGATTGAATTTGGGACATTCCTAATAATTAACTTTTGGGTTGGGATACTCTAAATTGAGTTTTTGCGATGTGATACTTTGTTTGAAAATGTATCTTACTGGCTAGAATTTTGTGCAGTGGGTGTACATTTATAATGTGAATATTGGGTATAAAAGGAGACGTCTCGCCTTAGTAAAATGAGCGGTCTCCTGAGAATTTACACCGTGATGTATTTCTAGGATCACTGTTACTAGCTGCAGCTAATAAACTTGGTCTCTGATGCCATCCAGAAGTATTCCGTGTCTTTGAATACCAAGACAGGTGAACTCGAAGATCTTAGGCGTGCCCCTGACGCTGCTGGGTTAAACCCCGATTCTTCAGCGTAAATCATTTTGCGACTGATTTAGCGCATGCAAAATGGTCGTACATTTGCCCCTTTACCCCTACGTTCCCAACTGTTACTTGGATTGGAGTGAAGATAGAAAATCAAATCCCTTCAAAATCCAGCATTTTCCCTACTGTTGAATAGTTTGGAGTGTAAATAGTAAATCGAACCCCTTCAAAGTTCAACACGTTACCTACTATTTCTTAAATTTGACTGACAATAGTACGCCTACCTCTAGCAGAATTCAACACTTCCCCTACTGTTGCTTAGATAGGAGTCTAAATAGTAAAGTCAAACCCTACAAAGTCCAAACCTTTCTCTACTGTTGCTGTGCTTCTCTAATGCTTATTCCTCGGTTGGCCAGGTACCACGGGCATGCAGGATTATAAACAGGAGGGGGTGCACGGGCCCCCCTCCTGTGGCTCGTTTAAAGCCTGGGGACCACCCCCCACCTTGGGATTGTCTTTTAATCTGGGGGTGGCGCTTGGACCCCTAGGGCCCCAGGTTCTACCACCTCCTTGGGGCAGCATAAAAAAATGTATTGGAGGGGCTGCGTGCCCCCTCTCGCCCCAGAAAATGTTATCTTCCTGGGGCATAAATGCACATTGAAGAAGGGTCTGTGCGAAGCCCCGGGGACTACCACCTTCCTGGGGCTTTCGATTGTTTTTAAGGAGGGGGCCCTGCGCCTCCCCCCCTCCTGGGCCATTCTCAGCCCTGGGACCGCCACCTCACTTGAGCAGGCCCTTTTAAATCAAAGGAGGGGGGGGTCATAAAGCACCCCCTCCTGGCTCCAATAATGACCCTGTACAAAAGGGGGTGGTGATGGACGGAGCATCTGAATCAATCAAACACTTACACCCAGTCAAAAGATCTGGGTTTAATCCATCACCGTTCTTTAGCCCACTCTACCACCCCAGTTCAGACATGGCTATATGCAAATCAGTCTGACCCTGTGCCTCATGGGAACAGTCCAGCCCGAACTGCCAAGCCATGTCTTCCCTGGACCGGAAACAAGCCTCCGAGGACCGGTTTCTGGCATTCCAGCCGTCTTCAGCCCGGCTTGCTTGAATCCAGTGGCAAAGTGAGCAAGGGACTCACGTCTGAGCATACCCTGCCACACTTATGGTGGCCAAAAGCGGTACAAAAGGGGGTGGTGATGGACGGAGCATCTGAATCAATCAAACACTTACACCCAGTCAAAAGATCTGGGTTTAATCCATCACCGTTCTTTAGCCCACTCTACCACCCCAGTTCAGACATGGCTATATGCAAATCAGTCTGACCCTGTGCCTCATGGGAACAGTCCAGCCCGAACTGCCAAGCCATGTCTTCCCTGGACCGGAAACAAGCCTCCGAGGACCGGTTTCTGGCATTCCAGCCGTCTTCAGCCCGGCTTGCTTGAATCCAGTGGCAAAGTGAGCAAGGGACTCACGTCTGAGCATACCCTGCCACACTTATGGTGGCCAAAAGCGGTACAAAAGGGGGTGGTGATGGACGGAGCATCTGAATCAATCAAACACTTACACCCAGTCAAAAGATCTGGGTTTAATCCATCACCGTTCTTTAGCCCACTCTACCACCCCAGTTCAGACATGGCTATATGCAAATCAGTCTGACCCTGTGCCTCATGGGAACAGTCCAGCCCGAACTGCCAACCCATGTCTTCCCTGGACCGGAAACAAGCCTCTGAGGACCGGTTTCTGGCATTTCAGCCGTCTTCAGCCCGGCTTGCTTGAATCCAGTGGCAAAGTGAGCAAGGGACTCACGTCTGAGCATACCCTGCCACACTTATGGTGGCCAAAAGTGGTACAAAAGGGGGTGGTGATGGACGGAGCATCTGAATCAATCAAACACTTACACCCAGTCAAAAGATCTGGGTTTAAACCATCACCGTTCTTTAGCCCACTCTACCACCCCAGTTCAGACATGGCTATATGCAAATAATGACCCTGGGCACCACCACCCACCAGGGCCAGCTCCTGCTATATCCCAGAGTGCCCACCCCTGGTAAATTACTGTTTTCTGTGACTTCCCAGGAACTTTGACAGCTCTCACCAAGTGCTAATAAATGCTCTTGCTTGCTGAAAGTGTAGCTTTCATATGTTTCCCTGCCCACTGGACTAAGCGGACAAGATAACAGACTAAATGATTGCTCTGAAAGACAGGGAGCTGCTTGTTCCGCAGCTTCCTGTCTGTCAGAGCAATGCTGGTTCCCGCCCAGGGGAAAAGAAGAGAAAGAAGCAAAAGAAAGGTCAGAAACAAGCAGAAAGTGACAGAATAAAGGTCAGAAACAAGCAGAAAGAGACAGAATAAAGGTCAGCAATGAACAGAAAGAAGTAAAATAAAGGTGTGAAATGAGCAGAAAGAGGTTGAATAAAGGTCAGAAACGAGCAGTAGATGGCAAAATCGAGGACAGCAAAAAGGAGAAAGAGGCATGATAAAGGTGAGAAATGGGCAGAAAGAGGAACAATAGAGGTCAGAAAAGAGCAAAAAGAGGCAGAATAAAGGTCAGAAACAAACAGAAAGAGGCAAAATAGAGATCAGAGACAAGTAAAAGGAGGCAAAATAGAGGTCATTTATGAGCAGAAATAGGCCCACAACAATCCTCAGCAGCCTTCCAAATTATTCTCTACTTTGGTACAAAACTGATTTTATTCATTTAACCTAAAGCATTCTGACCGTTATTAAAACGTTTTGCTTGTTTTTATTCCACTCATGCACATCTTCACAAACACATTAATAACATGGCTAAACATTTGCCAAAATCGCCAGTCACCTGCTCTGACTGATCTGTTGGGTTAAACCTTCTTTACCAGAACATGAAATCATGGAAGAAATTCTTACTTTGTTCCTCTCCAGATTGCACTATGGACAATCCATTCTCAATGGCATTTTCGCCTTTCCCCAATCAAAGCTACACTTCGTGCAGCAGCCTGTCCATCACATTGCTCCGGCATTGTGCACTGTGAACTGACATACCATTGACTGCAGACTGCACACTAACCTCTAAATTTAGATCAACACGGATCGGCAGTCTACGTATCAGCATTTTAATTTGGCAGCAGTGATTGGTGGTTCGATTATCAGAACCTCAGAGGGAATGGGCTGAAGGGGACTTACGGCCTGATTCATGAAAACCGAATACTGCGAATTCTAAATTGCGATTGACAGCGAATCGCAATTTAGAATTCGCAGACCGGCATTCATCAAAATATTCTAGAAAATAAAGCGATTCGCACGCGGACGCAAAAAGCGTTAGCGAGTTACAAAAATCGCTGGAAAATCGCTATTTGCGTCAAAATCCATGTAGGAATAGCGATTTTGCTATTTGCGAGATCGATAAATGCGATCTCGCTAGTAGCGAGATCGCTAAAACGTGATGTCGCATTTCGAGCACAGTGATGACATCACAACCAGGAAGCAGGCAGTTCCCACCCCCATTTAGAACAGTGAGACAGATCTCGAGGCTGCATCTCACAGAGTTCCTTACAGAACTTCTCCAAACTTTAAAATCCTTCACTTTTGTGACTGCAGCAATGGCAGAGGATGCAGCACCAGGGCACAGTGACTCCGGGCGCAAGCGGAAGCTCAAATTCAGTGAGCAGGAGTTGGAGCACCTGATAGAGGGAGTGGTAGAAAACCACTCAAAACTATTTGGAAAGGACTCCAGGAGGGTGCCTGAAGCGGAGAAACGCCGACTGTGGCTGGGGATCGGCGCAAAAGTCAACGCTGTGGGCATGACACACAGGTCGCTCGAGGAGCTGAAGAAGAGGTGGTACGACCTCCGAGGTCATGCCAAGGAGAGGGTGGCAGAGAGGCTGGGCGAGACCCTGGCTACTGGAGGTGGAGATCCTACAGTCCCTCCCAACACCCACTTGGAGGACCGTGTGGAGGACACACTTGAGCCAGAGGCGTGTATAGGGGTCATCACACTGGACTCATCCTGACCCACCCAAGACAGCCAAGGTAAGTGGCATGCGACTGCGACACTGTCCCCTGACAATGGCCATGACCCTAGAGCCTCCCATAATCAACCCAAGTCATGCAATCCATGCACATTAGGCCATGCCCAAAAGCATTGTGGGACATGTAGTCTGCCCACAATGTACAAGAACCCCAATGCAGCCAGACATGTCCCAAAGTAGCAATGCCACAGCCAGTCAGGGAATGTCAGCCAGCATGCATGTAGCAATTGCACGTGTGACAGATACATGCAATTAATCTAGGTCCACTTCCCCTCACAGGTGGCGCTGACAACAACAGCAGCGACAGCGACAGGCTGCTCATAGACGAGGCACCAGAGTATGACGAGGAGGTGCCAACAGCCACACATCCTGCACCATCAGGCGCTGCACCGATCCCTGCTGCCAGACCAGCACCATCTGCGCCAGCACCATCAGGCCCTGCACAGATCCCTGCTGCCAGACCAGCACCATCTGTGCCAGCACCATCAGGCGCTGCACCAATCCCTGTTGCCAGACCACCACGATCTGTGCCAGCACCATCAGGCGCTGCACCAATCCCTGCTGCCAGACCAGCACCATCTGTGCCAGCACCATCAGGCGCTGCACCATTGTCAACCGCAACACCACCACCAGCGGGACCCTCAACATCTGGTGTTGCTAGTGCGGAGACAGTGCGCACACCCACTGTGGCCTGGCAGCACAGCAGGCATGGCAGGGTTCGCCAGCAGAGCACAGCACGCAGCGGCAGGAGGGGGATGGCTGTGCGCGTGCCAGGGAAGAGCATAGAGCGCCGGATGCTGAGCATCCATCAACTGCAGGCACGACGCCAAGGGGCAATGCAACTCCAGCTCCACAACATTGGCCGCAATGTCGCAAATGTGTCGGACAGGATAGAGCGGATGACAACTGCTATGGAGGCGAACACTGCGGCCATCATCTCGCAGCGCAACACCGCCCACCGCCGCCACCGCAGCTACTTATGCGGCTAACTGCCTACACGCCCTCGATCTATGTAATTGGTAATGCCACCTCCCAGCTTTCACGTCGATGCCTAGCTATGCAGCTGCAGCTGGTGCAATGCAGCGAGGATGTGGCGCGAGTCTTGGAGCAGGTCACCAGTGCCGTACTGGCACTTCATCCAACCGGCCCAGCCAATGGTGGTGGGGACGACACTAGTGAGGGGACCTCCAGTGTCAGCAGCCTGTCTGCCTCACAGGTTGTTGTGCTACGCCGCAGCAGCAGGCCCACTGCGGGTTCACATGCCGTCCCAGAGGATGAGCCTGAAAGGCGATTGGGTGCCGCGCGTCGGAGGCGCACTTGACTTTACTGTCCATTGCCAGGGACATGCTGACGATAGAAGCATGTCCTGTGTATGATTTAGAGGAGTATGGCGCAATACTGCTCACATGTTAAGAATTGGAAAAAGTCATTATTATTGTGCCTTCAACAATAATATTTATTCTAGCATTGCACATGATTCCTCCTGTCATTATTTCCATTTGCATGCATTTGTGAATTGTGGGGTGAGGGGAGTGGGTGCACTAGAAACTGTTCATTGTGATGTGGTTGCGGCGTCTGTGTCCTTCAGCTGGATTCTCCCCGCGTGCTTGACGCACATGTGCAGGTGGCCGGTCGTCCCCTTCCGACTCACTGCCAGAGTTCTCTACAGGTATCCGGTGCTTGGTAGCAATGTTGTGTAGTATTGCACACACAGCCACAATGCGGCAGCACACATCAGGACTGTAGAACATGGCCCCACCAGTCTTGTGCAGTATGCGGAATCTGCTCTTTAGTAGCCCAAATGTCCTCTCAATGCAATTCCTTGTGCGTATGTGTGCTACATTGTAACGCCGTTGCTGTGGTGTAGCAGGGTTGAGGTATGGGGTGAGGAGGTATTCACGGAGGGAGTAGCCACTGTCACCTGCATGAGAGGAGCAGAGGATGAGTGCCTGTACAGCGCAGCTACTTCATCACAGTGTAACATTGTGGGCCAAGTGTACTTACCAAGTAGGTGTCCTTCACCAAAGTCTCCCCTGGCCAGTCGTGTGTGGAGGCCGCTGTGCCGGAATATGAAGGAGTCATGTGTGCTCCCCGGGTACTGTGCCACTATGTCCGTGATGTATGTCTTAGCATTGCACACCATCTGGATGTTGAGGGAGTGGTAGGACTTGCGGTTGCGGTACATGTACTCCGTTTCAGCTGGTGGGCAGATGGCGATGTGGGTACAGTCAATGCATCCTATCACATGTGGGAAATGCGCAACATTGTAGAATTGATGCTTGGTCTCATCCAACTCCTGTTGGCTGGTGGGAAATTTGATGTGGTGGTGTAGCTGGGTCAGCATAGCATTTAGGAAACTCCTCAGGCAGCGGGACATGGTGGGCTGGGATACCCCCCCTGCAACAGCAACTATCCCCTGAAGGCCAGAAGGTGCAGGCTGCACAATACCTGGACATGTGTGGGCACGGCATTGGTCCGCCTTGTTGGGTGCTGCATCAGGGGGTCAAGGTCCAGAATTAGCTGGATGATCATTGCCCCATTCAGGCGGTACTTTGCGTATATTTGCTCTCTGGTTTGGCCCAGCAGGGTGACACGCTGGCGGAATATCCTCTCCTGGATCCTACGTCTCCTCCGTGCTGCTCGCTGTAGCCTTCGCCGCCTGACCACCATGTAGAGTCCTGGCATTGTGAGACTCCTAATGCAGCTGCTGCATCTCCTTAAGTGTGGTTGGTCAGGCCAGCACCTGTTCCTGATTGGGTAACGGTTTTTCAAAAAAAAAAATCATAGGCTTTGATGGTTACCATCTGCTTTGGGTTGTCCTTAAAATGAGCCTCGCAAATTGCGATTTACGGGTTTTTCACTATTAGCGAATTTTCTTGAATATCGATTGCGATTATATTGCGGTTTCGCAATATTTTTCGCAGTATCCGTGGTTCCTCGCAATTTCCGATTCGCAAATGGGCTACTGCCGGGATTCTGCGAATACTTTTGCGTATTCGTTATTCTGTGTTTGCGAATTCGTTAATTTCTTCATGAATACCGATTTTGACTATTGCGCTCGCATTAGCTTTTTCGCAGCTATTGCGAGCGCTATTTCGGTTCATGAATCAGGCCGTTAGAGACCTACACCTGATGATCAGTGACAGTAGTGTTTCTCTAGTGTGCGCCTATGTTGTGGAGCACTCTGCACTTGATAAGACTTATACATTGAGTCACAATCCCTAGCCAAATGATTTCAAGCAGCATTTTTCCATATGGCTTTTCACTCATTCATATTTCCTCTATCCCATTTTAGCCTTGGGTGAAATTTAAATTACACTGGTCGAATTTGAAACAAAAATCCCAAAGTTTCCTTTATACGAAATGCCTTCTATATTTCATGTACTTTTTGCCTATAGAAGACAGATTCATGCAGATAATGTGTCGCTGAGAGATAATTTCTGCTTAAACCAGCATACCTTTTTGACACAAAATGCGCCCTCATTAAAAAAAAATAGTAAGTTGAGATACAAAAATAACGCTTTTGTGCTAAAAGTGTAATTTTCATAATTTTCCAACATTTTCATGAAAGTTTGCTGGAAAACATGTGCAATTAATTATAACACCTTATTCCACTTCCCTCGCAAAACGATTTTCCAAGTCTCTTGTAAAGGATGTTAAACATGTTTTCACGTTATATTAACATTTTGGTGTTGTACTGGTCCCTGAACTCGGATCCCATCCCCCCAAATCACAACAGTGATGGCTTGGCCTAAAGCAAGTATCAATTAGCGACTGATCTGAAGGTGCGCTCCCGCATGCATGGCTGTATGAAGTACGTGCATGAGTGATTCAACAAGCTAAGGAGGCACTCTACACAAGGGTTAGGAATAACCGGGCTCCAGGATTCCATGTGTCTGAAATGTAATGTCCTCAGAAATTAGAATTAATTCAATTGATATAATAATGTTGTCTTATTTTGATGTATCACAAACCCCCTAACACGGTGTTCAAGAGCTAAAAGTCATTGATGTGTTACTATTACACCACTGGAACTAACTTTAGTGACCCATGAAGAAGAAAGGCTGAGTCTAGCCTTACCAGATGTGTAAATGTAGCCTCATCGCCTGGGTCAAGGCTCTCTATACCAACGAGCTCATTGTGAGCAGGGCCTAATTGGCCATTCTGCCCCTCTGGTATTTTCCTGCTGGGTTGTAGGCTAGGGGGCTGCTTTCAGAGGAGAATGGGCTGCTATGATTCAACCAAGCCAAAGCTGTTCCATACTAGAGGTGCACTCCTGTAGTCGGGCTGGTTTGAATATTTTCATCAAGCCTCGGATCCGAGTCATGCATTAAACCTAGAATTAGGTGCAAATACTTTTTGCAATTAATTTTGTTTCCTTGCACCATAGTTTTCCCGCTTGCAAATTTCTCCAACTATCACATGTCAGAATTTGAGCCGGTAAAACAGGCTGGATAGGGGGTAACAGGCAGTGTCACCAACATGTAAAACCGAAACCACACATTATTCCCAAACACAACATGCAAACCTGCCTGGAGAATTACCACAATTGTGCACTAACAGTGTTCCTCCTGGGCAGTTATACCAGCCAATGTTCACGGTCCATCAATAAAGAGCGGCTAAGGGTATTAATCAATCTGTTTTTAGCTAATATTTTAGACCTACATTGGAAGGCGAGTACACAATCTTTATGTAAAAGTGGCAAACTGTTTGACTTTTAAAAGTAATTTGAATAGTATGGAAAGAATGGTTGTTGAATAGTTCAAGAAATGTATGGAGGGTATGCTAAGTCGGTCGTTCAATTCATGTATGGGGAAGTTAAAGTTTTAAACTGCAAATCTCATAACTTTCTTCACAGTAGGGCGGTGAGGAATACCCTCTTTTCAATCCCCTACCTCCCCCCCTTCTTGCTCGCCTGTCCCTCATCCTAGAATTGGTGAGGAAGCATCCCTAATGCCACAAGGGCTTTGTGCAAGCCATTCAGCCGCATGAAAGAGCAATGTGGGCCCAGAGGAGGGAGCAGACTTTAGTGGGGTCAGAGCGGTCACCTTAGAATAAATGTGCTCCTTTGTGCGCACTAAGGACATACACTCAGCGGGAAGCCATTGAGCCCCTGCAGACAAACCTAAACCCCCTACTTATTCAACCACGGACAGCCACCACTAACATGTAAACTGCTGCGACAGAATAAGAAAGGAGTTTGTCGACCAATGTTCTGATATTTTTGCAAGGGGACAAAAGGCTGTTTTGTATCGTCTTGTGTCGCAATCACAAATAAATACTCAGGATAGTGTGGGTGGGTGGAGGTGGGAGAGTGTTCTTAAATCATACAGAAACTACTCTTTTAGTTCTCCCTTCTTTCAGTGCGGGACCAACCATGCCACTGAAGGCCTCAGATTGTAACAGTAGGGCCTAGTCTCTGCAAGCTGGATCTTGTGTTTCCATGGAAGTGCCAAAAGCCTGCCTGCCTAGGCCTTCATTGGCGCGAGTTGAAGAGACGGGGGTACAACTGGTGAGAACGGAATGCAGCTCAGTGTCTGAAGGCTAGAGATGGGTAGACATGAAATCCGACTAGAAATGTAGCACAAAAGCGAAAGAACAGCAGATAAACTGACAGCGGGAGGCCTCCTCTCTCCCACCACCAAGTCAATACAACAAAACCACATGCTAGTCAAAGAACCATTTCCATCATCCATGGTTCTAAAACCTATTTTTCTCTCCCTCTTTTATGCTTTTTTATCTCAAACTCTTGTTGCTCGCTTTTCCCACACATTCCTCATCAAAAAACGAAACACGAAACTAGGAATAACAAAGCCAATAAATAGGTCTATCCTCGCTTTGCTGATGGCGTGGCTATGTTGTAAACTTTTCCCTCAAAGTTGGACAAAGTTAGTAAACTTTTGAAGTTTTTGAAGTTTGCCTAGTTGCCCATATTTGTCTATGAAGGTTGTCAGCATAAAAAAGAATTTGTGAAAGAACTTTCTTGCAAGGTTAGTCTGCAAGAGAATTCTCCTACTAAAAGTAGGATATTTGCACAGAAAAATCTAAGTTTAGCAGACGTTTCTTCATCATATTTGATTTGGTTTTTTTGTACTTTTCAAACTTCCTGAGAGTCAAGAAAATGTAAAAGACTTAATAAAACTCAATAAGTTATGAAGGGATACACTTTACATTCGTGCATACACTTGGTACCTGGTTTCTATGAGCTTGGCTTCTATAATTGACTGTAAACGTTGAACTTCATGTATGTTGTGCAATTCTCTGATACGTAGACATGTATTACAACGTTGCATTATTTTGTACCGTGTGCTTAGCGTAGGAAGACAGACAGGGTGGAGTGCTAGATCTAAGGACTTCCTGTTAGGATTAGGTGAAACACTGCCTGCCAGAGCAAACCTTTCTGTAAAGAAACCCCAAGTCCTCCGTGTGGTTCACTTTTCCTCTACCTTACATTAAAACGTAATGCACCTTCTATCGAAACATAAATATTACACTTAAATATGTGACATCATTTTCTGCTGACCACCATGCCCTCTATCAGACTCTAATTTGTGAATCCTTCCCACTACTGTGGTTCCTTTATAACTCTCTCAGATCTCAAGTCAACACACCTCCTTTCTTTCGTCTGCTGCCCCTCTTCAATAGGGGCAGGCTATCCCTACATGGTGGTCTGTGTCATGGCGCCCGTAAAAGCGTTACTGATGTATTGTCCAGCTATTGGCCTGCTACTACTAAAGATATGTCCTAAAATACCCACTGGTTGACACACTGGATGATGCAGCAAGATCAGTAACCAGCACGAGGAGACAGAAAACAGTAAAAGTCAGAAATAAAATACATGCGCAGAGGGAGCTGCTAATGGTCGAAGCTGACACTAAAAAGTCCCAACTGCTGACAACTGACTCTAGGCAGTCCAGTCATTTTGTAGACTTGATTTTCTCAAGGACAACAATTTTGAGCACGCAGTAGACTGTACCACACATGACATGGCGCTTGTTTACAGATGGGCATTCCGGGCAGACTGCCATAAGTGCCGGAGCTGATGACGAGCACCGGAAATCACTGCCTCAAATTAAGCGCCCTCTCTTGGACCCTCAAAGTAACAATACATGACAAGTTTTTACGAGGGTGGATCAAATTCTCTATGGAATACCAGCTAGTTTGGAAAATGGCCCAGATATTGTACATTACGTAATTATTATAAAAAATAATGTAAAGAAACTTGTAAAGCTGTCAGAGAAGCTGAATCCATCTGTATCTGACCCAAAAGTGATCTTGATAAATTATCTGACTTGCCTGCTCACTTGCCATTGGACGTGAACTGAGAAAGAATCCCGTGCGATAGTAATACCGTGGACGTTCAAAGAGAGAAGTGTTTAAAGAAAATAAACATCTCAACATTATATGGGTTGGGCCATGGGTTGGTCGCATCATGAAAACATCAGACGTTACCGAGCTTATTTCAGCACCCAGATTTTTGGAGGATGACGAGAACTTTTTCATTTTCTTTTGCTTTTTTTAAGGTAAGTAAATTTATTTTTTTCCTCATACGAGGAAAACTAATTGGTACCGTAATAAATGTTGTACCTCGAGGCTTAGTCAAAGTTCATTCTTGTCAGTAGTCGCAGCAATCAATCAACACTCTACAGCTACTTAAGAAACAGCCGCCTCGCTAATGCGACAGATCAGTTTGATCTCTGGCACCCACGTTAAAACAAGCTCGAGCGTCCCCGGCGAAGAGAAAGGGTCGCGAGGCAGCGCTGGGCTGACGCAGCACGCGAGCGTAGACGAAGGACAAGCTCGCTGATAGCCCTGCTGCGACATACCTGCCCCGCGGCGTGAGGTATTCAATACTCTGAACCTGTTCAGACTGAGGGGAGCGTGTGCCCTTTCATAAGCAAACCTGTCGGCGTGGATTGTGCTGCTTCTTTGTTTGTTGGCTGCTGCTGAGAGGTTGCACGTTGACAGACACGTTTGGCAAAAACACCTGCGTACACCTGCGTGCTGCTCTAGCTCGCCGCTTAATGGAGTCAGACTGACTTCTGCCTCAGGACCCTAAAAATAATCCAGATTCTGAACATCACACCAGTTATCCATCCATCAAGGCACACTCATCAGCTCTGCACTGTACAGTCATACAATCCGGGCACAGTATAAGCATGCACATGAAACCCACGGAGCAACTATTCAGCCATCTACCATCCAGCTACCATAGCAAACTTTCCTTAATTGACAACACCTCCATCCAGCCACTGTATAACACCCAACCGGCTATCATAGCACAACCCTGCGCTCTCAACTGCACAACCATTTGTACACAATAACTATCAAACCACCATGGCACAACAATACAGCCACCAAAAACAACCATCCGACCACCATAGCACAATCCTCTTGTAAAATTAGTTAAATATAGAATAAAGCAAGGAATCATGTAGTTGAGAGATTAGGTGGGTTTATTAAAACCTCATCCCATGAACAGCCAACAGCAACTGACTTGGTAAGAATTTCCAAGCGAATACATTCTCAGAACAAAGAATGTGGGTATGGAACATGGAGAATTAAAGGGGAAGTATGTAAAACATCACACATCTCCCTCCTATACAGAAAAAGTAAATAAAAACACCAGAAAAACAACAGAGAGTAAAGGCTCAATGGAACCCAAGCTTAAATATAGTCCTTCAGATAAGAGGGAGCTTTTCGTGCTCTTAGACTTTTCCTGGAAGGAAACGAGGACCTGTGAGAAGAAAGGTTAGTGCCTAAACGAGTACCTATGCATAGATTATCATCATAAGCAGAAACATGAGAAGATAACAAATTAGCATTAACAACTACAATTCGACTCTTATTCCAGATTCTACCATCATCAGTTTTAACAGCATTTTTAAAAATCTTGACAACCGATTTAATGTCAGTGTACTTGGATCAAGGTTTACATCCTACAGGTGTCTTTATTCTTACAAAGTCACCCACCTTGACCTCACATGGAAATGCACGTTTCCTGAGATCAAAGTTTGTCTTCCGAGCATCTTGTTTGAGAACCTCCTTAGTTCTCCAATCACCAACATCATTATCGACAAGACCTTTGTTAAGACACATCCACCCAGGACACAATAATGTGTTGGGAGCCCTCCCTTTGAACAGCTCAAATGGGGACCTACCAGTAGTAGAATGGGGGGCAAAACGATAAACATTAATCCTGTCCTGCAAAGTGGACTTCCAATCTAAACCAGAAGAGTGAGCAAGCTGTATGTATTCTTTCAGAGTCCTATTAACTCTCTCCACTGCACCATTTGTTTCAGGATGGTAAAGCGAACACCTTTTATGATTTATACCACATTTTTTCAGATAGTCAACAAATAGGGAGGAACAAAATTGGGGACCATTGTCAGATAGGAGACTGTTAGGAAAACTTTCCTTATTAAATATAGACTCTAAAAATTTGATGACGGAATTGGAAGTAATCTCCCTGACAGCAGAAACTTCAATCCATCTTGAGTATAGATCAATTAAGACAATAAGATAAGGGGTATCAGAAACACCAGAGAGAGGACCAAGAATGTCAATTGCAACCTCATCCCATGGATGAGCAGGTAAGGCCCTCTTCACCATAGGCATTTGTCTTGTTTTTAAAATGTTGTCACTAGAGCAGCATTCTGGACATTCACGAACCATTCTCTCAATCTCTAAGTCCATGCCAGGCCACCAGAACTGCATGCGAAGAAACTCTTTAGTCTTAACAATGCCCAGATGACCACAATGAGCATGAGACAACAATTTACTCCTTAATGAGTAAGGAGGAACAAGCTTAGTTCCACGAGTTAAAAGACCATCATTCACCGACAGTTCATCAGCAACCAACAACCATGGCTTGTCCAAACGAGAGTTATTCTTCATGGAAAGAATAACTTTTGAAATATCATCATCTTTCTCCAACTCAGATCTCCATTCAGACTCAATAATGGCACCATCAGTCACTTCACACACATTTACAAACTCCTCCGAATCACACACTTCATCTTGCTCAGAGTTCTCATTGTCAACCAACCTGGATAAACAATCTGCTGATCTGTTAGCAACCCCAGGAATATACTCAACTTCAAATTCAAATTCCTGTAAGGAAACAATCCATCTTCTTATCCTAGATGAGATTGCGTCTAAACCTTTTTTTGAAAAGACCTCTTTTAAAGGTTTATGATCAGACAAAACACAGATTTTGGTCCCCCAAATCA
Source organism: Lissotriton helveticus (assembly GCF_964261635.1). Classification (NCBI taxonomy): domain Eukaryota; kingdom Metazoa; phylum Chordata; class Amphibia; order Caudata; family Salamandridae; genus Lissotriton; species Lissotriton helveticus. Next base: position 1,372,233,820 of record NC_136068.1, read on the forward strand.
AATTCTTTAACTTTCTTAGTGCCCAAAAAATTGCTAAAGACTCCTTTTCTATTACAGAGTAATTCAACTCCGATCCTCTGAGACAACGAGAAGAACAACATATCAAAGAATCTTTTCCATCTTTCTTTTGAACTAAAACCGCACCAAGTCCCTTATCACTTGCATCAGTAAATAAAATAGTAGGCAGACCAGGAACAAAGGCATGAAGTGAAGGTGCCTTATTCAAATCTTTCTTTAAGTTTAAGAATTCAGATTTGCAATCAGATGACCAGTTGAAGACAGAATTTTTTACCGTTAATTTTCTTAAGTTGTGTGTTTTTTCTGCAAAATTAAAAATGAATTTTCCATAAAATTCTACCATACCCAAAAAAGAGAGAAGTTCATCTTTGCAAGTGGGTTCCTTCACTTTATCAATAGTTTCCACTAGCTCCTTTTTTGGAAAAACTCCATTACACGTGATGCGATGACCCAGATAATTAACTTCTTGCACCCTAAATTTGCACTTTGCCCTTTTTAAAGTCATGCCTGCACTTTCTAACCGTTTCAAAACCATTGAAACTCGAGTATCATGCTCATAAACATTGCCACCATAAATTAACAAATCATCTTGGTAGCACTTTACACCAATTAGCCTCTCAAAATCCTTGACATAATCCTCTGAAAAACAGAGGCCGCAGAAACTAGGCCAAACGGCATTCTTTTGAACTTAAACGACCCATCGGTGTAATGAAGGCAGTTAAGTCTTGGCATGAATCATCTAATTCTACCTGGTGGTAGGCAGAAGCAAGATCAAGAGTAGTAAAATATCTCGCTCCTTCTAAAGTACAAATCATTTCATCTATGTTAGGAAGTGGGAACCTGTCAACTACCACCTCCTTGTTTAGTGACCTCAAATCAATGCAAAGACGAATTTCACCTGTGGGTTTCTTCGCTATGACAACAGGAGCAAGCCATTCTGTAGCTTCAACTGGAACAATTATGTTGCTCTTGATAAGCTTATCCAACTCATCTTGTACTTTAGCCTGTTCTGAGAGAGGAATTCTCCTAACTTTGGCTACAACAGGGAGAGCATTATCTTTCAATTTGATCAAATGTTTATACCCACGCAAACACCCTAAATCATCTTTAAAGACATTCGGAAATTTTTTAGCTAAAGTCAAAGATAAATTTGCATCACTTGTTGTACTAGGTGTATCAGATATTTCTTGAATTTGGACTTGAGGAGAAGCATTGGGATCAAGAGTGACACCCAACTGTCGTTGATGCAACCAACCTAATAATGCATCTCCTTTTTTTGAAATATATACTTTTCCCACAATTATACGAGAGCCTAGTTCAATTTCAGCCAAAAAGTATCCCAACATTGAGATTGGTTTTTCACTATAACCTAAAGGAACAATGTCACATTTAAACATTTTCACATATTTCGCAAACAAATCATTAAACATTTTCTCATTTATGATAGTTATCTTTGAGCATGAATCAAATTTTAAGTTTATCATGTTATTTTCTACCTTGACCAGAAACGAAGGATGATCAGATTCATCATCATTCACCTCAAAACAAATGGATCTTACTTGAGGCTGTGGCCACCTTCTCCTAGGATTATCACCGTTTTGTGGTTTTGACCTGCAAAATTTAGCATAGTGACCTTTTTTATTACATAGATTACAAGTTGTTTTGAGAGCAGGACAAATGGGAGAATTAGCTAGATGGTTAATTTGACCACATCTAAAACAAGAAAATCTAACGTTTGAAGAATTCATTTGTCTAAATGTTCTCTCTTCAGAATTTGCTCCATCAGTTTTTTTAACTTGAGAAATCGTCTCATCAACTTTTACTTCTTCTTTTGAATCAGAAACAGAAGGTTTATCCTTCTCCTTTTTTAGTTCACCAACACATTTCGTCATATGTTCAACTTGTTTGGCAATCGTTAGTACTTCTTCGAGAGGTGGTTCATCCTTTAACCAAAGTTCCTTTCTTATGTCATCATGAGCACATCTTAAAACAAACTGATCACGAATTCTCTCATCAAGGGATTGACCAAAATTGCAAGAGGAAGCAAGTTTCCTCAAAGACGACACATAGTCTTCCACGGACTCATCTTTCTTTTGTTCTCTCAGACCAAAATGGTATCTTTCCATAATCGTGCTGAGTCTAGGTAAGTAATGTATATCTAGCTGTAGGATAGCTATCTCATATTCATTTAGATTTCTTTGTTCTGCAGCTGAAAGGTCAGGTAAATGTTCAAGAACATCCTGACCTTCTCCTCCTAAGCAATGCAACAGAAGTGAATGTTTTCTTTCCGCACTGAGATTTGTTCCACATACTCTCGCATAGTTTGCAAAAATCTTTTTCCACTTCTTCCATTTCACATTTGGTTCACCAGGACTGGTTAGAAAAAACGCCGGTTGAGTAACATTTTGCATCTTTGTATCGGATAGTGTACTTAAATATTTCAATTTCCAGGTAAGTAACAAATAATTTGTTTAACAAGTTGAAATATTCTTCTGCTTTCTTTCTCTTTAAATATTCTTCTGCTTTCTTTCTCTTTATTTTTTTTATAGAAACGAGTGGCCATTTATTTACTAGACACCTTTACAAAATACAGAAGTCCCTTTTTTTTTTAAATTTTTTTTTTTTTTATCTCTTTGAATTACTTTTGTACCTCGGAATTCAGTCTCTTTAGTTTAATAAAGGAAAGAGAGTGTTCATTTGACTAGTATTCACTCCTATGGTTATGAGATTATAATACTTCTCATTCTAATAATGTCCTTAGGGAGTAGAACACACAAACAAAAGACAAGTTCTATTTTTCAGAATTTTCTTTTAGCTAACGCTCTTTGAATTGTAAGAGGTGTTCCAAAAGAATAGATTCTTTTTTTGTGTGTCAAACAGAATCTGTCAATATGCAGCGTTCTAATGCGCTCGTTCTAATGTGTTGAAATGCAACATAATTGAAGAGTTGAATTGCTTCGTGCTGGAACGCAGCGTAGCTGAGGGATTGGAACGCAGCGCACGATTCCCAAAAGGGTAGTGTCTGACGTATGCGCGCGCAGTTTTGTCTTGAGTGCGCGAGCAAAGAAGAACGTTGAGCTTGCGCATTAGTTAAAATCCCTTTCTTTTTAACTTATCTAATCAATTAAAGTTCCCTGAATTTTTTTTATTTATCTACTTTCCTCCCGCTCTCCTCACCGTGTAATTGATGTCAAATCAGCCGCTGGGAAGTCGACGCTTCTCTTCTTGTATTGTAATTCTGCCGCTGGAGGAGAAAGCGAGGTATTTTTTTTTTTTGAGTTGTTCTGGTTGAGGTGTCCAATCGTCGCCAGTGTAAAATTAGTTAAATATAGAATAAAGCAAGGAATCATGTAGTTGAGAGATTAGGTGGGTTTATTTAAACCTCATCCCATGAACAGCCAACAGCAACTGACTTGGTAAGAATTTCCAAGCGAATACATTCTCAGAACAAAGAATGTGGGTATGGAACATGGAGAATTAAAGGGGAAGTATGTAAAACATCACACCTCTCGCTACCTCAGTGAAATCATCTAGCAACCATGGCATCTTACCACCACATAACAGTCATCATGAGACACCAAAGGAGACACCCTCAGCTGCAAAAGTAAAGCACCGCAATTTATGCCATGGAGACATCAAGGTGAAATGACATTGTCTCTGGCAAGCAATTCAAAACTCAGCAGTTACAACAATATACAAGTGAAGAGGAAAATACACATCCTTCCAATGCGAAAAATCACTATCACTGTCAATTTTGCAATCAGTGTCTGATTTCGAACATAAGTAAAATTACCATCACACACACACACTTGATTGATTGATTTTAATTTGTAAGCGCAGCAATTACCAAGAGACATCAAGGCGCTATAGATCACCATCCGGAAGAACCAGCTCACAGTCGGTAAATAGATGAGAACTACAAGGAGAATAACAATGTCTTAAGAGCCTTCCTGAAGGGCAGGAGATGAGGAATGACCCATATGATTTGTGGAAGGGTGTTCCAGAGTTTGCTCCCGGCCGTAGAAAATGCTCTGTCGCCCCATTTTCTTCTTCTGGATTTCAGTACCGTGAGGCTGTAGTTGAAGCGAAGAACGAAGGGGTCTACCTAGGAGATACCAGCCAAACCTAGTTCTCAATCTTGCAGGGTATGGAAGGTGAAGGGCCTTGTGTACCATGTAGAGAGATTTAGATCTAATGCGTTTGTTAATTGTGAACCAATGTAGGGTCTCCAGTACCTTCGCAGAGGACTGCCCCCTGGTTATGTCCAGAACCAGTCTAGCCAACACATTCTGCATTACCTGGAGTCTATTCTGCATGTTCTTATTTGAGTCCAGATACAGTGAGTTGCAGTATTCAAGTCTGGCCATTACCAGGTAAGAGTGACCTGCTTACGAGCAGACCGCTGGATGAATGGAAACAATTTCTTGAGCATCCTTATTATTCAGGTTGCTGTGGTACCATTTATTTATGCATTCCAATTGAGTTTAGTGTCCATCAATATTCCAAGTTTCTTGGCCTTTTTTACCCGGGTTAGGACAGGTTCCTAAGGAGTGTGGCCAGCAGCTACTGTTCCAGCTTGATATCCCTGAGCTGAAGATCATTACTTCCGTCTTGTCCTCATTAAGTTTTAGAAAATTACATGACATCCATTCTGCCACTTTGGTCATGCAACATGAAGCGTTTTCTGCTATCGAGCATGAGCTCTTGGGGATTGACACCATGATCTGAGTGTCATCTGCATATGACACTATCTCCATTCCAAAGTGGTGTAATTATTGCCGTTAAGGGTGCTACATTAAGATTAAAAAGCTTGAGCTCAAGGATGAGCCCTGCAGTACTCCACAGGGAAAAGAAAAAGCCTCTGAATAGATGTGCTGTAGCTTCACCACATTGGATCTATCTTTAAGGAAAGAGGACAAGAGAGCTAACACTTGATGAGGGATACCAAGGCCTTGGAGTCTATTCAGCAGCAGAGTTCGAGAGATAGTATCAAATGCTGCTGATAGGTGCAGGAGTATCAGCGCTATCCCTTGTCCTTCGTCAACTTGACACTTAATACAGTCCATTGCTGAGATTAGAGCAGTCTCTGTCCCATGATGTTTCCTAAAGTCGAACTGGGAGTCATCAAACCAATGTTGCATTTCCGCAGTTTCCATCAAGTGGATATTAACCCCTTCCATGCTGCCGTCGGACAATGGCCGACGCGGCCCCGCCCGTTTTGCGGAAGTGCCGCACTTCCACAAAATCGCGGGCCCAGTAGAAGGGTTAAGGTGCATCTCCAGGATCTTTGCTGGAACGTGTAGCAGGGGGATCAGGTGATAGTTCTTACAGGCTGCAATATCCTGATTCTTTTTTTTTCCTGAGGCCTGAGGATAGCTTGTTCCAGCTTATGAGGGTAAGATCCGGTTAGGATCACAATGTTCATTACTTTACAGAGTGGGTTGTCTATAGTATTTGTCACCATGTGAAGGACTGCTGGAGGGCAGGCATCTAGGGGTGATCCTGAGAAGGTTTTCAGGAGGTATTGTTCAGCCAGCTTGGGAGAGAGTAGAGGAAATACAGAGAGTCCTTTAGTCTCTTGACTTGAACCTGACAGCGTCCCTTGAGATGTCAGTAAGGGCCAACAAGTAGCAGTTGGCTGTGTAGGCGTGATAGTAGTTGGGCCAAAATCTGCGTAAATGCCCATAATCTCGGAATGGAAGAAAGTTGCTAGTTGGTTACAGAATGCTTGGGAGCTCTCTGGCTCCGTATTGTGATGAGAGGCTGGGATTAATTGCCCCAGCCTAAAGAGTTCTTTAGAGGAGAGGGCATTTTCGATTTTATAGGTACATTACTTGGATTTTTCTTCCGTTAGTGCGAGTCTGTAATTTTAAATGTCCCTTTTGTATGCAATTGTTTCTTGTTCATCTAAGGTTTTCATCCAAGCCCGTTCTTGACAGTGACATGCTTGTTTGAGCATCCTGAGCCTATCATTATAACAAGGTGCCAAAGGGAGGAGTCTTTTTTGTACGATTGTCTTCAGAGCGGCGAATTTATTGGCTGTAGTTTCCAGCCATGCAGTGAAGGCCTCAGCCCCGCTATCAAAGTCATATTGGATTACACAGGGTACACTGTTTAGAGTTCTAACAAGAGACTCAACTGAGACTCCTTTCCATTTTCTGGTTTATCCACAAGGTGAGAAGTTCTATTATTTCTGGTTGCCGGGAGGGGGGCAAACTCGAAGGCAGCTGCGCAGTGACAGGACCAACACATAGGGATGATTTCTTGGTAAACTACTCTGGTAAAAATCCCATCCAGAGTGTGGCCCACCTTATGTGTGGGAGCTGATACTAATTGTGACATTCCAAGATTAGCTCCCACGAACTCAGGCGAAGAAGAATGTGTATTTTGATTAAATGAACTCTCCAAGTCATTTTTTGCAAATAAGTTCTACAACCATAATTATCAGATAATCTTTATACTAAAAAATAAAAAAAGAATTCAAATAAATTCTGAAAATTGTTCTTTGATATAAAAAACATTGGCTGTTCATTGATTATCACATGTGATATTTCTATATTGTTTGTGATTATGTGTTATCATGCTGATTATTTAGGTCCATAAATATTCTCTTTTCCTAAATGTATTTATTCTCACATTTGATTTAATTGCCCCGGTTTAGGAATAATAGTCGGGGGTACCTCTTCTTCTTTACAAAGATTGTCTTCACAGCCTGACTGTGCGGGGGTTTCTTAGTTTTATGGTATATATTGCACTTGTCATAGTTCTTTTTGTACAATCATTTTTTGGTTCTTTAACTGTTTGACCAATGTGTTTAATCACTATATTCACCTATTATCCTTTCTGTACCACCTCTTACGGTCTAGTACTTGTGTACTATTAACTTCGACTTCCACACCTATTTATTATTTGTCTTGGGCAGTCTCTCTTTTTCTGGGTCCAATATTTGTTCATCATGGACAAATTGTTAACGTTTGGTTTCTCAGACGAAGATTTTGCGTCTCTAGTAGGAGATGTTGCTTCTCTAGATAATCTTTCCACAACCGTTCTGCAAAGTAATGTTGACATACATAAACTACTGGCCCTTAGGGAAAAAACTAAAAGAATAGAATTACATGGGCACTTCATGTTACAGTACCTCAGAGCAGGCGTTATCCCACAAGGACTAAGAGTGCGCAACATCCCAGGGTTATTTGTTCAAATACGCAGATTTCTAGAACGTCGGTCTCTCATAGCTAATAGATGTTCTCTAGATCTTAAGATGCTTATTGTTGAAACCGCGACAAAGTTAGTGCAAGCTCTTTTAGGAGAGATATCTGAATTAGAAAGTAAACTTAAAAGTAGTTTAGCTGTTGAAGAAGCACTCAAAAAGTTAGAAGAGGTGAAAAAAAGAAATGCATTCCTATAATGATAACCTTCTTAAAAGAAAAACAGACAAGTTAAAGAAAGACTTTCAGTTTTTCAGTCAAGAAAAAGTCTATCCTTATTTAGCGGATAACTTTTATCAACCAGAGCCAACTGGGGATACTGCAGATCCATCTACTTACAACAGACTCACCCAAAAAGTTACCACTTTTTCAGACACATCTGATTCAGATAATGAAGGGCACAAACAATACCAGGAATCAGGCCCAGGGAACAAAAGCGGAGGTAATACAAGAGGCACATGTCCTTTTTTATCCAGGCGAGGGAACACACAAGGACGTTGGAGAACCACATACCAGCCAAGCTACAGGGGCAATTTTCACCAGCCACAAAATCAGAAATACCCTCCACCTCAGAATTACCAACAAACACACACCACTTACCCCAATCAGGACCTATACCTGGTAACCAGACATGCACAGTACTGGCACGATTAAGAGAAATTCCCATCTTAAACCAGAGTAGTAATCTATTAGATCTTCCTACAGAGACCCTACTGACCAAATGCCTTTCCTTTGTACAGCACAGTAAAATCAATACATTTGAACTCCTTAAGGACCTTATGGTCTTCTTTAGAAAAATTAGGCTACAACATTTCTTTGAAGGTACAAATGACAACTTAGAACAACTAGAAAATAGATCTGGCCTTAAGCCACCCTCCACTTTTCTTCCAACCTTGGAACAGGTGGCACCTGAGATAGCGACGTTTGAACATGTTGTCTACAACAAACTGACAGCGGCAACAAAATATATCCCTTTGCCCAATTTTAACATCACTCGAGAAGAACATCAAGCACTCGAGTCACTCAAACAAAATAACAACCCAATAATCAAATGCTGCGATAAAGGCGGTGGGATAGTTGTCTTAGATAAACATCAATATATTCTGAAGATGGAACAATTACTGCACAATGAGTTACACTATCAGCCTATACATAGAGACCCCACCAAGAGGGTACAAACTAGTATTCTTCAGCTGACTACGGATGCACTTAAAAAGAACCGCATTTGTGAAAAAGAATGGCAATTCCTTAATATACATCAACCTAAAATGGCAGCTATATATGGAATCCCTAAGATTCACAAAGACAGCATGGACTCCCCCTACAGACAAATAGTAACAACAATTGGGTCTGTCCCAGAGCCTCTATCTAAGTACGTAGATACTATTTTGAGACCATTTGTATCACATATTCCCTTCCATGTCAGGGACACTAGAGATATGATAAACATAGTAGAAAATCTACAATTTAATGCTAATATGCATTTGTTGGTCACTATGGCTATAGAGGCCCTTTACTCTAATATACCCCAGACAGGAGCTATAGAGGCAGTAACATGGTTTATGGAAACATAACATTGATTGCCCAAGATCATTTGTCCTTGACTGTCTCCGCATAGTATTAACTGAGACTACATTTGAATTCAATGGGTCTCTACTTAAACAAACAAACGGAGTAAGTATGGGGGCTTCCTGTGCGCCCACAGAGGCTAATATATACATGGCTCTGTATGAGACACAATTTGTGTATCAAGAAATTGCTCCCTTCAGTGAGTCGATTAAATCATGGTCTAGATATATAGACAATGTCTTTTTCATTTGGACTTCAAACCCACAGGAACTCCCCATGTTTGTCTCCTGGCTCAATTTATGTGACACTAACATCTTTTTCACAGCTACATCTAGTAACAACAAAGTAGAGTTTCTGGATATAATTATCCAAAGCAGAGAGGATCGCCTAGAGGTAGACTTGTATGTCAAGCCAACAGCTCGTAACACCCTGTTACATTTTACGAGTTACCATCCTGAGACACAAAAAACTAGCATCCCTTTTGGTCAATTCTTGCCCTTGCACAGGAATTGTACCACCGTTCAGGATTTTGACAAAAGAGCGGAAGAAACGAAAGTCAAATTTCTAGCGCGTGGATATCCTAAGTGCTTGATACGGGATTCGTACAAACGTGCTAGATATTTTGATAGACAGCACTTACTAACAACTCGCCCTAAAGAAACCAATTCTAGATTAGTGTTCGTAACTAGACATTCAACCATGAATGCAAAAATGCGTCACATAATCAATACGAACTGGCATATTTTAAATGCAACAAGAGCTAAAAATAGCATGTTACCAATACCTTTATATGCTTACAGAGAAAATAAGAACCTCAAGGATCTTATAGTACGCTCTTGTATGCAGAAAAAAATGCCCATTTTGGTACAATCTTCCATTACTGGCCTTACTTTACCCACAGGAAATTATAGGTGTCTTTCCTGTGTGGCCTGTGAATTTGCCATTGAAGCGAGACAATTTACCTTCAATGACGTTAGGTTAAATCTGAATATCTTAACCAACTGTAGAACGACTAATGTGGTCTATTTACTGATATGCCTCTGTAACAAGGGCTATATGGGAGAGAAAGCACGCATGATGTCAACAAGACGAGCAGAACATAGATCAGCTATTCGTACACATAAAATACAAGCGCCCTTGGTAAAACACTATATGGAGGCTAAACATACGGCAGAAGATATACGTTGGCTGATTTTGCAAAAAATCCGTATTACTTCAGGCATCATGAGCACACATGTACGTAAATGTAGAGAGGTATATTGGATTTTTGTACTAAATACTTATTTAAACGGGCTGAACAATGAAATACCCTGGGATCAGGTATTGAAATATTATAGTTTGCGCAACAAGGCTTTGTTGGCATCTTTTACCAACTCCATAATTATATGTTCTCACCCAGTTGCTACACTATTTGGCTGATTTAAAACAAGGCTTTGTTTAATTTTTCAGTCCAATTAGACATAATCAATTGTGGAATCTGTATATACATATAGTACATTTTTAGTACTATTAAAAAAGTCGTAGATTAAATTAATTTTAAATCTTTGGTTTTGTTGTTAGGTTATAACACCAGGGTTGTCAGGGTTGTTTTCTTTTCATTAATATAATTCATCATATACATGTTTCATACACTATTATGCTTCAAATTTTGCTCAAAGCCAAGAGAGTTATACATTTTTTATTACAAAGTCCATTCCAAGATGGATGCTCTAGTTGTTTACCATTGTCTACTTCTAATCAGTTGTATCCCCTACTGGTTCCGGGTCGCGTGGGTCTCTCTTCCGGTTCCAGACGCGTGTTTTTACCAGCAGCAGGCTATGTATGAACAGATCTACTTTGATGTCCACCTCGCCGCACTTCGAATATACACAGGCAGCGTGTTGATACCTCCTGTGCTGTATTGACTTTACAACAATGGACCCCACAGAAACGCAAACTGTTTGGAGATATATGGTAAGCCATTATAAAATAAATGGTATTGATTTACGCTAGATGTTAGTCCCCTTAATTTCATCTCTATAACGTTAGAAATGTTGGACCAACATCCTTAAAATATTTAGCGACTTACTTTTTAGGTTGCTGGCTTTTAATGATCTTTGGGCTCGCCACTGGACTGAACGCTCCACACGTGTGCCCGCATAGTATATTTATGGGAATTTAAGAATTATTTTTTGGGTAAGTCGTCACCAACATTTGTTAGTCTGAGCAAGTCTTAACCTTCGATTTTCTAAACTAATAAACACTACTTTTGGATTTATAGGTTTACTTACCGTTCCATCACGTACTCTGTTTTACTAAAGTTTGGAAGAAATTATCCCGACAGACATTTGTGAGATATAGCAGATATTTGCTTATTTTACTTTCTTTGTCTTTGGCTCTGTAGAATTAATTTTAAGGACATATATATTAGTCCTTTCATAGCCATCCCTATAGGAGATATTAGCATGCTTTTTCTTCGGTTTCTGATTAAAAAGCTAGGTGGAGTGTGATACTTGCCGTTAGCAACCTATAGAAATATCATCCGCATATAAATATTCCATGTTTAGTAGTGGCCACCGTATACTTTAGTTTCGCCCTTTTTTATATGACGAGCGTTTTATAGTGGATGTGCTCCTCTCTTTCTTTTCAGTCACAGAAGAGCAACCTTGCCTTGTCAGCTGACACACCGAAATTGTTTTTGTTAATGAATCATTGTGTATCGCCTTGATATGAATAGGATAAATAAGTAAAGGTAAATACATTTCGATTACAGGCTTGCACGCAGTCAATCAGTGAAGATATTGGAACAGTGTACAACTCTAGTTTCTCCTCTAGATAACATTGAATAGAATCGCAGTGGCAGTTCCACTATAATTGATTTCTTTATCCGGGCTGTAACATTAAGAGAGCGCCCCACATCAAGTTAAAGGTATTGCTGATCAACTAGATAGAGTTTCTCTCTTCTCTGGCCATTTGCCACTTGACTAAGAAATAAGACAGACCCTTTGCTTTTTTTTTTTGCTTTTTCCTTCTTTTTTTTTCTTGGTCTCAAATTATCCAGTTTCTTTTTCATTTCCTTGGATTTTCTTCTTTCAACTATTTTTTACCTTAATCTAAGTTTGGAATGTATTAGAGGTTTTATATAGGTAATTCACTTGGTGATGGTTGGTTGGTGTTAGAAATTAAATGGCACAACCCCATTGGGGTTATTTGGTGAGGTTGTTTAGAATAAATATGATATGACTAGTAGCTTTTAATGGTAATTTGAATGTAATTGTTAATATTGACCTCATGCTGTTAAAGAAGCAATTGTTATATATATAGGACCATAACACAGCACTGATATGTATTTTTGATCATTTGTATTTTGTCTAGGTTTTTCTTGAAACTCTAATCATGGCTTCCTGATGAAGGCTGAAAGCCGAAACGCGCGTAGTATCTACTAAATTATATAGCTATGACATCATTGATTTTTGTTTATATATTGCAAATGTGTATGAACTCTCCAAGTCATTTTTGCAACTAAGTTCTACAAACATAATTATCAGATAATCTTTATACTAAAAAATAAAAAAATTCAAATAAATTCTGAAAATTGTTCTCTTATATAAAAAACATTGGTTGTTCAGTAAGTATCACATGTGATATTTCTATATTGTTTGTGATTATGTGTTATCATGTTGATTGTTTAGGGTCATAAGTATTCTGTTTTCCTAAATGTATTTATTCTCACATTTGATTTAATTGCCCCGGTTTAGGAATAATAGACGGGGGTACCTCTACTTCTTTACAAACACTTTTTAGGTCTCGGCCTGATCCAGAGCATTTGCTGTCTGGCCGAGACATTTAGTAGCTGCTTTGAAAAGTGCTACTTTCCCGGTGACCAGCTTACTATCACGCGCACAAGAGCGCACCACTCGCGTTTTTTATTTTTTATTTCATTTCGCGGCTGAAACAGTTTTTTCAGATTTCTGTTCCAGATTTTCCACCTAAATGACTCACATTTCTCGAGCTTTGGGATTGGCAATAGTGCAGATAACTTTCAAGCTGGTCTTATCATAAACACCTCCTGCCGGTCATGACTTTATAATGCAATCAATCTTGTCCACACATCCACTGGTTACAAAAAACAGAATGCAGAGCACCATCGACTAAAACAGAATTTTCTCCGTCACTTACGGCATGGAGCGGCTTGGCATCTGTCACTGTATTAAACTGACGTGATTGACGTCACTTTGCATATATAATGCCCCGATGCAGCATCGAACATTTTTTTTTTTAGAACACTTGTGCTTTTATTTTTTCTTTATATAGCCCCGCTTTCAATTCATGGCCCAGGGCCACTAACCACAAATACAAATAATCTCAACAGAACATCTGGTCTCCTATTATGCACCTGTTTTATTGACCAGTCTGCTGCTCCAGAAAATCGGTTTCTCTTCTATCTGTCTTAATTCTCCTGCAATGCGGAAGTGCCATTCTTTGGGTTTCTCCTGGGGGTTCCATGATGCTCTTCTAGGTTCAGGAGAGGGTGGGGCTATTTTCAGCTGTTCTCCTTTCTGAAGTCACACGTCGTTCAAAGTGACCTCATGTTCACACTCAAACAAAGTTTACGACATTAGTTAAAGAACCGGGTTATTTAAGACCCAGCGGCGCCAGGGGCACGCCCAAAGTCTTCGGGTTTCACCTGTCTTAGAATACAGAGACACGGAAACTTCTTGGTGGTGTCAAAGATCAAATTTATTGGCTGCAGCCAGTAACAGAAGTCCTAGAAATCATCACGGTATGAGTTCTCAGGAGACTGCTCAATTTTACAAAGCAAGTCATCCCTTTTTATGCCAAAAATCACATTCCAGACAAATACCTAACATTTACAAACTGTCCAATCACATGTATTCACACCAAAGGTATCGCATGACGGTAAAACCCACTTTTGAGTTGCCCAGCCCATGATCAATCATCGGTCAAACCCAACATTCTTCTTTAGACAGGTCGAACGAACCCATAATAAAAAAGGGCACACCCCAATCGTAAATAGACCATAAAGAAAGGAGCAGAAACAGGTGAGAGTAGGATAAGGCATATTTGTGTGCAGTAAAAGTTTATGATGTCCTGTGATCTGATCCTTAATCTTGATCAGCTAAAGGGCAGGAACTAGTTTAACAAGGTCAGCTTCAGGCAACAGGGTCAGTTCACTCAGGTCAAACAGGAGTCAGCACGAACTGGAGCTAAGGTGTACATGTACTTAAAAGACTTGTTCAGCCACAGTCATCGGCCTATGTGAGGGCAACCACAAAATGGCTGCCATACACAAAATGGAACCCAAGGGTTCAGAACGAAATTCCTTAATACGTAGTGAATCCATCAGTCTAACATGACGAAAACACTCATACTTGCCGCACTAACTAGTTACGGTTCGCTAATATCAAATTCATAACGAAACCATGACCTTTATGGAACGGGTTCAGAATTCACGGAACCTCAGACCCTCCTTTTGCCCTTACATATGCAATAACCTAAACTCACGTCAATCTGAATCCAGGTCATCAGATCATCAAGATGTTGCTGGAGCATAATCCTATTACTTAGTATCTCTCTTGGGACAGGTCTCCTTGCACATGTAGTAGCACAAAGGCCACATATAGCAGGAGCGCACTGCACACAAAGACAGAACAGGAAAAGAATCGCTAAAGCCATCCCAATGATCATCAGAATCTTCCATCCCCAGGTCGATAACAGTTCCCAAAACTATCCAATCAACGACCAATCTCCTTTATCCACATTTATAGACTCAGAGATCTTATGTAACTTAGAAATGGCCTGGTATACTGTAGGAGCATTGTCTGGTATGAAAACGCAGCAACTCGATTGGATCACTTTACATACCCCACCTCGATCTGCAAGTATGACGTCTAAAACCATTCGATTCTGTAACGTCATAAGGCGATCCGCTTGAAGCTCAGCGGTCAGATTACTAAGGGCACCGGCAGTTTCATTTATGGTGGATTCAACCACTCTCGTTAATTGCCGTAAGTTTCTACTGTTTGCCATAGGTCCCCAAAACGGTAGGAAACCCTTGAAAAAGTCTCCCACTTCTTGTCCAGTGGTATCTTCCTTACTGAAGACAACCCTAACGACTCTCGTTCTGTGGTAATCTACGGCAGCAGTGTACGTAGGAGGCAACAAATATGCAACATAACATTTTCCCGAAAAATCAGGGGGCAACCATGTATATGCTCTATCATAGCAGACAAAATATGTGCCCTGAGCTGCTAAAAACGGTGGGGGAAGTTTGGGATGCAAAGACATACGTCTAAGTACAAATACTCTTCCCTAACTGAGCTCTCGGATTCATGCCTTTCCCTTGCAGACAAAAATGACCACGATGGGGTACAATCCAAATCGGAGGTGACCTTTTTCGTCTCTGCTTCTCACCCAGACTAATACTATATCCGGTTGCATTCCAACCAACATATGCTAATAACTCATCCTTGGGAATAGTCTTATACATTTCGATATCTCTACTCATGTTTAAAACTCCTTTCACCAAAGCTTGGTTACTCGTGTTCTCTCTTCCAAAACGCGGAGGATAAACCTCATGGGCATAAAGGAACATAGTCTGAAAAGCCCACAAAGACCAGTTCTGACTAAACGGTAAAATCAAAGAGGGAACACCTCTATCCGTAGTATATGGCATAAGACCACACACCCAGAGTTATTTACAAATTCTGACCTTCTAATCTTCGTGTTCAGGTAAAGTATGAAAAGAATGCAAAGAAGTAGTAGCAGGTAAAGTCGTAGGTTGGAAAATGGGTGCAGAAATCAGTTGAAGAGAAAATACAAACCAACCCACCAAAGCTAACGTCATGCTAAAAAACATCAAAAGACATGTGATCAGAAAACACTTGCTATGCATAATTTTAGACAGTTTCTTCTTAAAATTGATTTTCTCAACGGCTCTCTCAATCTCAAAAAACTCCATCCTCTAACCGATGCTGTTCATGGCGGTTGGTTTTCTTCTGCTAAGGAATGCTTCTGTCAGCCCAGGGAACTCCCTTAGACCAACCAGAACCGTCGACCTTGCGTCTTTGGCTTGCACTCTCTAGTCTTTACACCGTGACCCTACAGCTGAACCCGGATGGTGGTTCGCAAAAATATACCAAAAAAGTTTCTTGGCCGAGAGAGTTCAATTCCTGAGAGAGTTCAGTTCCAAAAATCAAAAAAGGAATTAATTTATTTTATTAGTCCATTGTTTCTAGGACGTAGATTATAACGCTCTTTTCCAGGCCTCGTTTGAGGCTGAAACAACAGTTCAGGTTCAGTAGTGTCTAATCTTTGAGACACAGGCACAGCTTCTTGAAGGACATCGTCATCTTCTTTCTCGGAGCCTCTCCACACCAACTCAGCGTCGCTAAAC
Source organism: Lissotriton helveticus (assembly GCF_964261635.1). Taxonomy (NCBI): domain Eukaryota; kingdom Metazoa; phylum Chordata; class Amphibia; order Caudata; family Salamandridae; genus Lissotriton; species Lissotriton helveticus. Next base: position 1,372,250,011 of record NC_136068.1, read on the forward strand.
GGTGTAAACTTCGGCACCCTTTCAGTCTCGGTATCTGCAATACCTTCACGGACCCACTGGTCGTACGGCAGAGGCAACGGCGCCCTCTTACAATGTACGCCGTGGATCCAGTTTTTCTTCCCGAAAACCTTTACTGAAGTCCTCGTAGATAGCAGGACTTTGTACGGTCCATTCCAGCGGGGCTGATCATTCTTGGTCCGCTGAAAAATGTTCACCGGGATTGAGGATGTGACCTGGGTCCGCAGAAGCTGGCGGCAATTTATCATGAACCTGTTGATGTAAGACACGCAATTTAGTCGTCAAGTCATACAAGTAGTCCACTAGCATAGGGTATTCGATGTCACTAAACTTCGTTGGCCTCGGCACTCCCCAAACGTTTGCCGGACGGCCAAAGACAATCTCATACGGACTAAGTCCTATCCGGGAATGTACTGTAGTTCTAGTCGACAAAAGTGCCAACGGTAAAGCATCAGGCCATTGAAGACCCGTGCTCGCTTGAATCTTAGCCAGCTTTAACTTTAAAGTGCCATTATAGCACTCGACTAAACCAGCTGATTGGGGATGCTTCGCAGCGTGGAATTTCTGGTGAATTCCCAACCCTTCACACACTCTCTTCATCACCTTCCCCATGAATTCACTTCCGTTATCACTCCATACCATCCTTGGCAACCCAAACCTAGGGAAATATTCTTTGACCAGGACTTTAGCAGTTGATGAGGGAGTATTATCTTTTAGGGGGTATGCTTCTACCCATCTAGAAAAGGCGCAAACAAATACAAGGACATACTTTAAATTATTGCACCTTTCCATGTGGATGAAATCCAATTGCAAAACCTCGAACGGATACGTCGGAGGAGCAAAGTGACCAGCTGGAATTGGGGGTCCCTTGCCAGGATTATACATTAAACACACCATGCAATTCTTGACCACATTCTCCGCACACTTGGGAATTCCAGCATTCTGCATACTGGAGCCAACAACTTACAAATCCCTTTCACACTAATGTGTGACAAACCATGTTCCATCGTAACCACCGCAAGCACGTACGCATCTGGCACCATCCATCTTTGGTGTTCTGACAATTCAACCCAACAACCAGTCGAATCCAATCTACCCATAGTTTCTCTCCAAACATTCTTCTCACTTTCAGTAGCTTCAGCCTGTATCGATTTCACACTCTCAATCGTATCTTCGCACATTCTAACATCACCAATCCATCTCGCAGGGCCTGCCACATACATTCGACTCATCAGATTTCTTGCTGTGTCTTTTGCAACTTCATCCGCAAACGTGTTACCACGGCCCACCGAATTCATACTGGAATGCATCCGTATCTCCATGTGTGAGAACTTTTTCTTGTTCGAAAAAAACTTCTACCAACAACTAAAAGGAGTGGCAATGGGAGCAGTATATGCTCCCAATATAGCCAATATTTACGTATCCAACTTCGAGCAAAGATTTATCTATGACCATCTCAATCCCTACCTGACCAACATTTCCTGTTGGCTCAGGTATATTGATGACGTGTTTTTAATTTGGAAGGGCAGCAATGAATTACTCAGTCAATTTCACATTTGGCTTAATAGCAAGAATTCACATCTTCAGTTCACGCTTGACTACAATACGAAGGAAATGAAGTTCCTTGATGTCACCATCAAAGTGAATGATGACAACACTTTGTACACGACTCTGTACACGAAACCTACGGCAAGGAACACCGTTCTTAAATTTAATAGCCACCATCCTAAAGCACTTCGTGAAGGGCTTCCGTTTGGGCAGTTTCTTCGATTGCGAAGAAACTGTACAAAACGTGCTGACTATTTTCATGAGGCTAGAATCTTGAAAAATAAACTATCAGAAAGAGGTTACCCCAACAGGCTTCTTAAAAATTCCCTGAAATGAGCCTGGTATAATAATCGTGATTCTTTACTAGAAACAAAATCTAGGAAGACAGAGGCCCCTCTTGTATGTGTGACAACTTTTGGTACCATTAGTCAACAAATAAAAAAGACTGTCATCAAACATTGGCCTCTACTGCAAGAACTTCCTGAACTACAAGAACTGCCATTATTTGCCTTTAAACGCGGCCCGAATTTGCGTGATCGGTTGGTCCATGCCTATGAGCGACAAGATCTAAATGTTGTTGATAACATGAGACAACTAACACCTACATTGGGTCATTACAAATGCAATAATTGCATTGCATGTCACACAACCAAGAACACTAAAATGTTTGAAATTAATGGTAAGAAATTTCCAATCAAACATTTTTCCAACTGTAGAACCACCAACGTTGTGTATTGTATTCGCTGTCCATGCGACCTAATCTACGTTGGTAAAACCACCCAAATGGTGAAGCAGAGAATCCTCCAACATCAGTCTCGGATTCGCTGCAAAGTGGAAAGTGCACCATTAGTGGAACATTTCCTCCAATTCAAACACTCTGAAAAGGAAATAACCTGGTGGGTGATTGAGGTGGTAAAACCTACAATCAGACACAGAAGTGTTGACAGAATCTTGACCTTGAAAGAAAACCGATGGATTGAAATTGCAGACAGTGTAAAACAAGGAATGAATTCATCCACTGAGTGGCACACACTTGCATGCCTAACCTAAACCGTGTATTCAATCATGTCTTTGCAAGACTACCCTCATGGCTGTGTAGATATCATGATTACCATTTTCTTTAACCTAATGCTGGTCAATACAATTCTGCTTTTTAAAGTCATCACTATTCTGCATAACGACATTGACAATATCGTCAAAAATCTATGGGTTGTGTTTTCAGAATTTCAATAAGAATGTTTTGTTAGGCTTTAATGTAATGTTTTGGCTATTCAATGCAGTTCACTCATGTGGCAAAGAGTGTGCGTGCATATAACTGCGACAGGATCAACATACATTAGATAAATTCTTAATTCAGAATGTAAGAGAGTGACTGTTGATTGTTGACTTATGTCCTAATTTGTACGATGACTATGGAAATCAAAATTGTTTATGATATATTATCCTTCTCCACTGGATAATATATGTGATAAGATTTCTGTGAAGATTAACCTAAAAGTGATATTAATTTGAATACACTCGTAATGCTTCTGTAAACGAGGTAATAACCATCTTTATTTACGCGGTGTTTTCACACTCATTTTCATGTAATAGACGCTCCAATCGACTTGTAACAAGCCACAGTGCGTCAATAAACTCTATATCATTTGACCTAATTTGCACTCTGTAAGATGGCCGCCACATTCTAATTTAAAAAGAACAGCTTCGCTCGCCTAGTATATGACGTGATCTCGCGATAACCGATTTCGCGGATCTTTACTCCTTAAATAGCGCAACGGCCAAGATATCGGTTCCAATCGCTCCCGCACTGGAGGCTGTTCCGCTGCTGACGTTGACTACGCTGTAGCTACAGATTCTATCTCGAGAAGTAAGTACTAGGTTGCCGATCCGGAATACTAATGCTGCCCTAGTCCGTTTTGCAAAACAATCCATGAATCTGTTTTCTTGGTAACGATAGTCTCTCACTCAGCTCAGAATAAACGACCGCTGCAAACGTTTTTTACATTAAATACGAGTCGGCTTTGCCAATTAAATGTAAACGCAGACCGAGGTCCCGCTTTCATCAATGCTACCTCAGCTTGGTCTGTGAAACAATACGTATTGGTTGTTACACATGGTCTAGCCGGTTTTTGGCAACGCTAGTGCTTTACCTTGTGTTCAATGTACGACCACTGTAAGTGTCCTTGTATTAAGTTTAATTCGGTCCTGTGGACCTAACAAATGACATGCGTGACAGCAGTTCTTTTGACTAGCATGTCATTAAGATAATTTAGATAGACTACTTTGCCGCTACTTGTTGTACTAGTGAGTATTACTTACCGACTGTCCATGGCTAAGAACACAGGCTGCCGACATACTCCCACTTGTGACTTATAATTACATACTTAAGTCACTTATACTGATATTATTTGGCTCATTTTCACGATTGTTATAAATATAACTACTTGTGAACCACTAGCCTTGAGAAATCTCAGCTCACAATGCGTGTAGCTGACATGCAGTAGCTTCATATTCATTGAAGTACTACTAGCAGAATATGGTTTTGCTCATTCTCAAATGCTTATGATAAACTCCACCTCTCGTAATATAGATTGTGACGTTTGTCCTAACGGCGACTGAAGTATCAAAACTTTGATGAAAGGAAGTAAAAATTAAGAAAAGTGACCTTCAACTTTCTGCCTCCTGAGATATCATTCAAAGGTAAAAATCAACCGTTTGGGGTTCAACACGACATATCACAGCAATTTTCAATAAATTTTGAATTAGACACTTCATTGTATTTTATTTTACAGGATCTCCTATGTTGGAGTCCCTGCACAAATAATTCTGTCCCTTACAACATGAACATTTGATGAGAATAGGACTTTGATGTTGGATATTTTTAGTAAGATTGAGTCTTTTTCCTTTATTCAACATAACAACTGATTCAGAGCCACCACACAGGCTCCAACATCTTAATGTGATTAATCTCTTACTTTGTTTAAATTTGAACACTGTATTGTGATCAATATATCTTTGTAAATAAAATTGTTTTTATTTAGAATTTACGGTATGTCATTTAGAGACAACTGACCAGGTCATGTTATTTTGTTACTTTTTTACAGAGGGTCATCAAACATATGCACTTAAACCTATGTCCTGATGATGGTCTTTTGAATTTAACTCGCCAAAGACCGAAACGTCGACTGTTATGTCTAATTCTGCACATCACTGACCGACTACAATTGGCTTTCATTTATGTTTGATTTGAAGTCATTGCTTTACTCTGTGTAGCAGTTTAGACTCACTTTTTAGATGTATTATAGGAATATATTATCAACTCCCTTGTACATCTAAATGCATTTTGCTTTGTACCCCCATTTTTTATTCTGTATCCCGTTACACAAGTAACATCTTTATTCTTAAGAAAATAACAATCTTTTGATAAAAAACCTGGTCTTTGTATTTATTGCTTTTCGTTATATGTGTGGTAATACCATTTACTGGTTTTTGATTATTAATTTTCAGCTACTCAAACCAAAACAGTGAGGGTGTTCCAAATTAAATTCATTCCCCTCTCAGCTGGTATTTAAACACCTTAACAAAATCCCTTGCTGGCCCACTACTCTTCAATAAACTGTTTGCCCAAGCCCGCAAGGGTGTATTGGGTTGCTCACCCTACCTCAAAAAAAAAGAAAAAAAAAAAAAAGCTGTAGCTCTCTAGCAACTCGGCAACGCTCTAGCTACCGGATCTAAAGTTGACGAGATATACGCACATAGACGCTGCTTGTCCCCAAAAGATTGTGTCAACACTGACAACGCACATCCCTCTCTCTCGTGGACATAGAGTGTAAAAGGCTTACTGTAGTCGGGAGTACCCAACACAGGAGCAGAACACAATGCATCACGCAACTCAGAAAAACTTTTCTGACACTCGTCAGACCACGGAAGAAGATTCGGTGTATCTTAACAAGTCAAAGCCAACAGAGGTTTCGCTAATAGAGAGAAATTTGGAATCCACTGTCTACAATACAACGTGATACCCAAGAAAGCACGCACTTCTCTCTGTGTGCTTGGTACAGTCATTTGCGCAATCGCTTGAATTCGTTCTGGGGTCAACCTTCTTCCCTCCTTTGACAAGAGATGACCTAAGTAGGTCAGTTCTTGGCAACAATACTGCAACTTAGAAGGTGACACTTTATGATGCAAGTCCGACAAATGTCGCAAAAAAGAAAGAGTAGCTTCTTTACAAGTTTTCTCATCATCAGCGGCCACTAACAGATCATCCACATACTGAATAAGAGCAGCACCAGCAGGCAACACAAGAGTATCAAGCTGAGTCTTCAAAGCCTGGCTATAAATAGAAGGACTTTCGCAATAGCCTTGTGGAGCTCTCTTAAACCAGAAGCTTCCGCCTCCTAAAGAGACGCCAAAAATATCTCTACTTTCCTTGGCAATTGGAATGCTGAAGAAAGCATTCTTCAGATCTATAACCGAAAACCAGGCAGCTGAAGCAGGAATCAAAGTCACCAAAGCAGTAATATCCGGAACAACTGGAAACTGTGGCACGACAATCTTGTTAACCTCTCTAAGATCGATCACAAACCTGTAGGTGGCTGAGAAGAGTCAGTGCGTTTCAGGACAGGCAAAACAGGACCGTTACACACATTACCTCTCGTTTCTTCAATCACATCTTTCTCAATCAAATCATAGATGATCGCTAAAAGCGCTCTTTCACCATCGCTAGAAATCCGATATTGGGGAATACGAGGTATTTTAACATTCGCTTTAAGCGTTACAACATAAGGTGGAATCTCCAAAAGACCCACATCATTAGGACCAGTAGCCCAAAGAGTATCAGGGAGAGAACGCAATTCCAGTGGAAGCCGATGTTTAGACAAATACATCGGAGAGATCACTTTCTTACCCAATGTAAGCTGAACTCCCGCAGGAGAACAACGTAATGTTGCATGCAACCTTTTCAACAAATCCAAACCCAACAAAGTCTCACCACAACCTGTTGTTAAAATGAGAGGTGCTTCCAACTCACAAGGCCCTATAGAAAGAGACAAGGGACTAGAAACTGGGTTACGAACTGGGGCGCCAGAGAATCCTACAGAAACATTAGTTAAGCCAGACAAAGGTGCGCCAGGGAGTTTAGAGTGCATGATAGAACTCTTCGCTGCACCAGGATCCAAATGAAAAGGCTCTACCACACCCGATGTGGCTACTGCAACATAAGGCCCACTCTGATCTACTGGAACCGACACTACTCCCTCTCTTTGTCCATGGCTGTCCTAGCAATCATTATAATCAGCATTCTCACTCTCAACATAATAGTCATCAGCATAGTACTGAGTCGACTGACCAGATGCAATTTTCTGTTGATCAAAGCAATTCATAAAATTTTGTGGGGGAAAGGAACGTTCGTTCTGAGGAAATGCACCATGTCCTCTACCCCTAGACACTTGCTGAAAACCACCACGGCCTCTCGGGGCCGGCATACCACTCGCGCGTTGTCGTAAAACAGGGCACTCATTTTTATAATGACCTTCCTCCCTACAGTACGCACACTGATTCAAACCCAAGGGGGGTCTTGGAGGAAAATACCCAGCGTTCTGTTGCGGTCTCTGAAACTGTGGAGGTTGCTGAAACTGTGGCCGTTGCTGTGACTCTTGCTGATTCGAGCAAGGCGGATACGCCTGCTGCAAAAGAACCTTTGTCTTTAGGTCTTTAGTCTTTTTCTCTACTCTGTCTTTTTCGTCCTAATCCCTCTTCTCATAGTACTGTGCAGTCGCCAATATCTGGGCTGACGAGGAAACAGCCCAAGAACTCTCAGAATCTTTCAACTTATTACATAGTTCAGTGAGCAAATTAAAGACAAATTTGTCCACAAATAATCTTTGCCCACCTTCCGTACTCATGTCCTGACCACTATGATCTATAAATGTTTCTTCAAACCTAGTGAAGAAATCAGATACACTTTCATCTTTCTTCTGCTTACATGCTGCTAACTTATCCCAATTCAGTCGTAAAGCAGGCATCATCGTCTTCATTAAATTAATAATTCTGCCAGGTAGATCTGCCACTAGAGCTTCAGGTTTAGCACCACCAACCTGTCTAGCATCTGCAGCAGCGATATTCACCCATGAATCACCTAACTCAATCGCATGATCCTCATGACGAATGTTTGCCCACAGGGGTTGAGGTACCACGTTACTCAACAGCATATCTATATCGGCTAAATTCATGATGCATGCGTCAACTGTCTGGGACAACTCCTTGTAATAACCAGCCGGATTTTTACGGGGATCAGGTAAAGACTGTTTAAGGGCCAAAACTTCTACTCTCTTCCATGGCACATGTACCCATACTCTTTGAAAATGTGCTGGTATAGCTGGGGGAACATTATTCGCACCAGCAGCTACCTCATCGCCCCATACTGGAGCAACTTCTCTCATCGGATACTGTCTCACTTTCCTCCTAACTGCGGAATCAGGTTCAAACAGTCGCTGAGAAGGGAAATCTCTCCTTAACTCAAGTACCATCGCAACTGCATTCTCAATTCCGGGACCCACTATCTAGAATCTCTGTGTCATAGCTACCATGATGTGGCCATTTTAAAACACCGTCTTTCCTAGTGTATCGGACCCATACTTCATTGAACGTAATGGGACCCACGCCGTGTTTAGAATAAAGTTCATAAGTCGGAGTTCCAACTGGAGGTATCGGACATGAATCCTCCAATCGGGAATCCCTGTTACAACCACAACCAAACCAAGTACCAAATTTGCTACGATTAGGCATCTTTGCTCACTAATCTAGCTTCAAACTTCAAGGGATTATCTCTACCGATACACTCGTAAATATACAAGACCCTCAGCTTTGGAAATTGCAATTTTCAAATCAAAACTAAGGATCAAACAAACTAAGAACCAAAGGACCAAAAACTAAGGACTGGGAGCGACCCACTTATACTTAACTGAGGTAATCAGTCACGCCACCAGAAGACCCGTCTATCGTCTCGCCGTACAAAGCATCACAAATGGGTCCAAGACAGGGCAACAGTCAGGGCAGCAGTCCTTCGTAGCCGTCAGGAAAGCGGGAAGCCTCGCAGAAAAGACCTTCAGTCCACATTCGACATGCCGGGGTCGATGAAGTGGTGGCCGTCCTCCAGAATTTCTTCACGAAGCTCCTCACGATCCTCAGGCTTGGACCGGTACCGCTGAAGTCGCGCCACGTTGGGCGCCAACTGAAGAACCGGGTTATTTAAGACCCAGCGGCGCCAGGGGCACGCCCAAAGTCTTCGGGTTCCACCTGTCTTAGAATACAGAGACACAGAAACTTCTTGGTGGCGTCAAAGATCAAATTTATTGGCTGCAGCCAGTAACAGAAGTCCTAGAAATCATCACGGTATGAGTTCTCAGGAGAATGCTCAATTTTACAAAGCAAGTCATCCCTTTTTATGCCAAAAATCACATTCCAGACAAATACCTAACATTTACAAACTGTCCAATCATATGTATTCACACCAAAGGTATCGCATGACGGTAAAACCCACTTTTCAGTTGCCCAGCCCATGATCAATCATCGATCAAACCCAACATTCTTCTTTAGACAGGTCGAACGAACCCATAATAAAAAAGGGCACAACCCAATCGTAAATAGACCATAAAGAAAGGAGCAGAAACAGGTTAGAGTAGGATAAGGCATATTTGTGTGCAGTAAAAGTTTATGATGTCCTGTGCTCTGATCCTTAATCTTGATCAGCTAAAGGGCAGGAACTGGTTTAACAAGGTCAGCTTCAGGCAACAGGGTCAGTTCACTCAGGTCAAACAGGAGTCAGCACGAACTGGAGCTAAGGTGTACATGTACTTAAAAGACTTGTTCAGCCACAGTCATCGGCCTATGTGAGGGCAACCACAAAATGGCTGCCATACACAAAATGGAACCCAAGGGTTCAGAACGAAATCCCTAAATACGTAGTGAATCCATCAGTCTAACATGAATAAAACACTCATACTTGCCGCACTAACTAGTTACGGTTCGCTAATATCAAATTCATAACGAAACCATGACCTTTATGGAACGGGTTTAGAATTCACGGAACCTCATAGTGACATCCCCGAGTTCTATGGGGGACGTGGCCGATCATCCGGACGGGTGCAGAATGGCTCCAGTGCCGCTGCACCTGCTGCACCAATGGAATCTACGCCCCGACCCCAGAGCTGGTACTACAAAGAATCAAAAGGTCCGATAAAGTATGAGGCCTCAACCAGGCCTCAGACATTCCTGCTCACCAAAATAGGCAATTAGAAAAATGTTCTCTGCATCTATCCTGAATAGTTTAGTTAATTGAAAAAAATTGTTACAGTGTAAAGTTGGAATTGCTAACTCTTGTGCACAAGATCAATGTGTCAGAGAGCAAAACACGCAAAATATTTAATGGTTACCCTTTTCCGGGCACCCTTTGTTAATAAATAACACCCCCTCCCACCGGGTTTGTCGCCAGCCTTCTCTGCTAACAGGAATGAAATCTGGCCCCCGTCCCCCCCGAACCTAAAGTTATCCGAAGGATGAAAGCTATGCCGGTGGGAATGGGAGGTGATGGGTTGGCTTGATCTGCAATCGATGCCTATAGGATGGAGCATTGGCAAAGGCAATAGGTGTGCCCTTGGCAGGCTGTGACTCGTTGCTATTTTTGCAAACCTATCCAAAAAGGTTTCAATGTAAAATTTATAAAAAACGAAATAAAAAAAGCTGTTCCCTAAGTTGCATGCATACGTTTGTAAAAACATATACATGTTAAAAATGATCGATTGCAAATATAGTTCGAAACATGAAATGAATGCAGAAAAAAGAGGAGCTTCACCAACCGGCCCTGACACTGAAGTAGACTACTTGGGTGGATGCGCACAAGTAATATGCCTTCACTGACAGTGAAGAGACCAATGGCTGAAGTGATCTAATCCATTGCGCAATGTTATATGCTGTGGTGTGTGAAAATAAAATGTTAATGGCAGACCAGTGGCTGAAGAGGGCGAACTTAATGCCCCAATATATATAATTTTGTGTGTGTATGTGTGTATATGTATATAATTTTTTTTATATATATTTTTTTTTGTAACATAAGGTGACAGGATGGCTAAAGCTGGCTCTAGGTCACACCTAGTAAACGTCAGTGTCTCGCGAGCAAGATACGTGACTTTCAGAATGTGCTTAGATTCCAGAGCCTCTCTGTGAATCGCCTGGCCGAATCTCCTCCCGTTGGCAGTTTCTAAGAGTGTTTGATACATTTATTATCATATGTTCTTTCCGTGTCTACACATGATGGGACTTTGCAAATGTTGGAATACGTTGACCCGCTCATTCTGCGGTGCCTGCTGACTCCTGATAAGGCCCCTATGGTCGTTAATCTGATCTTTGCATTTTTTTTTCCCGAATAATCCAGACCACTTCTTTCAATGGAAAGCTTGCTTCTACTAGGGCTGTAGGTTGGACTGTGTCCAAACCATCCTTTGGGGGACGAAACTCTCAGCCAACCCAAAGAGGGTTCTTGACCTAGGGTCTGGTACTCCATGCAGTCCGTCCTGGGACCTTTGATCAAGCCGTAGCCTGAAGCCACCCCACCACACCCAATCCCCGGATCTTTACTTTTGCTATTGTTCAACACTCGATAAACTGAGTAAAATGAGTTATTCTGGCTCATTCGGTTTTAATTCATTCTGGAACGTAGTCGGTTATTTACGGAATCCAAAATTCTCTTGACTCTGTTGAATATACTATATAGAATTTAAATCATCCAGACATTTTCCTTCAAAATGAATTGGATTAAGTTGCTGGCAAAAGAGGAAACACATGGTGATTGAAATGCTTGGAGCACCTCCTTTCCACCGGTGGGTAGTGCCAACCTTAATACAGTGAGTATTCACAGCGCTAATTCCAGGCAGAACCTGCTCTTCTGTTTGATTCCATGATTTATAGTCCACGAAGATGCAGCTGGGTTTCACCTCTTTCCCCTCTCAAAGCGAAGGGTATCAATGCCATGTTGTTGAGGTTATACTTCACGGAAAAGGTCTAGTTTCCTGCACTCCGGTGCCTGTTCTGGTTCCAGTGCTTTAAATGGAAATATAAAAGTGCAGGAACTCACTGTTCAGAGTACCTGTTTGCTCCTGCGAAGTGCCAGTACTCCATTAAATGCATTTCAGCAGTGCTGAAAAGTGCAGGTACACTCCCGTTCAAATTAAAGTGCAGGTACTGAGTTAACGCACTGTCTGGTTCCTTCCTGAAACCAGAGCTAGTTCTCTTCCTGGCCATCAAGCCCGGTTCCTTACATTACTCTGGACACATCGCTACTCTGAGTGACCAGCCAGGACTGCCTGGATAGGTGTACCTCCTTTCACCTAAGAGCAGCAAAGAGTGTCATATCTGTGCACTGAGCATCCGGGCTGGGGCGTAACATAGGACCCGCATCCCCCGCGGTGCGGGGGTCCCCGCTGCTGCAGGGGGCCCCTTCAGTACAGTACTCAGGCCTGAGTGCTCCGATTAAAATACGGAGTAGAGGCCCCTCCATGTACATTGAAGGGAGGCCCCTTAAACTTTCGTTACGCCACTGTATCAGGGGTTCGGATTCATACAGGATGGACTGTAAACAGTGGTCGAAGTGCATGAAAGTTGGAAACTGTCATGCTGCACGCAAGGGGCCTGGTGGGTGAGTGTGAGGTCAAAGGCATTGCAAAAAAAAAAAATTCTATCTTTTTTAGGTGTTTCACCTTTAGGTAACTACATATAAAAAAAACAGGCATTGGCACTGCCAGTAGGTCTCGCCTTTGGGACCGTATAAGTGTTTAGCCATGCAACAGTTGATGTTGTTGCACCAAGGATATTATGCTGCATAACTTAGGGGCCGATTATGATCGCGGTTTTCCCGCATCCTCCGGGCCGGCGGGGGCTTCCGCCGGCCCGGAGGATGCGGGAAAACCGCTGCGGAGCCTCCAAAGACCCACCGCCAAATTAGGATGGCTGGTGGGTCTTGAATTCCGTCCGCAGCTTTTCCGCCGCGGTCGCCTTCCGACCGCGGCGGAAAAGCACTAACATGGCTGGCGGTGTCTATCAGACACCGCCAGCCATATTAGGATGGAGGGAATCACATGCTTTTCCGCGGCGGCTTTCCACTGTGGAAAAGCATACGGAAATTCACTTCGAGGGCTTGTTGCGGGGTACCTATGGTACCCCCCTGCCTTTGCGTGCACAAAGCGGCAGGCACCGTGCGGTGCCTGCCGCTTTGTGCATGCAAATGCACTGCTTTAATTTTTTACATTGCGGCGGGTGCTGCTTCAAGCAGCACCCGCCGCAATGTAAAAAATACAGGATGTGACCGCCAGGGTGGCGTCACATCCTAATTGCCATGGAGGGACCGCCGCTGCCCATGCGGATGGTCCCTCTTACTCAGGGGTGGCGGACGGACACAAGTCCGTCCGCCATCATAATAGGGCCCTAAATACTTATAAGGTCCCAAAGACGATACCTATTAGGCTATGCCAATGCTTGTTACTTATATCTTTGCCACAGGGACTCAACGTCTAATGGCTTTCTCATCACACTATAGGCTGTAATAACTTAAACGTTAGTGTATTTTTTCCAGGATTGTCATTGATGTTTTTCATTTCTTTACAGACAGCCTATTTTGACTTAAGGAGTAACTTGCCCAATATGACTAGTGGATGCTGCTCACTGGTTTGTTAAATATGTAGTCTGTGATGGCCTAATGCCTTCATTGAGGTCTTTGTCTTATGTGGTGCTTACTCACAGTAATTGGTATACACTATTTATTTATTTATTTATTTATTGATTTATTTATTTATGCTTTCTTATATAGGGCACTAAACCTTGAGATATCAGCACCCTGTACATTAACCCTTTCCGCGCTCATGACGAGCTCAGCTCGTCATGAGTTACGACGCTCGTATGCTGATGACGAGCTGAGCTCGTCATGTAACGCGGCTTTTGAAAAAAAGCAGCGCGCAGCGGGAAAACCGCTAGCGCGCATGCGGTTAAGCAAGAGAAGGCATTCTTCACCTTGTATCAAGCTGGAAGGAAGAAAAAACATCTTAACAACTGAACAAGTTTGAACCAATACAGATACCAGTTAGGCTGATTCCAAAATGGACCATTGTAAGTAAAGAAGGCGAATAAGGAGGAAGTGGTAGTGAGGTGGAAAGGATATAAAGATGACACGAGGGTGCAAAGCATGCCAACACAGTTTGAAGAGGACTGGGAAGTGTGTAAGGCATAAGCAAGAGTGGCCGTTTCAAAGTACAGGAGGTAAAAGGACAACTAAGATCACGGGAGATTATGTCCTCTTTTAGCAAATGACGATAGGTGATTTAGGTGGCTTTCAAAGGGGAAACTTTCAGTTTTGTACAAGAAATAAATCGAGATTTACACTGTCAAAGTTTCTCTCTGAGTGAGTTCCAAATCGTTGTTGCCAGCTCCTGAAAAGTATTGCATGTCTGCTCTTCATGTGCTGAATTTCCTTAGTTCATGTATCAGATTCTGTATCTCAATGCACCCCCCTGTGGGTTGACCTTCACCAGAATGGCCTACTGTTTGTTTGTTACGGGGATAGCAGCTATTATTAAGATGGCCTGCTCACCTGTTGGTCTTACGATGATAGCTTTTCTTGAAACAGAGAGCATTTTCCTAGATAGCTGTTGTGATTCATGTCGCACAAGACATAGGGGATGATTTAGAGTTTGGGGTGGCCTGCCTGTCTATCAGGGTGACAGGAGGCATTACTAATGCCAATTTGATAGTTTACCACCCTCCAAATTTTCAGATCATAGCCGGCCCAGCAGTGATCTATGTGCCAGCAGAAGATTTGCAGCCATGGCTTTTCCTATGAAGGCACTACAACAAAAAACGAATGACCTCCACACCCAGGGAGTTTACTCCCGGATGTGGGGATCATCATTTATTTTCTGTCCGTGAACAACAGTATTTTCCTGGCAGTAACAAAAAGAATCAAGCATTGGCAAATCCAATAGGTATTGCCTGTGCACGAGCTATGGGCTTTGCTAATTTCTTTTAGTCATGTTTTACACCAGTGTGGCTGCTGTTCATCATGGGCTAAAAGTTAGTGGCATAAAAGAGAGTGGCATGGAGTGACAATGGGTGTTGTAGAGCGGAGTGGTGTGTAGCAGAGGGCCATAGAGCGGAGGTGTGTAGAATGCAGGGGTGTAGAGGGGCGTAGAATGGATGGCCATAGAGTGGAGTAAACTATTGTAGATTAGAGTGTCATAGAATAGAGTCTCATAGAGTGGAATGGCCTAGAGTGGAGGAGTGTACAGTGGAGTGGATAGAGCAGAGTGGTATAGAGTGGAGTAGGATAGAGTGGGCTGGAGTAGAGTTGAGCTGACTAGCCTGTCGTAGAGTGGAGTAAAGTGTCATAGAGTGGAGTAAAAATAGAGTTGAAGTGGAGTAGAGTAGAAGGGAATACGGTTGTGTAGAGTGATTTTGAGTGGAGTAAAGTAGAGTGGAATAGAGTGGCGTAGAGTGGTGTTGAGCGTGGTAAAGTGGAGTAGAGAAAAGCGGCATAGAGTGGAGCAGCATGGAGTGTCCTGGAGTTTTGTAGAGTGTTATGGAGTGTCGTAGAGTGTCATAGAGTGCTGTAGAGTGGCATAAAGTTGATGGTCATAGAGTGGAGGGTTGTAGAGTGGAGTGGAGTGGAATAGTGTGTCGTAGAGTGGAGGCCATAGAGGAAGGGCATAGAGAGGAGGGGCATAGAGTGAAGGGATGTAGAGTGTTGTGGCATGGAGTGGCGTAGAGTGGAGTGGCATAGAGCAGAGGTGGAACGAGCAGATAGGCATAGACCAGAGGAGTGTAGAGTGAAGAGATGTGGAGTGGAAGGGCATAGGATGGACAGATGTAGAGTGGTGTAAAGTGGTGTAGAGTAGACTGGAGTGGCCTAGCCTATAGTAGATTAAAGTGTGGTAGACTGCTGTAGAGTGGAGTGGCATAGAGTGGAGTAAAGTGATGTAGAGTGGAAAGAATTATTGTTGATTGGAGAGTCATAGAGTGAAGTATTGTAGAGTGGAGTGTCATAGATTGAAGTGTCATAGAGTGGAGTAGAATTATAGAGTGGAGTAGCAGAGAGTGGAGCGGCATAGAGTGAAGTAGAGCAGCATAGAGAGTAGTGGCATAAGTGGAGTGGAATGCAGTAGAGTGTCATAGAGTGGAGTGACATAAAGTGGAAGGGCATAGAGTAGAGTATTGTAGATTGGTGTAGCTTAGAGTAGAGTAAAGTGTAGAATGGAGTGGCATAGTGTGGAGTGTTGTAAAATGGGGTAAAGTGGTGTGGAGTGTAGTAGAGTGGGGTGGGGTGGCACAGAGTGCTGTAGAGTGAAAAGTTGTGGAGTGGCATAGATAGGATTTACATACGATTTACATAGAGTGGAGTTGTGTAGAGTGTCATAGAGTGAAGTGTCATATAGCGGAAGGTCGTAGAATGGAGTGTCATGGAGTAAAGTGGCGTGGAGTAGAGTGGAGTGGCATATAGTGCCATAGAGTGGCATACAGTGTCTTGAAGTGGAGTGTGGTAAAGTGGCATAGAGGGGTAGTGCTGTAGAGTGGAGTGTCATAGAATAGCGTAGAGGAGAGTGGCGTCAGTGCTTAATTTGAGTTGGTGGTTTCCGGTGCCCAGCACCAGCACTTAATTGTTAACACCGACACTTATGACAGTCCGCCACATGGTGGTGCTGTCTGTGTAATTTAGAAATGTTTGCTTATTTATGAAATATGCATGAAAAAAGAACTAATACTTTCGTCCGGTGTTGGGAGCCTGGAATAAATCTAAATTGTGACTCTTGTAAGAATGTGATGTTTAGTAGCTATGTAGGTACTGTCACTGGCAGGGCTGGCAGGGGCAATGGGTAGTGGAAGCTGCTATGGCCTCGGCACGTATTTTGTTTTACAAATTAATCACAGGGTGTCATAGAGTGCCGGACAGTAGTGTGGCATAGAGTAGAGTGGAGTGACAAAGAGTGGTGTAGAGTGGAGTAGAATGGTGTAGAGTGGAGTAGAGTGCAGTGGCGTAGAGTGTCGTGAAGTGGAGTGATATAGAGTGGTACAGAGTAGAGTAGAATATGCAAGGTGTGATAGTGCACTGCCATTACAGACAATACATTTTCAATTGAAAGGACCATTACATTTACACAGACATGCCGTTTTACTGGAACAACTATATAGTGCACAAACGATAATGTGTGGATATGGCATCACCTAGTGTATCATCGGTTTGCTTGACTCATAATAGACTGGACAGGATGAGGATTTGGCAAACAAGGATTGTGATCAAAAACCCTGCCAGCCAAACTTTAAAACTGGTCCATAGCTAGTATTTTGAATTTGGCTAGTAATCTGTTCGGAGATGACCCCTCATTGTCCTCTGCTCAAAGACTTTCCTTGAGGGTGGTGCCTGAGCCCAACTTAAAGTGGCCAACTGTACACTCAGGGTCTGTTACTGGGCAGTGTTGCCTGTGCTTGGCTTTCCATGTGGAGAGGGTGACTGCTGGAATGTCGGCATCGCATACAGCATGTGTAGCATTGCTTCAGCAGCACTCCCTGCTGGTGTTCTTTTATACTAGCTCACTTCTTGTCTATCACTTAGGACCATAAGTGGTGCCCAGATTTTGACTAACTGGATCCAGGTCTTCATTGTTCTAGAGACCTTTTAACCACAAGAAAAGGGGTCAACTGGTAATGATGAAAAATAGGATGTTTGCAGTAAATAAAAGCTACCAGATCAGTCAACCAATTTCTCAGTCGCTATGAAAATCATACATTTATTCTACATTTCTTTGGTTTCTTTCCTGCTCTTATTGTATGGTTACACCTTACTAATTTGGCCTCAATCACTACAACTGAAAGGAATTCCTATCAGCTATCACCTTTTCTGTGAAGAGCTTCTGTAACATTCTACTGAGCCCAACAACTGTTATCTCTAAACTTCTTGATCAAGAACCACACCTCCTCTGAAACATGCTTACCTTCTTTATTAAGTTTACACGCCTGTAATAATTAAATGTTTTCCTCAGAAAAACATACAAATGATGGCTGGGATGTTTGAAATCATCTCAATCACTGGTAATTGCTCTGGGCTGAATTCAGTGATGCCCTAAGTACAATGGGTATGCCAACATGTGGGTCCATAGCTTGATGTGCCAAAGACGCAAGTTGCACCTTACTCATGAGGACAAACAAGGCTAAAACAAGTCTGAGGTTGCTTGTCTAAAAGGAAGTAGAACTAAGGCTACCTTGCATATGGTTGATTTCTGTATTGGCACACTGCCCAGGCAAAATTATGGATTGGAATGTAGCCCAGAGTAATTACCAGTGTTTTTTTGGGGAAAATCTTTTTATTGACATTTCATTGATATACAAGGTCAATCTATCGTAATAACATCACCACACTACAGGACTGAATGCTCTCGGTGAAGTTACATTGGGTTGAAGACTTGTCACAACAATCTACACTGTGCCTTGGGGCGGGTGCAAATTCCACCCGTGTGATCTTGTGCTGTTCCCTGTATGGCCTGCTGTTGCTCTTGTGTTGAGCTACTGTGTTGGTGTAGGGTATTCTCACCTATTGTGTATCCTTTTAGTATAAAATGTAACTCTTCAACATGGGTAGTGTGAACTGGGATTCACTGCGTAGAAGTATGTGCATGTTAGTGAGGGCTAGAGGGTCAAAGGGACTGCATTAGTTGCTGGGCTTTGTGGCACAGGGAGTGGGATGCGTTTGGCTATGTAGGAAGCACTGACTGCCTTCCGTGTGTGGGCAGGGGGTCCCTCCTCTCTGAGCCTCCATTTTCTGAAGGGATATGCTGTCTGCCCATGCGGCGTGCTTCCTCTGCGGGGTGTGCGTGGCCCTTCGTAGGTGGCTCATCTGTTGCCTCCTGTTTGAAGGCATGAAGTAACATCTCCCAGTGCATGGTGAATGCGGGTGCCCTGAATCTCTTCCAATCTAAGTGCCTCCTCCGAGGCCCCCCACTTGTTGACGCCCCCGCCACGCCCTGATCGATGGCCCACCCAGTGCCCTCCAGTGCAAAGCTATGCACCTCTTCCCTAAGAAGATGCAGAGGGAGGCAAAACGCCTGTTTAAGGCACCTGGTTATGCCCAGAGCACAAGCCTCCCATGTGTTGAGATCGTTGAGCCCTGTCACCGCGAGCAGAGTGGCGTGTATCGTGGTCCAGAATGCCTGAAGTGCCAGGCAAGCCAAGAACATGTGAAGGAAAGAAGCACCGGGCTCTGGGCACCGAGGGCAGGTGAAGTGTGTGTTGGGGTAATAGCGCTGAAGCATTTCAGGGGTCAGATATGCACAATGGAGCATGTGATATTGAATGTTTTAAAAATGATTGTTGCGAGACACCTTCTTTGGGAACTCAAGGGTGCATTCCTATTCTTTATTGTGGAAGTGCCTTTGGAACTCTGTTTCACATTTGTCTCGTAGTGGAGTTACAGTGATCACACCGAGCATTCGCACCACTTTGTACAACCATGTCACTAAGTGACGGCCCGACCCATCTGTAGGATAGCATGTAGTACTGGGTGTATGGGCGGCTCCGGGTTGATTGTGCTCCACATTCTGCGACCCTCTACCAGCAGTTGCCTATGTGTAAGGAATTGCCCATTTTGAAGTCCTGTGTCAGCAGCTAGGTCGGCAAAAGCCTGCAGTTGCCCATTGCTATGCAAGGCGATATATTGGTATGCTCAGAAGAATGGAAGAGGCAGGGTTAAGAGATCTGGCTCTGGCTTAGATGAGGAGCTTTTTGTCGGATCGGTTCCAAAGCATTAACCTGGGTGCATTTTGATCAGCCCCATTGGAACTGACCAAGGGAGTACCACAGGGCTCATGTTTGAGCCCTACCTTGTTAAATATATATGTTGCTCCCTTGGCCAATCTCCTGAGAGAATATGGGTTCATCCCCGTATTATATGCCGACGACAAACAGCTCCTTTTTCCATTTGACAAACTTATAGCTGCGGTTCAGTTGAGCCTTCTCTAATGGGATGAGAGCAATATCCCACTGGATGGTAGATAACTTTCTACAATGCAATGTAGAGAAGACGGAGGTAATGGTCTTCGGAGAAACCCCTCTGTTATAGACCCCTGATTGGTGGCCATCCGAGTTGGGTCTCCATCCTGTCCCTAAACTCACAGTAAAAAATCTTGGCATCCGTCTGGACCGATCACTCAACCTAAAAGAACATGTTGCCCAGACAATCGGCTCATGTTTCCATGTAATAGGTTTACTGCGTCAAGCCTTCCCTATGCTTCCAGATACGACCCGCAGAACCCTGGTCCAAGCGCTAGTGTTAAGTTGTGTGGACTATTGCAATGGCCTGTTGATATCGGCCAATGAAGGCTCATTAAATAGACTTCAAGTGGTCCAGAATACGGCAGCACGGCTGGTTCTGAATGCTCCTCCAAGGACTCCCTCCCACCCTCTTCTTGTAAAGCTTTATTGGCTCCCGATTCGCCAACGAATCAAGTTTAAAACTTGCTGTATTATTCACAAAGCACTACATAACTTAGATCCTCTATATCTTGCAGAGAAATTGTCGTGGGCGGCCGCGCATGTAAAGAAGAGGGCAGCCCGGGGATGCCACAGCTAAGGTAAGGTAAGGCGTTTTTCTTTACTTAAATCGTTTTTTAAAGTTTTTACTTATTGTTAATAGGGCGGGTGGGTGTTCCTTCTCCACGATAATGCATTCTACAGTCTTATTCACACCTGAGATGTGCTGTATGCATGTGCCTCTGATCACCAATTTGAACGCATTCCACTCCATTGCGCGGGTGGACGCTGTATGCGCGTTCTCGCTAAAGCAATCTTGTATATGTGCTTCTTTTGTCTGCCAAAACACCGCATCCTCTAGGCAGTCCTTGGATAGGCACCAGGTGGGGACGGCGGTTCTGGGCGGACATCGTCAGATAGGACCCTGCCCAAGTATTCATCTTCCTTTACCTTAGGCAGAATGGAAGGGGAGCAAAGGAAGCAGTCTTGGCGGACCCTGAGATCAGGCCCGGTTCTAGAGGGTGGGCCGGGTGGGCCAGGCCCACCCAAACATGAGCCTGGCCCACCCAAACATGAGCCTTGGCCCGAGGATTGATGTGAGCCGTCCCCCTGTCCCCCCCCACCCCACCCCTCACCAGTGTTCAGGCTGGCTCTCCTGATCCGAAGTCAAGAGGCTGCTGCAGCCTCTGCACAGCCCAGCACTAATTATCGCGGCCCATTGTCACATATAAATGACAATGGGCCAAAGCCTGCAGGCACAGCATGGTGGGAGCTCCGGCCCTGGCCTTCGGGCACAGGTCTTCAAACGGTGGTGCGCACCTCCCTGGGGGTCTGCAACTGCATTCTCAGGGGGGCACAACTGCGTCTGCAAGGAAGGAATTGTAAATGGAGATAGTGGGGAAGGGTCGACGTTTATCTGGTGAGTTCACAGGATGTCTTCTTTTATGTGCAGAAATTAAACCACATAAATAAGTTTGCACCTGTAATTTCCTGGGGCACTGTCAGTGAGTAGGGAGACGGGGCTCAAGGCTAAACACAATAGGCTAATAACTATGTAATTTTTCATCCTCATATAATTGCATATATAAAAAATGCGCACACACGGTAAATGAAAAAACAAAGCAAATGAAACGAATTTTGGGAAAATATACTCTCTTACGTTATAAACCTCTGTTATCTAAAGCAATTACTGCAGATTTCTGTGTCTGACCAGAGAGTCGCCGATTTTAATCCTGGTTTTCACAGTGGGAAATAGTAACTAGTGTATTTATAGAGCTACACGTTCCATGCCTGTGGTAAAAAGCACTCTGGCATCACATAAAGCATTTAGCTCATCGGCTGCTTTTGTGTGTGTTGCTTAACCAGTTGCATAGGGTCCAGTGTCATGAGAGGCCTATTAAAGCCAGGGTCACTGGAATTATGCGGCAGGGGAGGACCAAATCATGTGGCAGGGTTGACTAAATTATGTGGCAAGAAAAGGAAAATTATGTGGGGTTATACAGAACATTTTGTTATGCATCTACTTTGTTACTTTGCCATTTTTTACATTTGGTAAAAACTATCTGGGCATTGATTTCCCCTCATTAATGCTGGTTTAATACCCAAATATAGCAAAAAGCAAAGGAAAGGTGACCAGTCAAGCTTTGCAAAGGACATTTCACAGAGAGATGAGAGCACCTTTACTGCGAAAAGGTGGGGGCAGCACGTTGGAGCTCATTATTTCTAAAAGGGAGGAGTTGTGCCCTAATGGCAAGAGCTTCCTACTTTGGAACCTAGTTCAGGTCCTCCTGTCAGCTCAACTCAAATCACTTAATAGTCCAATGCCTAAAATAAAAAATATATATAATAAATTAATATGAACTTGTGTTTGTGTAATGTAAATGGTACTTATTTAAAGTTTCCCAATGCCCTTTGGGACGGTCCTCCCTACGTTAAACCAAAAAAGGGATAGATAAACTGTTTCAAGATTGGAGTGATAGCCATGGTCGGTAAATTGTGAAAGAGGCAGATGAGGTAGAGGGCTACTTAGGGCCACAGATATCATTAGTGAAGAAAGTTCAATTCCATTGGGGCCCAGGAGTGCGAGGGGCTCACAAGAACCAAATTATGGAGAGAACAGTTTTTTTGTCAATTTCTGTTATTGTTTGATGATTTTCCCTATCATATGTTTCACATTTACTGTGGATTATGAGCTGCAAAAAAGTATCCATGATAGGATCTCAAAAGCTCTGCCTTTGCGCTCGGCCCTGCCTCTTCTGTTTTCCCGATCCTTGGAATAAAGTTTTGCAAGTGGCCCCCGGACTTCAAAACATTTTGCTTTGGGGGGCTCAGTGCAAAAAAGTTTGAAGACCACTGCCTTAGGGTATGACAGTGAGGCCTCACCACGGGAGATGCTGCTACTGCGGGCCAGAGTGTTCACTCCCCTTGGAACAGGAAGTGATGGGGCAATAAACAGGGTTTTGCTCCCTCCCTCCTCGCAATGATTGGCTGGCCCGACTCCAACTCATTCTGGCCAGGCAAGGCATCCTCACTGCTCTACCAAACTCCCATCTCAAACTCAGAATTTAACCAGAAATCAACCCCCACCTTACCTGTCTCTTTGAGATGTGGCCAGGCCCGGACTGGCCGTTGCAGGCACCGGCAATCCCCCGGTCGGCCGCGAGGGTGGGGGCCGGTTTTGGGCCCCAGGGGGCCGGTTTTGTTACAGGGTCGTTTTTTGCAGCATAGCTGCAAAAACGGCACTGTAACAAAATCGGCCGAAAACCGGCCCTAGCAAAGAGCGTGGTCGCACCCCCCAACCCCCCCCCCCAGGGGAGGGGGGGGGGCGGCCGAGCACTTTGCCAGGGCCGGTTTCGGTTCCCAGTCCGGCCCTGGATGTGGCATTTAATGTATAGGCCTTGTCAGCAGAAGCCCTTGGCAGCGAGTTTCCGGGGCCCTAGTGCCACCGCAGTGCAACTTTTAGGTTACCTCAGTCAAAGGAGGGCCACCACAGAAACTGTTATGCTTTTTCTGAGAGACCAAATGTTTGATCATGTACTCCTTCCTTGGAAAAAAAATAAAGCCCTTTCAATCAAAACCAGCAAAACTGAAAATGTTTACATCATAGTTTATTTGTTATGACAGCATAGTCATTAACTGCTGCCTGCTGGGGTGTATTGATATAACCAGGGCCACTGGAATTATGCACCATTGGGGAGGGAGCCTGGCTGCTTGCATCCTGGGCAGGACCAGAGAAGGCGTGGGACCCGGTAAGCTACATTAAAAAATATATATATTATTAAATTAAAACACCCCACTGTGACCCCCGTGCACCCGCGTGACCCCCCTGCCCCCTCTCCCTCCCCCCGCGAGTCATGCCGGCCGGGACTAACTCAGTGGCCCACCCAAATGCATCATTGGCCCACCCAAATAAAAATTCCTGGAGCCGGGCCTGCCTGAGATCATGTGGGATGGAGTGAAACAAATAGAGTCGGTGGTCCGGGTATTTTGAGCGCCTTGCGTCCGTTAGAGCCCAATGTACTGCCCAGGAAGCAATTCGTTTTGCTTGCGCTGTTATGGGGGATGCTGGGTGCCTCTGTCAAGGGAGGTATTTTGTACGCAATTGTAATCCCCTCCTAATATCCATGGGGCCTGGGTGTGTGCAGTTAAGAGGTACGAGAATGTGTCCCAAAATGTTTCCTGATCTGTGTTGAGGTGCATAAACGCTGCCCAGCCTTATCTGTTGACCATCCAGCAGCCTGTGCATAGCGACCCTCAGCGTCAATTTCTCTAGAGCACTTGAAATGGGAACCACGGATGAATTCAAACAAGAGACCCAAGTGCGTAGGCCTAAAATGTTGTGGCGCAGAATATCCCTCGCAGTGCTTGCACAATTGGTATAGCTCTTTCCCTACCAGGTGGGTTTTTTGCAGCAGCGCAATCTATGCATTTTGCCTCTTTATGTAAGCATAAGCGGCATACCGCTTCCACGCCAAGTGCATTCCACGCACGTTCAGAGTGAGGATGGTGACTAGCTCTTTATGTGCCATGCTGTGACTTGAAGAGTTTGGAGGGGGTAGGATGCCAGGGTGCCTCGCCAATTAGGAGAACACTACCCCGGCTTAGCCTAATCGCACCATCTAAGAATGAGTGTATCACCTTGTCCATGCGTGCGTGTGTATACAGTGTCAGGGGGAAAAACTTTGCAAAGGGAGACAACTGGGATGGGGATGGGGAACAGTCCCAATACTGGGGACCTATCGCAAACGGCAATATGTCCAAAGTCCTGCTCGAAGAGAATTGCTAAATATTGGAAGGGTGGCATCGCGTAGCTGCCGGTGAGCTTTCGCCGGGGCATTTGCAGGATCATTACGCACTCAGTGGTCTAGTGAAAAATGCGTAAGCGCAAGCTGTGCTGCTCGGTGTACCGTGTGCCTCATTCTGCTTAACAGTGTTGTGTACCAAGTTGCCTTATGCACTGGTACTGCTAGTTGCTAGTCATATCAATGTATCGGCAGTCTGTGGTGTGACTAGTGGTGGGGTTATTGAGTCCACTCTGGAAAACGTCCCTTCACTGCCCTCCTCCTCTTCTGATGTGAAGATGTGCGGGCCTCTTAACAGGTCCAAGGTTCAAGGTCCAAGAAGACGGATGGAGCTCCTTAGTCGCCTGTAGGGCCTTTCGATGTTGAACTATGATTTGCTCCAGATCCGGGGATCCATGGAACTGGACGCTTGCGCCGGTGGTGACCCTGCTGCTTAGTATCTTCGGGCGGCGCCTGTTGCCGCGTTATGTGCTTGGATGCCATTTGGTCTTGTCGCTCACTAGATTACCAGTGTTTGAGCTTAATTCACAATTTCTTTTTTTCATTTGAATGTCATAACATCTGTCCCCTTCAAACTAAACAGATGTAACTCAAGACTCTCTTTATCCATGAAACGGATGCAATTAGCCCAGTGCAAAATTGTGTTATTACTGTGAAAATTGCAAATGTCACACTAGTGAAATTTGTACAAAATGTTTACAGGTGAAAAATTGTGCACATTTTTTTTTATTGATAGGGAACTGCACAAGTATCTTGCATGAGTTTTATTCGTGAGGCTCTGAGGCACTTGCATTAATGTTTCACACAGAATGTTGTGTAATTGGGTTTTATTAATTTTTGCTTATCATCACAACAATTTCACAAACATTTGCAACATTTCTCTAAACGTACTTTACAGACCTTACACCATCCTGTTAAGGAACTGTGAGAGGTGTGTAATGGCATGTGTATGCAGCAGAATAAACAGAACCCAACTAGAGTAGCCTATTGCTAAATCAGCTCTGGACATAAGCATAGCCAATGATTCCACTGGCGACAAGAGAGATTACATGTGCGGGCTGTTCAATGATCCCCTGCACAGCTATGCACTGTGGATAACACAAACACATTACAACTGTTTTGTTAACTAATGCCGCGATTAGTAGCACAGCGGTTGACAGACCTTGCTCCATTCTGCTTACAGAAGGAAATGACATCAGTGTTTTGTCTAGAGTCCCTTCCTTTGATTCTCTTCACTTTATCCAGTTTTCTGCATATTGGCTGTGTCATTAAGTCCTAATGCATCTGGTCTTTAGATCCTTGATGGAAACACATGCGGGATTGTGGCGTGCCCTGTCTGCAAGGGTGGTGTAACCAATATTGTGCGTATTAACACTCTTTACAGCTAGGGTATTTGATGTCACGTTTACTAAGAACACATTGACATATTCTGCTATGAGGAAAATTGGGGTAAAATCGGTCACTCAAAAACACTCCCATTTTACGTTTGCATGGTAACTACATAATATTTTGGAATCATTTTATGAGCTCCACTGAGCTTAGTTTCATTATTGTTTTGGAAATTTAAAAAAAAGTGGGACTAAACATTGAAGCTTCAGTTTTGTAACCATTCATTTTGTGTATTTTGCACTTAGGCCTCTATACATTTTTGTCCACATAAGCTTTTCACACAAATTTGCGTCTGTTTCTTTCCAACATCCTGGGGATTCTAAAGGTACGCAAAATTTGTGGATTCTCCTGGAGTGGACCAAGCTAAAATATAGCAAAATGTTTAGGGGTATATTCACAAGAACAAGTGATAACTACAGCACGAGTAGAGTAACGCACCTTTCAACATCGCCGCCTATTGCCGGAAAATAACCCTGTGTCAACGTGGAATTCAAAACAAGGTGGTAACATTCAATAGACACCAGATAATGTGGCAAATGTCCGTGTGAAAATCAACGCCACGCTGCAAAAATGCGATACGCGAACGCAAAAAAACATGCGATGAGGCCAACCGCAGTAAAAAAGTAGCAAAAACCAGCTACAGGCCTGCAAATCCCACACGTCTGGTGGAACAATGCACCATAAAAACCCCAGAAAAAATACAAAGCACGTAGCAACATGGATGCACCCTGACTCAGTGCAGAGGCCAACTCGAACCCCACAACCCACACAGACTACCAGCAAGGAACAACGGGGTCGGGGAAGACCAAGGAGAAGAGTAAGAGGAAGATGGGGTGCAGACCGCAGGATAACAAGACCAGCGTCACGGAGGTGACAGAACACTACCAGCAACTGACCCACAAGCAGAAGAATCCAGCACCCCCCAAACAGTCACAATGTACACTGCCACATAGTCTGCATGCAAACTAGCACAATGCGCCAACATATATGGCAACTCAAAGGCACCACACACCTTCCCTTCACATCGCAGAGGGCCACACAAGACCTGCAGCAGAGCACATAATATAACACATCAGTGATGCTGGAGAGGACCACCACACCGTCGACACCGATGCCCTACAACAACCCATGGATATCCCACTCAACCTCCCACCAGGACCCGGCCAGCCAAGCTACTCAGAAGAGAAAACCGAGCCTGCAACAGACCACACAGCAGGAAGCACCAACAAGCACAGCTTGCTCACGACACTTCACTCACCCACACATGACACCCCAATGGCATATGTCAGCACGCCAAAAGGAGGTGGCCCTACAGGCATGGTTGGGTGCCGAACCCATGGAATGCGAATCAGGACACATACGTAGGGGTCTATCAGCCGTCAGGGCCCACTCACACCCCACTAAGGAGGCCCAAGCTGCCATAGAGACACATGCAGATGCACTTCACAGCACAGTACCATGTCCGGGGGCGTGCAATTAGCAGTCACACACCCATGTTGGCTGTACGTACGGCGGCCCTGGCCACTCCCCTTATGAATTGTGTGGGTGACATCAAAGCTACATGTCCAAGCTCCAACTCGCTGCCTGCGGTGACATGTCTGCATCCGATGTACACCGCACAATGTAAAGCCGTATGGCCCAGGGCCCACATGCATACTACAAGACCAAAGGGACACGCGCAAAGATCATGTTGAACTGGCTATGGGCACATGCGCCCGGCCCCTTTATTGGTAGGGCCACATGTACAGTGACGCCTGTGCTGGATGTGTGTGGGGTGAGTGTAAGCCAACCCGCCCGGAATGTCTGGTGTTGGCAACCACTTGGACATTGGACACCAGTGCAACGGAAACAGAAAACACATGCAATACAGAGTCAACTGCTGAGCAACATGGGGTGAGCCGGATAAAGTCCAGAGGACAGTCAACATGCAAACAGAAGTGTCCATGAGTCGCAGCGCACTGTGCTGTGGACACTAGAGATGAGCGCGCTCATGTGCAGAAAAAGTCTTGGATTGTGTCTCTTCAATTCATTCCTGATGTAGATGCAGTGGTGTGTGTTAGACCTGCATCATCTTCACCATCAACGTCTCAGGGCCCCCACACTGTTTGAGGTGACATACCTGCGCAACTGCTCCACAGCACAAAACACAATCAGTTACGAACAATGGCCTGCAGTGCACCATGATGGTGTTGGACAGGGTTTGTGGCAGCATGTATCACAAGATGCCCATATAAAACTATGCCTCACTGATCGGGGGGTCTGGTGCTGTGGCCGCTGTCCCGGATTTGGGGTCACTGCCATTCAGGAGTCAGGACACACTTTCACGTATGAGACCCTCTGGGCTGCAGAGGTCGCCGGTAGAATATGTAAATGAGAAAGGAGTAATGTGGGCCAGCGTCAAGGTGACAGCAGTAGTTTGAAAGGCTGGCCGGGTCATGGGCCTCAGGCTTTGAGCTTACACTGGCACGTGGTGGGCCCTCCATGACACACGCCGGTGTTGGATGCTGATTAGTGTGGCCTGGCTGCAATGGGTCGGGCCTGACAGGTTTGTGGTCCAGTGGACCGGGGTATGGCAGGCGCACAGGATCTCAGGCAACTCCACTAACGAGGACGGCATTGGCCTCGTAGCGAGGTGGGAGGCGCCACCCTGGCAGAGACGTTGAGCTTTCCAGAAGAGGACCACACACAGGGCTACGTGCTTTTTATTCACACCCCTACACAGGCCTGGTGTATGCCGGCCCATCCCACTCTGCTCACGCTTATGGGGGTGCGTAACATGCAACATTTCCCCACTGGCTGGGGTGACATGGTTGCGTCCACTGTCCACTACACTCCATACACCAAAGGTGTATGTCGCCGTGGGTATGTGTGTGTTCTGCATCCTGCGGTCTGTTCAGCACATCGCCACCACTCTTGGCAGTGTGTACTTTCCCAATCATGGTTCTACTGCATCCTTCACACATGCCTGGTTGCCTCCTCTCCCCACATTCGTCTGTTGTGTGGCTAAGGTGCCTTCCCGTTGATTGGTCATGTTCATGGCTGGCCCAGCTTACCATTATGAGTTGTTCTATCGTGTCTGGTGGGTGGGCATGTTGTTGTGCATGTTGGTAGGGGACTTGTGATGTGTGCATTGCCAGAGTTGTGGATTGCATAGTTGTGGTGTTGAGGTGAGTGGGGTGTTAATTGGGAAGTTGCCAAGGGGCTGTGCATTTCCCTTGGTGCCATCCTGGGAACGCTGGTTGCTGATGGACTGTCGGAGGGTGAAGGGATCATGCACTTGTATTTGGATTTGTATGTATTTGGAGGCGAGATTGTTGTGGATCCCACGGTGTCCTGATGTTGCCTGCACATTGATGTGTGCTGTATGCTTCCTGTTGCACTGATTGTGTGCTGTGTCACCAGGGGGCACATGTGGGACATGTATGCAGTGGATTTCCCCAACACGTGTGTGCATCCAGCTATTGCGTATGGTCCTTGCTTGGTCTCCAGCCGTTCCTGCTCATTGTGTTGGCAGTACAGGGACTGGGGTGCCAGGGTGATGGTGATGTCCAGGACAGGTGTGGGGGTCTTGGATGTGGCTGGCTATGAGACTCCGCCGACTCTGGCGGGTGTTGGTTGGGGTGTGCCAGGGGACAACAGGTGGTACACAGCCAGCAGCTTGGTGTGGGGTGGGATGTTGGTTGTCCGCTGTGTTGGTGCATTTGGCCGATGGGCGATGACTTCCAGGATGCATAGGATGGTTGTTCCTTTCAGCCTGTTGTTGACAGTGACATTGTCAGATGTTGTGCCTGTGAGGCAGGTGCGTTTTCTAGGGGGCTGCTGTCTTTGTCTGCGCTGCCTCTGTGGTGTTCCGGGGGGAGGGTGCCGGGTGGTTGTTGTGGCCCTCTTGGGTGTCTGTGCTGCATGTTCAGTTGCTCCATGGCATTTGTTGCCCTTCCGATGATGCCCTGGGCAGGGCTCCCCATTGTTGTGCAGGCTGCCGTCTGACTTTACACCAGGTCAGAGCAGGTGTAAAGTTCCTGCTGTTAACACGCCTTATTGTGTGTTTTGTGTTCTTATCACCGATCTGTCAGGTCGTTGTGAATGTTGAGGTGTGGTGTTGTCGCTGGTTTTGTCACGGGAACGCCTTCTCTGCATCTCATTAGCGATAGTTGCGGGGGTCCTCTGTGGCAATGTTTTTGGCGGCTGCTATAGCGGGAACACTGGTGCTGTGGGCTGTTAGCACCTGCTTGTGAATGGTGGGGTCAATTTATCATGACTTTGGCTACGCAAAAGTGCCGTTAATTTGGCGATAGCTCCTTGTGAATATGCCCCTTAGTTTTTGGGAAACATTTTCATAAAAATTGCATCAACGGATGATTTGATGTGCTAAAGTCACCATCTTCCCAGCTTTCAAGAACATGCATAGCTGAATCAAAAAACCTACCTTGTTTACCACAGTTTTGATATTTTTCGAAGAGGTAGCCCAATTTCCCTATTTTTGTGCTTTCAACCTACTTCCAATTTGTGTGCAAACCAGTGTGTAACCCATGGGTGATCCAAGAAAGCTGTCTATTTCTGAAAACTAGACAAAAGTCCAAATTCAGCAAGGGCTCATATGCGTAGATCCCACAAGTTTTTCTCAAAAAATAAAAATGTCGAAACAAATAAATATTAAAAACGAGCGGTAAAAAAACATCAATTTGTGACAATGCTTTCATCTGTAACTTTTTCTCACGATGGTCGATTTACAAAAGCAATGTACCATTGCGTTTACTAGACACTTTTAGTTGTGGGGATATAAAGGGTTTGTAGATTCTCCAAGAACTCAAGGCACCCAGAGCTCACAACTGAACTGCATTGTACAATGGCTTTTCATTGTGTACTGAGTACAGACCAATTCACATGATGAAATATGTAGAGTAAAAAATAGGTATCAAGGTAACTTGTGTATTTCTGAAATGGGAACAAGATACGGAGTTTAGGAGGAGTGATAATTTGTACATCTCTTAATATGTGGGTACTGTATGACCATATGATTTAGAGGGTATTTTTCAAAATGTCTTCTTTCATACACACTCGCTTACATTTGGAAGGCACAAAAGCAGCAAAATCCAATTGCTAATAATAACTATCCTACTGTTCAATGCTCCCACATGTCTTCTGATAAAAACGGTACCTCACTTGTGCGGGTAATCTTAATGCCCACGACAATAAATGGGCTAAAATGCAACATGGATACATCACATTTTTCCACTCAAAACGGACCTGTTTTTTGGTAAGTGGGTACTGTGGAGTTTGGGCCCTAGTTCAGCCGACACCTAGGGAAACCTTACAAACCTGTATATTTTTTTAAACCTGACACCTAGGAAAATCCAGGATTGGATGACGTGTGTGGCTCTCACTCAGTTGTTAGACCCAGAATCCCTTGCAAACCTCAACATTTTCACTAAAGAACACACATTTTCCTCACATTTCTCTGATGCAATGTTATGGAATCTGTGGGGAGCCACAAACTTCATTCCACCCAGGAGTCCCCTAAGTTTACTGACCCCATGCCGCCTGACCCCAAGATGGCAGACGAAGCAAACAAATGCAAAACAAATAGAACGCCCATGCAGCTGACCAAGGGGGCAACAGATGAAAGAGCAGTCACATGTAGGAGTCCCCCAAGGCCTTTGAGGAAGCACCGGTGAGACCAGACGTGAGGGAACTACAGGTCCATACAGGTCCATGACCAATGCCTGACCCTAAGACGGCCGCCTCCGGGGACATCTGGAATGTATAGCTGCCACTCTCTCACGACAGTGAAGCCCGAATGTGCACAGCAAAGAACCTAGCGAGGAAGCGCCATTTGTCATAGATGCCTGACCTCGATGCCCCAGCAAGCAGTGGGCCCAGGGAGCTCCTCGCATCTACATTGCACAACAAACACCCCCCCAGTGAAAGACTAAAATGGGAACCAGCTGATTTTAGCCCCAAGGTCAGAATCCCTTGCCTGACCTCAAGATGGCTGCCACAGAGGTCCCTACCTCAACCATGACAGTGGACATCAACCAGACCTCAAACACATCCCCCTTCCGGCCTACCCATCATGATACTGAATTTGTAAACCTACCTCTGACCGTGGAGACCTAGCTTTTGGCCGATGCCCGGTGGAGCTACTTGATAGCTAAAGAGGAGATGGGCGGTGGACTACCCCCTCAGCCGCCATCTACCCAGCCGGACTATGGGCAGACCTTACTGCGTCTCTCCATTGTATTCTCCCTCCTACCCCTTTACTCCACCCCCTTTACGTACCATTTATCCCTCCTCTTTACTCTTTAATTGTTTCCAGTTGAGTCTCCCGTTGAGACTTAGCTGTTTGGCTGATGCCCGGTTGAGCTACCTGATAGCTATAGAGGAGATGGGCTGTGGACTTCCCCCTCGGCCGTCACCTACCCAGCCGGACTTTGGACAGACTCTCCTTCATCTCTTCATTCTATCAACCTCCTACCCCTTTACCCTCCTAAACTCCATGTCTTTAGTCTTCTACGCTCCTGAAATGTTTTCCTAGTAACTGATGTAACTTGTAACTGATGTAACTTTGTAATTTTGTGGAAACTTATGTAAAGCGCTCCGATACGTCCGGGTCGAGCCAGGGCTATATAAAACTCAAATAAATAAATAAAATAGATGAATAAAAATGATATTTCACATTTGTGGGTAGGTCTAAGTTCCGCAACAGAAAAGGCCTCAAAATGCAATGTCCTGTCACAAAAATGATCTGATTTGGCAAAGGTGTAGTGACGTTTTTTTTAGATGGAAATCGATGGACGCACAGTGAAACCTACCAAACCCAGACATTTCTGAACACTAGACACCCATGGGAGTCCAGGGTGGTATGTCTTGCATGGATCCCACAACGTTTCCTTACCCACATTGCCCTGCAAACCTCAAACTGTGCCTAAACTTGGACATGTCCCTTGCATTTCTGTGACTTAAACTTCCAAAAACAGCATGACCCGCAAACTTTTTACCACCCGGTATTCTCTCACTTGTCCTAATAAAGATGCTACCTCAATTGTGTGGCAGATGGGCCTAGTGCACGCAACAGGCAATCATCAAACCAAGGTCAACGGGAGTCTTGTGGAGATACTCTCATCGACCCTGGTTTGATTTGTGCATGTGGGAGGACTACTAGCCCATTGCCGGTAGCGCTCCCACCTTTCAAATATAATTCCTGGTGGTCTATTGGGCTTTCTGACCCGTGCGGTGTGCAATTTAGAGGAAGACAGGGGAGCAGAAAGACTGTTCGGAGTTATATAGGTGGGCGAGGGCTAGCCTTTCAACTTCTTACAGGGGGCAGATTGGAAGTTAGAACCTCCAATATGTCCCTTTTCCAATGGCACCTCCCCCATCTGAATAGGTGTTCGGGGAGGTTGAAATACACCCCCGAGCACCAATACAGTGTAATTGAAATTTCACTTTCAATGTAATGACCTCAGTGTGCCACGTACACCAATCGGCATTACATTGAAAAAAAATGCCCCGGGCTGCTGTGGAAGCTCTTATGTAGCTCCCGAGGCCAAAATAAATACGCGCAAGCTGCTGTGCAACATGGCTTATAGTAAAAAAATATATAATGTGGTTAATGCTGGCCATGTCATAGCGCTTTTGTTTTTTTAATCGTTTGACAAAGCCATTAGATCTTGCGTAGGATAAACCTATTGGCTTTGCAAGTGCTTGTTACTTTTGTCACTATTTTTCCATCTTTCTATTCTTCCTCTCTTCCCTTTTTTCTGCCTTTCTCTTTCTAGCACTGGGTCAAAATCTGATGTTGAAAAAT
Source organism: Lissotriton helveticus (assembly GCF_964261635.1). NCBI lineage: Eukaryota > Metazoa > Chordata > Amphibia > Caudata > Salamandridae > Lissotriton > Lissotriton helveticus. The sequence continues at coordinate 1,372,283,629 of NC_136068.1, forward strand.
ATGTCACAGTCCCAATGAAGCCAGTTGACACCACCTGCAAGCACTGATTTCACCACCTCGGCCTTTCAGCAAACTTCATAAGCCTTCCCTAACTGCAGATCCTATAAATTCAGGAAACAAAAGTATACCTACATTTAGATGATGCTTTTCAGCAAAATCAGATGAGAAGCAATACAACATAATTCAGTCTTTGCCTCCAAATTTTATTGCAGAACATGACATGACCTTAGACCACAAGTACTCATCTCATAATACAGCCCGCGGGCCGCCAGCCACCCGGCAAGCCTTCCTTGGTGGCCCGCGGACCTTGCAGACATCGTACCTGTGTTTAAAAATAAAAAAATTCAATAGTGTCAGCAAACACTGCTGGTTGCAGCAGCCCAGACTCTCAGAGACTCTGCTCTGTGGGGGCCGGGGGATTACAGTGATTGTTAAAGTGGAGATGCAGGGGTGCTATGAGGTGAAATACAACAAAGCTTATTTAACATGTAAATGGTCTTTTAAAGACCTGTGTGAAGTACCCGGGTGGCTGTATGTGTGCCGGGGAAGCTGCTGTCTCAGCCCAGGCTGAGGGCTGACACACACATGGGGTGAGATGACAGACGGAGACAGAGGGAGGGAGAGGGAGTGGGAGGGAGAGGGAGGGAGACAGAGGTTGACGGAGGGAGAGAGACAGAGAGGGAGACAGAGAGGCAGTCAGTGGGAGGCAGAGTGAGGGAGAGGGAGGGAGACAGGGTGACAGAGGGAGGGAGAGGGAGACACAGGGAGAGGGAGGGAGGGAAGGGGAGGGAGAGGGAGGGAGACAGAGGTTGACAGAGGGAGGGAGACAGAGAGGGAGACAGAGAGAGGGAGTCAGGGGGAGACAGAGGGAGGGAGAGGGAGGGAGACAGAGGGGGACAGAGGGAGGGAGAGGGAGACAGAGGGAGAGGGAGCGAACGTGAGGGAGAGAGGGATGGAGAGCGAGGGAGGGAGACAGAGGTTGAAAGAGGGAGGAGACAGGGTGACAGAGAGAGGGAGACATAGAGAGGCAGTCAGGGGGAGACAGAGGGAGGGAGACAGAGGGAGGGAGACAGAGAGAGGGAGGGAGACAGAGGGAGGGAGGGAGACAGAGGGTGACAGAGGGTGACAGAGGGAGGGAGAGGAAGGGAGACAGAGAGAGACAGAGAGAGGGAGGCAGAGAGGGAGGGAGACAGAGGGAGAGGGAGGGAGGGAAAGAAGGGAGAGAGACAGGGAGGGAAACAGAGGAAGGAGGGGGAAGGAGACAGAGGTTGACAGAGGGAGGGAGACAGAGGGTGACAGAGAGAGGGTGACCAAGAGGGAGACAGAGAGAGGCAGTCAGGGGGAGAAAGGGGAGGGAGAGGGAGGGAGACAGAGGGTGACAGAGGGAGGGAGGGAGACATAGGGTGACAGAGGGAGGGAGAGGAAGGGAGACAGAGAGAGACAGATGGAGGGAGAGGGAGTGGGAGGGAGAGGGAGGGAGACAGAGGTTGACAGAGGGAGAGAGACAGAGAGGGAGACAGAGAGGCAGTCAGTGGGAGGCAGAGTGGGGGAGAGGGAGGGAGACAGAGGGTGACAGAAGGAGGGAGAGGGTGACAGAGGGAGAGGGAGGGAGGGAAGGGGAGGGAGAGGGAGGGAGACAGAGGTTGACAGAGGGAGGGAGACAGAGAGAGGCAGTAAGGGGGAGACAGAGGGAGGGAGAGGGAGGGAGACAAAGGGGGACAGAGGGAGGGAGACAGAGGGAGAGGGAGCGAACGTGAGGGAGAGAGGGATGGAGAGGGAGGGAGGGAGACAGAGGGTGAAAGAGGGAGGGAGACAGGGTGACAGAGAGAGGGAGACATAGAGAGGCAGTCAGGGGGAGACAGAGGGAGGGAGGGAGAGGGAGGGAGAGGGAAGGAGACAGAGGGAAGAGGGAGACAGAGGGTGTCAGAAGGCGACAGAGGGAGGGAGAGGAAGGGAGACAGAGAGAGACAGAGAGAGGGAGGCAGAGAGGGAGGGAGACAGAGGGAGAGGGAGGGAGGGAAAGAGGGAGAGAGACAGGGAGCGAGACAGAGGAAGGAGGGGGAAGGAGACAGAGGTTGACAGAGGGAGGGAGACAGAGGGTGACAGAGAGAGGGAGACCAAGAGGGAGACAGAGAGAGGCAGTCAGGGGGAGAAAGGGGAGGGAGAGGGAGGGAGACAGAGGGTGACAGAGGGAGGAAGGGAGACAGAGGGCGACAGAGACGGAAGGAGAGGAAGGGAGACAGAGAGAGACAGAGAGAGGGAGGCAGAGAGGGAGGGAGACAGAGGGAGGAGGAGGGAGTAAGGGAGGGAGGGAGAGGGAGACAGGGAGGGAGACAGAGGGAGGGAGATGGAAGGAGACAGAGGGAGGGAGAAAGAGGGATGGAGAGAAAAAAGGAGAGAGACAGGGAGAGAGACAGGGAGGGAGACAGGGCGGGAGACAAAGGGAGACAGTGAGAGAGAGAGAGAGCGAGAGAGAGAGGGGGGATAGGGGAGACAGAGGGAGGGAGACAGAGTGAGGGAGACAGAGAGGGAGGGAGACAGAGAGGGATGGAGACAGAGAGGGATACAGAGGGAGGAATGTGACAGAGGGAGATTGACAGATGGAGGAGGGTGACAGACGAGGGAGGAGGGCGACAGACGAGGGAGGGAGACAGTGGAAAGAGACAGAGGGATGGAGACAGAGGGAGACAGAGGGACGGAGACAGAGAGAGGGCGACAGAGAGAGGGAGACAGAGAGAGAGAGAGAGGGAGATGGAGGGAGACAGAGGGAGGAGGGAGACAGACGGAGGGAGAGAGAGCAAGGGAGAGAGAGAGGGAGTGAGAGAGGGAGGGAGACAGAGAGAGGTGTCGTGTTGTGCGTCTGTTTTCAGTGTTTGTGGTGAGCCCCAGGCAGCAAATATGTCGTCTAACACAGGTAGGGTGGCACCTGCCGATGTCGACGACACTTCCCTCACTATTGGAAATCTTGAAAATTCGTCAATCACTACCAGCAAGTACTTTCCAGTCTCTAGTGGCCCATAGAAGTCTGCTGCTAGTTCTGTCCATACTGCCAAGGGCAGTTCCGACATCTTCAACGGTGTGGGCTTACTAGACGACCCTGTTACTTGACAGGTGTGGCATTGTGACACTTCATCCTCCACCATTCTGTCCAGTCCTGGGAACCACACTCTTTCTCTCAACATCTTCTTTGTCGCTACCATTCCTCTGTGTGACTCATGAGCTATCTTAACGGTCCTCTTCCTCAGCCGATGTGGTATTACAATCCTTGGACCTCTCATCATGACTCCGTTCTCCGTCTCAGACAGCTCTTTGCCAATCTTTTTGAATACCAGCAGTTCTTCTTTGTCGACCCCTTCTTCTGTGACAGTGTTGCTATTGATATGTCTCCATCTTTGTAGCCTCACTATCGCCCCTATTGCCTTCATTGTTGGGTCTCTTTTTGTCTCTCGCTCCAATTCTTCACTTGTTATTGACGCTGGAGTGTTTTGCTTCACAATGAAGTTCAGATAGTCTTCTGCCATTGTGGTACCACCCTTTTGGTGCGGGAGCGGGTGCCGCGACATATAGTCAGCTGGGTTTTGGTCTTTGCCTGGTTTGTGCACTATTTTGAAATTATAGTCCATCAGCCTTATTCCCCACCTTTCTATTCTTGGTGGTATTTTCGCATTTGGGTTGCCATATATGGTCACTAGTGCTTGGTGGTCCGTCACTATTGTGAAGGGTTTTCCATATATGAACATGTGGTAGTGTTCGCATGCCCATACTACTGCCAAGCTCTCCTTCTCTGGATGAGAGTATGCTCTCTCGACATCTGACAGACTCTTGCTTCCGTAGGCTACTATCTGTCGAGGTGAATCCTTTCCAGGTTTGTGTTGTGCTAGTATTGCGCCCAGACCTACCGGGCTGGCGTCTACTGTTAGTTCAGTGCATAAGTTCGGGTCGAAATATGCCAAATGGTCTACTGCCGTTACGGACGCTCTTATTTCTTCAAACGCATTTTTGCACTCTGTGGTCCATTCAAACGCGTGTCCTTGTTTGGTTAGTTCTCTCAATGGTGTGCTCACCATTGCGAAGTCTTTTATATACCTCGCGCAGTAGCTGGCAAGGCCCAGAAAGGATCGCACTTCAGCGACGTCTTTTGGTTCACTCGTTTTCTCAAGCGTGTCTATCTTGCTCCGGTCTGGCCTCATTCCTTTCCGTGAGAATATGTGTCCGAAAAATACTAATTCTTCCCTTCCCAGTTCACATTTCTTCTCATTTACTGTCAGGCCCACCTCTACTAGCCGTGAGCACACTTCCCTTAGTGCCGTGTCGTGTTCTCCGTCTGACTTCCCAAAGACCAGAATGTCATTTCTGTAGTTGAGACTGTTCCTTATCGGTCTTATTATCTGCCTGATCGTTTCTTGAAATATTTCTGCTGCTGAAGATATTCCAAAGCTCAGCCTTTTGTAGCGAAACAATCCTAGGTGCGTCGAGAACGTCGTTATGTATCTGGATGTTCGTCCAGCTCCAATTGATGGTATCCCTTGCACAGGTCTAGTTTGGAGAATTTTCTCATTCCTGTCAGGCAACTTATCATGTCGTCCAGATGTGGCCCTGGATGCCGCTCTATTTCGATGGCTGTGTTTGGTATTCTCATTTCCACACAGATTCTTATCTGTGTGGTGTCCTTTTTTGGTACAGCCACTATTGGGGACACCCATGGCGTTGGCCCTTCTGCTGGCTCAATGATGTCCTGTGCTAGTAGGGCCTTTATTTCTTCCTCCACCTGAGGTTGTAGATGTATTGGTACCCTTCGGTGGTGTTGTGCGACTGGCCTGACAGCTTCATTTATGTGCAGCGTTATTTGTCTTCCTTTCAGCTTTCCTAGTCCTTCCGTCAGGGTCGGGAATTCCTGTAGTATGCTCTCCTTTTCCGACATGTGGTACGTCATTTTCAGTAGGCCCATTAGTTTTGCTGTTACATTGCTTAGTAGACACGGTGTGGGGATGTCTCCTCGTAACACGTGTATTTCTTCTGTGACAGTCTTGCCCTTGTGCGTCATGGTGTCCGTGAATTTTCCCATGTTCGTGACGGGATTTTGTGCACCCCACGTAAATACTCTTACGCTTGATGGTTGTAGCGGTGGCTTCCTCTTCATCTTGTCATATTCGGTGGCACACATGATGTTGCACGTGGCTCCGCTGTCCAGTACAAATTCAGTTTGGTGGGGCCCTACTTCAATGGTCACCCAGTCCGTCTTCTTTATTGACTTCCTGTCTATTAGCCTGATGTGTTCCTCTTCATGCCCTCCATCTGTGGTCATGAGGTATAGGCGTTCTACTTTTCTTGTTATTTCTTCCTCTTCCTCTTCTCCTCCTGACTCCCCAGACGAGCTCCTCTCCGTCGCGTCCATGTGCCTTACATGTCTTGTTGTTGCTGTTCTTGGCCTTCCGGGCCTGCCACGTTCATGTTTAAATTGCCCACCTTGGCACATGGTAGCGAAATGGTTGCTTCTGTTGCATTTCTTGCATGTTTGACCGAATGCTGGGCATGGTCCTTTGTGAGGGAATTCCAGACCGCACCTGTAGCATTGGGAACCTTGTTTCTTCGCCGCTTGTTCCTTGTGTCCTCTCTTCCAGTTCCCTTTATTGCCTGCGTCTGACAGTCTATGTATTTGCTCTCCCTTTCGGTCCATCTGTTTCGCTTGTATCATTGCTCTTGCTTCGGCCCTTGCTAGATCTAAAATTTTTTCTAGGGTGATCGGTTCTTTTAGTAGTCTTGTGCGAAATTCCGTGTCTCGGCAGCCTTCTATCAGTTTGAGGCGAAGTGCCTGTTCATTGTCGTATTTTTCAAATTCGCAATGTGCTACTAGCTTTCTCAGCCTTGTTGCAAAATCATCCATTGACTCTTCTGGTTGCTGATATGCCATGTGAAAGGAATATCTCTCAAAGTCGACATTTCTTTGGGGGTCAAACTTGGCCGTTAGACATTGTTTTAACTTCTCATAGGTCTCTAATTCACTCTGTGGCAGTGTTATGAGGAGGTCATCCACCTCATCCCCCACATAGTTTAGGAATAGATCCAGTTTTTTTCCGTCCACCACGTCAGTCGCCTTCATGTATCGTTCAAATTTCATGATCCATTTCTCCCATCGGATGCCCACTTGTGGTTCCGATACAGTGAAAGGCACTGGTCTGCGGAATTGTGCGCTTTGCTTTGTTTCTGACATTTCTCTTGTTCTTTCCTGTTCTCTCCTCTATTGCTGCTTGTTCAACCCTTATTTTCTTATTGTGCCTCTTTTTGCCTTTGCTTATGCTTGTTTGTGCCTTTTCTTACTTTTGTCCTTTTATTTGCCCCTTTTCTTCCACTTGTTGTCGTTATTTATTCTTCTTTGTGCCTTTTTTCTCTTCTATCAGCACTTTTCACTGTTTTCCGCCTTTTGCCTGACTTTAAGATGGCCGCCGCGCTTATTCTCTGTTTCTATTGGCTTGTACAGCCTGATTCTAAGATGGCCGCCGTCTTCTCGCGAGACTTCGCGGCCAACCGCGATGCAGCCTGACTTCAAAATGGCCGCCGCGCTTGTTCTTCGTCCCTATTGGTCCTCGCGCCTGGCCCCAATATGGCCGCCGAGACTCTCGCGAGAGCTCGCGCTGGCTTCCCTTTATTCTTTGAAGCTCGCGCTCTTTGGCTGGCGCTTACCGGACTCGTTTCTTCTTCGGTTGCGGCGGTCGGGTGGGCTCCCACGTCGCTGCTTTCTTCTGGATGGCGCTTCACTCTTCCCTCTTCTTTTTGTTGATCACGACGCAATCCAGGGTGGGCTCCTGGTTTAACACGATGTTCCGATGGGCACAGCATGCAGTCCGTCGAACCCTCGTCGCCAGATGTCGTGTTGTGTGTCGCGCCACGCACAGGAACCACACAGGACACAGATCGTGTGCAGAGGTACTCCTTTATTTTGTGTATCGTCCGTCTGTCTGGGCACGTCCGCCCTCGTCCTCGTCCTGCTGCATAATGTCCTTTTCCTGTCCGTCCACAGGAAGTGGTCTGGTGACCTGGTCACTGCCCTGTGACCCACAGGGTCCTAGTGTCCGGCATCTGTCTTAGTCATAGTCATCACAAGAGGGAGAGAGGGGGAGGGAGAGAGAGAGAGAGAGATGTGTGTATGCCGGGTCTGGTGGCTCAGTGGATGAAGGCACCTGCTGCAGTGAGGTTCCGTGATTTCGAACCAGACTCCATTTTGTTTGAGTTGTTCTTGACGCCATTTTTGTGTTGCCCTCACGTAGGCCGTGGAGGTAACCGAACGAACAAAGTTGCATGGGCCTCATTGTTCATGTATGCATTAACAGGCCCTTTTCTGACTTGTGAGTGAACTGCAGGACGCTGACCCCGTCACCTGAAACTGACCCTTTCACGAAGCCAATTTCTCTGGCTGATCGTTGTCTAAAATTGCCAATCAATGTTCAGGATATCGTTAACTTTTAGTTTCTTGCACATATCTTATCCTACTCAACATCTGAATTGTTTCTTTCCTTACGACTTTTCATTACATGGGTAGTGATTTCAATTATGGGTTTGTCCGGCTTGTGGAAATTGAATTTGGGACAGTCCTAATAATTAACTTTTGGGTTGGGTTACTGTAAATTGGGTTTTTGTTAATGCGATACTCAGTTAGAAAATGTGTCCTATTGGTCAGAATTTTGCGCAGTGGGTGTACATTTATAATGAGAATATGGTGTAAATAAAGTGATGTCTTGCTCTACGAAAATTGAGCAGTTTCCTGAGTTTTACACCGTGTTGTATTGCTTGGTTTACTGTTACTAGCTGCAGCTAATAAATTTGATCTTTGACGCCATCCAGAAGTATTCCGTGTCTCTGTATTCCAGGACAGGAGAATACGAAGACTTCGAGTGTGTCCCTGGCACCGCTGGGTTCTAAGAAAACCCGGTTCTTCAGTTGGCGCCCAACGTAGGGTGGCTTCAGCTGTACCGGTCCAAGCCTGAGGATCGTGAGTAGCCCCGTGAGGAAATTCTGGAGGAAGGCCAACCACTTCATCGACCCCTGTATGTCGACGTGGACTGAACGTTTTTACTGCGAGGCTTCCCGCTTTCCAACGGCTACGAAGGACTGCTGCCCTGACTGTCGCCCTGTCTTGGACCCTTGATTGATCCTTTGTAAAGCGAGACGATAGACGGTCTTCTGGTGGCGTGACAGATATTTTGGTTAAGTATAAGTGGGTCGCTCCCACGACTTTGTTTTGGTTCTTGGTTTTGATTCGGTTGTTGCAATAGCCGAAGCCGAGGGGCTCGTATATTTACGAGTGTATCAATAGTTGATAACCCCTTGAAGTTTGAAGCTAGATTAGTGAGCTATAAGATGCCTGGTCTTAGCAAAATTAGGAAATGGTTTAGTTGTGGTTGCAGTAAACAAAAAGGAGCTTAGAGGGAAAAATCGGTCATAGGTCACCCTCCACTCAGTTATACAATTCCAAAACAAAACCCAGACCGACCAGGCATAAACAATTTAATATATTTTCTCGGTGAACCATCAGCAGCAAACCTTTTTGCATAATACTCCTCACTATTGATTATTGAGGTAGGAGGTATCACCAAACTATGCCTTTAAGTAAAATACTTGCCCAGACCCTTGAAAAAAACACTTGAGAAAAACAATCAACAGTTGTGAGACAACAAATAACACACACGTATGGGCACAAGTTGGAAAATTAGAGAAATGAGAAAAAAGTGTGTGTGAGCAAGATGGCACCTCACGGGCGAACCACCAACGAGAACCTGGCAGGTACTCACCAGGATTGCCCTGATCTCATCATTGGCGCCATCAAGCTCTAAAGAAAAGTAAGTGTCCACATAACAAGCAAAACAGTGTTTGTGAGGGAATGCAGTGCATAGGACAAAACAAAATACCACAATACGTAAGCACAAACAAATACGTAAAATGCCACAAGCAACACAGGACTTATCTTTATTCTGTTTCTTTCGTGTTGGTCATGGAATGTAAAAAGGTGGAGAAGGCTAATCCCTATCTAGCCATATTCCACTTGCCGACATGTTTCATTGCCCACTCCATTTCGGGCTATTTCTTCAGGGCGTCACAACATTTTTGAGCCACTGCAAAAGGACACACGTTGTATTCCCAACTGAAAAACAAACAGAAATATAAAAACGCACACATATGATCTGTCATCCTGTTCAAAAGCAGAAGCCAAGACGTGCGAGACTTCAGACAATGAGTGTGTCACCAACCATGTACAACATCCAGCTATTTACCCTCAAGCGACCACCTGGGCTCATACCAGTCGCGGGGTCCACACCAAAATTGTTTTCAGAAAGGACTTCAGCTGTAAGTCACTCTTCTTCCCACAAATTTGCTGTAAAAAAACATATAGAGCTATGTATGATTTCTAATCTCTATATATTTTTAAATGTGTATAGAAAACACTATCTGATCTCTAGTCTCCATCTATTCTTTTGAAATAAATCTTTTTAATAAACGGAGCGTCTTCAAAAATACAAAGACCATCACATCCAAGTATTCTTACATATGTGTCCATATCGATTCATTAGAGCAAAAAGGGAAAATAGAACAATGCCATCAAGAGACTCCACAAGCTAGCACCGGCATAGCCGACTCAGAAGAGTAGATTATTTATACCCCTGTTTTCTCAAAGGCCAAGTTCCTTAAAGGTGTATGTTGCATACACTAACCATTGGCCCGTCACCTTAGGCGATTAAGCTCCGTGTATTTTAGTATTCGGATGTCGAACACCCATATGCCCATTCGAAACTGATGTCCGTAATTATTTTCAAAGGTAAAGCAACTACTCGGGTCTATCGACCTCCGTCTATATTGGGCAACAAAGGGGACTGCCTCTTACCGGTAATACGCGGGGGAGCAGAGTTCTCTCAGCACTCGCCAACACCGGCGACTCCTAGCTCTGTCTAGAAATAGTGTATTGGAACTGCAAAGGACTCGCGGACTCTCGCGTGTGTACGGGTCCGCCATCTTGTGACAGGATAAGACCCACATAAAATGTACAAAACTCGCGAAATATCTCGTGACTATGGTCCCGCCATCTTAAGCCGGGCTGGGATCCATGTATTTCAAAGGAGCCCGCGAGGTTGTGTAGTACTGCCTAATAGATATGGAAAAAAGACTTTTCCTTGCTATAGTAATTGGAGAGGTAAAGACCCGATTTTTAGCCCTGAATTAAGCTTGTTTAACAATACAACCACGGTTGATGTTAGAAGGGCATAATTTACACTGCAATAAAAACACTGCAATAAAAACGGGCATATTGTAACCCCTTCATTTCAAGGCAGATATTCTCAGTCAGGTAAACTATACATGAATGGATCGGTGACTGCAAAATTAAACGGACCCTCCAAAAATAATTGGATAAACATGGGGAACATAGATTATAAATTTTTAAATTTATCAGGTTACCAGTGTGTTGTAGAGTGAAGTTGGACCTAGTCTTCTTAAAAGCAAAGGTTATTTCCTCTTTTAAAACGTAAAACATTAACAATGTAATTGGATTGCTGAATTAAAGGTGGATTGCAAGTAATAATGAAGCATTACCAACAAAAATTGTACATTAATGCACCTTGTTCCATTCCAGAAGCTCGTTCAAACCTATCTGTTCACATTTTTCTTGGTAAATTCATCTTGCTTCTTTGGTAGTGAGCAGCCGCTCTACAGTTCCAGAATCACCTCTATCTTTCTCTAGAACCACCCATTTGAAAGAATGCTTGTTGGTATGGCAGTGTTGGACCAATTTGGTGGTAAGTTTCCCTATCCTGATGGTACTGAGATGTTCTTGTATTCGCGTTTTAATTTTTCGGGTGGTGAGTCCAATGTATTGTAACCCACATTCGCACTCAAGTCTATATACCACATTCGTGGTATTGCAATTGCTAAACTGAGCTAGATACCATGTTCTGCCTGATTGCAAAGTGACCTCAGATGTCTTAAAAGTCAAAGGGCAGACCAAACATCCTCCACAGGGAAAATGTCCACTCGGGATAGTGCTGTTCCCTGACTTATTTCTATCTTGCGGCCTCGTGTGGACAAGTTTGTCTTTAAGGTTACTTGAACGCTTAAAGGCAAACCTGGGTTAGGGGCATTTTGAAATCACCGCTGGACAAAAAGGGCCAGTGCTTGTGTATAGATTGCCTTATTTTTGTGGCCAACGGGTCAAAAGTCATAACCACGGGAAGACAGTTACTCTTTTCTTTACAGTTAACTTCAAGGAGAGCACTTCTAGGTGTATTCAGGGCACGTTTCCTTGCCTGTTTTATGATCCTATTCGGATAGTTCCTCTTTTCAAGTTTATCACACAGGACTTGTGCCTGATCCTTGTATATTTCTGTGGTTGAACAGTTCCTGCGATATCTTAGAAACTGCCCCACCGGCAGGTTATCTCTCAGGGCTCTCGGGTGGTACGAATCGTACGCCAAAAGAGAATTCCTGTCGGTGGGTTTATGATGGACACTAGTGATAAGTCCACCATTGCTGGCCGAGATGTCCAGATCAAGATAGACTGCCGATTCTCGACTGCAAACACTGTTTTGTTTGTTATGTGGACACTTACTTTTCTTTAGAGCTTGATGGCGCCAATGATGAGATCAGGGCAATCCTGGTGAGTACCTGCCAAATTCCCGTTGGTGGTTCGCCCGTGAGGTGCCATCTTGCTCACACACACTTTTTTTTAAATTTCTCTAATTTTCCAACTTGTGCACATAAGTGTGTGTTATTTGTTGTCTCACAACTGTTGATTGTTTTTCTCAAGTGTTTTTTTCAAGGGTCTGGGCAAGTATTTTACTTAAAGGCATAGTTTGGTGATACCTCCTACCTCAATAATCAATAGTGAGGAGTATTATGCAAAAAGGTTTGCAGCTGATGGTTCACCGAGAAAATATATTAAATTGTTTATGCCTAGTCGGTCTGGGTTTTGTTTTGGAATTGTTAGTTGTGGTTGCAACAGGGATTCCCGATTGGAGGATTCGTGTCCGATACCTCCAGTTGGAACTCCGACTTATGAGCTCTATTCAAAACACGGAGTGGGTCCTATTACTTATAATGAAGTATGGGTTCGCTATACAAAGAAAGATGGTGTTTTACGATGGCCCCAACATGGTAGTTTCGAATTAAATATTTTAGATAATCTGGAAGTTGCGCTATTTAGGAAGAAAGCCCGGCCGGCAATGTTTGACTCTTTCCACCTTTGGCGTAAGGATGCCAAACAGCGAGAAATTAAGCAAGCAAAAAGAGATAGGAAAGATAAGAATATGTCAGTACTACAAGCTGCTAGGCAGTGTAGGGAAGATGGAGAAGAGCGTGCGAGTGAAGTCTTAGATAGACAACGTTGTATGGCCATAGATAAATGTTATCCGGCCTTGCCGTCTTCTCCTCCGAAAGTAATTGAAGATCTTGAGAAAGATCCTTTGATCTCTCATTTACTGAGATTGCCACCCCCTTATGTGCAGGGTGCTACTGCGCCTCCATTACCCCCGGTTGTTCCACCCTTTGTTGTTCAACCTCCTGCTGTTGTTCAGCCACCCGGTGCTAAACAGATGGTTTTGCCTCCTACTGCGCAACCCACTCTAGGGTCGCCAGCTTTGGTACCAGCTTTGCCTCAAACTCCTTTGCCTTCTACTTCTGTATCTCAGACTCCATCTGCTCTTGTTCCTACTCTGCCTCAAGATATTAATTTTCCTGTTTTTACGCCTACTTCTTCTCCTTCTGCTCGAAAACGAATGACTGAGACTGTTGTTAATCTGTTGTCTCCATTGTTTGGATCACTGAATATGACCCCTGTTTCGGAACGTAGGCAGAGTCGTAGTCAGCTTCCTAGTTCCGAGGAACGGACAGTGTTGGATTTGTTGGCTCGTAGATGGATTTTAAATGCTTCCAGGTATAATTTTCCAGTGGTTATGGATGTTTTCTTTCAGTGGGAGCCGCCTAAGCAAAGGTATGTTTTTGATGTAATGTGTACTTTTCTCCGTCAGGAATGGGAAGATAATGAGTTGGGGCCGATTCCGCAGGAAGTGCTTGATGTTCAGTCCGAATTTGCTAAAGGGACGATAGTCGAATCTGATGTTACAGATGCCGTGGAGACGATACTTGTTTTTAGGTCTAGATTACCGCCTCAGACATTGTACGAACCTGATTCTTCTGTTAGGAGGAAATTGAAGCAATATCCCATGAGAGAGGTTCCCCCTGTATGGAGAGAGGAAGTTGTTGCTAATGTTAATCAGGGTATTCAGGGTGTACCGGCACATTTTCAGTGAGTATGGGTACATGTTCCTTGGAAAAGAGCAGAGGTCTTAGCTCCTAATCAGACCTTACCTGACCCCCGTAAGAATCCTGCCGGTTATTACAAGGAGTTGTCCCAGACAGTTGATGCGTGTATTATGAATGTAGCTGCCATAGATATGTTGATGGGTAATGTAGTCCCTCAACCTTTGTGGGCGAAGATCCGTCATGAGAATCATGCGCAAGAATTAAGAGATACGTGGGCCAATATTGTTGCCGCAGATGGTCGGCAGGTAGGAGGTGCCAAACCTGAGCACTTAGTTGCAGAATTACCTGATAGGATTATTAATTTAATGAAAACTATGATGCCACCTTTACGAGTGAATTGGGACAAGTTAGCAGCATGCAAACAAAAGAAAGACGAGAGTGTGTCTGATTTCTTAACGAGGTTTGAAGAAACGTTTATTGATCATAGTGGTCAGGACATGAGCACTGAAGGTGGTCAAAGGTTGTTCGTGGACAAATTTGTCTTTAATTTACTTCCCGAACTTTCTAATAAGTTAAAGGATTCTGAGAGTTCATGGGCTGTTTCTTCGTTGGCCCATATATTGGCTACTGCACAATATTATGAGAATAGGGATAAAGATGAGAAGGATAAAGCAGAGAAGAAAACTAAAGATCTAAAGACGAATGTTCTTTTGCAGCAAGCTTATCTGCCTCGTCCGAATCAGCCTCAGTTTCAGCAACCTCCACAGTTTCAGAGATTATTACAGAACCCTGAGTATTTCGCTCCGCGATTGCCGCTAGGACCTAATCAGTGAGCTTATTGCAGAGAAGAAGGTCACTTCAAGAGTAGTTGTCCGATTTTGCTACAGCGTGCGAATGGTGTATCTGGTCAGAGAGGTCGTGGTGGTTTCCAACAAGCTCCTAGGGGTAGGGGACGTGGTGTGTTACCCCAGAATGAGCGTTCCTCTTCCCTTCAGAATTCTGCGAATTATTTTGACAGACAGAATGTTCCGAGTGGTCAGTCTGCACAGTACTATGTTGATGATTATTATGTCGAGAGTGAGAGTGCTGGTTATAATGATAGTTAGGACAGCCATGGGCACAGAGAGGAAGTAGTGTCAGTTCCAGTAGACCAGAGTGGACCTTATTTTGAAGTGATTACATTAGGTGTGGCAGAACCTTTTCTTTTGGATACTGGTGCGACGAAGAGTTCTATTATGCTCTCTAAACTTCCTGGCGCACCTTTGTCTGGCTTGACCAACGTTTCAGTAGGATTTTCTGGCGCCCCAGTTTGTAACCCGGTTTCTAATCCTTTGCCCCTTTCTATTGGTCCTTGTGAATTGGAAGCTCCCCTTATTCTAACGACTGGTTGTGGTGAGAATCTGTTGGGTTTGGACTTGCTGAAAAGACTGCATGCGACATTACATTGCTCTCCTTCGGGAGTACATCTTACGATGGGTAAGAAAGTGATTTCCCCAATGTATTTGTCTAAAGATTGTCTTCCACTGGAATTGCGTTCTCTTCCTGATACACTTTGGGCTACAGGTCCCAATGATGTTGGTCTTTTGAAGATTCCACCCTATGTTGTTACCCTTAAGTCAAATGCTAGGCTACCTCGTATTCCGCAATATAAAATATCTAGTGATGGCGAGAGAGCTCTTTTGGCGATCATTTACGATTTGGTTGAGAAGGGTGTAATTGAAGAAACGAGAGGTAATGTGTGTAACAGTCCTGTTCTGCCTGTCCTTAAGCGTACTGATGCTTCTCAGCCACCTGTGTACCGGTTTGTGATCGATCTTCGAGAAGTGAATAAGATTGTGGTGCCACAGTTTCCTGTTGTTGCTGATATCACTGCTTTGTTGACTCTGAATCCTGCTTCGGCAGCTTGGTTTTCTGTTATCGACTTGAAGAATGCTTTCTTCAGTATTCCGATTACCGAGGAGAGTAGAGATATTTTCGGCTTCTCTTTAGGAGGCCGCAGCTTCCGGTTTAAGAGAGCTCTTCAAGTTTATTGTGAAAGTCCCTCCATCTATAGTCAGGCATTGAAAACTCAGCTTGATGGTTTTGTGTTGCCTACTGGTGCTACTCTTATTCAGTACGTTGATGATTTGCTGATTACTGCTGATAACGAAGAGATTTGTAAAGAGGCTACTCTTTCTTTGTTACGACATTTGTCTCACCTTCATCATAAAGTGTCACCTTCAAAGTTACAGTATTGCCGACAAGAGGTAACCTACTTAGGTCATCTCTTGTCGAAGGTGGGAAGAAGGTTGACCCCAGAACGAATTCAGGCGATTGCGCAAATGAGTGTGCCATCCACACAGAGAGAAGTGCGTGCTTTCTTAGGTATCACCTCGTATTGTAGGCAATGGATCCCTAATTTCTAATTGCTAGCGAAACCTCTGTAAGCACTGACTCTTAAAGATACTCCGTATCCTCTCCCTTGGTCTGATTGTCAGAAAAGTTTTTCTGAATTACGTGATGCATTGTGTTCTGCTCCGGTATTGGGTACTCCGGACTACAGTAAGCCTTTCACGTTGTATGTTCACGAGAGAGAAGGTTGTGCATTGTCAGTATTGACGCAACAGTTTGGAAACAAGCAGCGCCCATGTGCGTATTTTTCAGCTACGTTAGATCCGGTAGCTAAAGCGTTGCCGAGCTGTTTGAGAGCTACAGCGGCAGCGGCTGTTTCTATCCGACAGTCTGCTGGTTTGGTATTGGATAATACATTGATTGTGATGGTCCCACATGCAGGGGATACCTTATTGAATAGGACTAAGACTCAGCACCTTACTAGTGCAGGTCTGTCAGGTTATGAGCTGACTCTTTTGGCTAACCATGTTCACATTAAGAGATGTAATGTGTTGAATCCAGCTACGTTGTTGCCGATTTCTGTAGAGACAAATGTTCAGGAACAGCATGATTGTGTTCTTTGGACAGAAGAGGAAACAAAGGCTAGAGTTGATTTGAAAGATGCTCCTCTTACGAATGTTGATGGTACCCTATGGGTAGATGGTTCGTGTTTCAAGCTTCCGAATGCTGAGACGACTGCGGCATATGCCGTCACAACTTTACATACAGTTGTTGAGACAGCACGTATAGCACAGAATTCTGCGCAAGCAGCAGAGTTGATTGAATTGACTAGAATATGTGTGTTGTCAGAGGGAAAGCGAGTGAATGTTTATACTGATAGCCAGTATGCGTTTGGTGTTGCCCATAGTTTTGGCGGTTGTGGAGAGAAAGAGGATTTCTTACTTCCCATGGCACGAAAATACAGCATGGGCAATTAGTGAATGAGCTTCTTGAATCACTTACTCTCTCAAAGCAGATTGCAATTGTGAAGTGTAGTGCGCATAAGAAAGTTGTGGATGATGTAGGTCAAGGAAATGCGTTTGCGGATGAAGTCGTGAAGGAAACGGCCAAAGACATGATGAGCCGTATGTATGTTGCAGGCCCTGCTAATTGGGTTATGGCTGGTGGAATGTGTGAAGACACAATAGAAAGTGTGAAGATGATTCAGGCTGAAGCTACTGAGAAAGAAGTGAGCATGTGGAGAGAAAGTACGGGTATGTTGGATTCGACAGGTTGTTGGGTTGAGTTGTCGGAGCACCAGAGATGGTTGTTGCCTGATGCGTATGTGCTCCCAGTGGTTACTATGGCTCATGGAATGGCTCACATTAGTTCGAAAGGGATATGCAAGTTGTTGGCTCCAGTATGGTAGAATGCTGGAATTCCTAAATGAGCTGAGAATTTGGTGAAGCATTGTATGGTTTGTCTGATGTATAATCCTGGAAAGGGAACTCCAACTCCAGCTGGTCATTTTGCTCCTCCAACGTATCCGTTTGAAGTGATACAGCTAGATTACATTCACATGGAGAGATGCAACAATCTAAAGTATGTCCTTGTGGTTGCTTGTGCCTTTTCCAGATGGATAGAGGCCTACCCCCTAAAGGATAATACTGCCTTTTCCACAGCCAAGGTTTTGCTCAAAGAGTATTTCCCTAAGTATGGTTTGCCGAGAATTGTATGGAGCGACAATGGGAGTGAATTTGTGGGCCAGATCATGAAGAAAGTGTGTGCGGGTTTGGGTATCAATCAGAAATTCCATGCTGCGAATCACCCCCAGTCAGCAGGTCTGGTTGAGTGCTATAACGGCACGTTGAAGCTGAAGTTAGCTAAGATACAAGCGAGCACTGGTCTTACATGGCCAGATGCCTTGCCATTAGCCCTTTTGTCAACAAGGTCGACAGTACATTCTCGTGTGGGACTTAGCCCATATGAAATTGTTTTTGGTCGTCCGTCCAATATTTGGGGTGTGCCAAGGCCTAAAAAGTACAGTGACATTGAGTACCCTATGTTGGTGGATTACTTGCCTTGACTGCTAAATTACGTGTATTCTACCAACAGGTCTATGACAGTTTGCCGACAGCTACTGCAGATCCAGGCCATACGATCCAACCTGGAGAGTACATCTTGATCAAGAATTTTCAACGAACCAAAAACTTGGAACCGAGATGGACTGGACCACATTTGGTCCTTTTGGCCACTAGAGCTGCAGTTAGGGTAGCTGGTAAAAAAAACTGGGTGCATGCCACCCATTGTAAAAAAGTTCCTTTGCCCCTACAGTATGATAAGTGGGTGATAAGTGGGTGAGGGATGGAATAGCCGATTCCGAATGTGAAAGGATTCCTAGATTTGTACCTTTTAGTGATGCACATTTGACATGGACTCAGTCAGAACGCGAGGATAATGACATACTGCAAGCTGCTGTGCCTTTGCCCTTGAGACTCGACACAACGAATCCGGAAATCCTTTTTCAAGAGCAAACTGTGCCTGGTAAAGAGCGCTACAATCTAAGACCGAGAAGGAATGAAACAATGGACAAATAAAATTTTTATTTTTTTTGTAGTAAATTTACCTTTTTTCCTTTTTCGAGTCACCATCCGGACTCAGCTGCAGGGTCGCGGTACAGCCTTAAGGGGTGAGCCGCGTATTGACATAAGGTCTGTGGTTCATGGTCGTTAGTACGATCTTGATGCACACTTAAGTGAAGAAGGTAATAGGCGTGAGCAGCACGTTAGAGGATGGAGTCTTTTGAATCTGATAAGGGTGTTAAGAAAATTGATTCTAAACTGAAAATATGTATATTGGTCCGTAGCAAATGTTTTTTAATACTGTGTTTTCTAATGCTTTTGAATATTACGTTGGCTTGTGTGGGTTGGATTGTCTATGTTACACAACAGACGCTTGCATCTACATCCGAACCTACTCTTTCTTTTCCTACTGTCTCCCCACATGAGTTTCATACGTTGCCTGAACATGAACAGAAACGAAGATCAGAATTTGTGAACAATTCGTTTATACAGATGTTGCATCAGCATCAGTTAGTAGTAAACACCACGAACTGCTGGGTTTGTGGTCTTATGCCACATCCGACAGATAAGGGAATGCCATATTTGGTTTTGCCTTTTTCGCCTAATGGGTCAGTATGGGCCCTCCAAGCAATGTTTATCTATGCGAATGAAGCATCTCCTGTACGTTCCGTCAAAGATAATGAGAGTAATAATGCCTTGATACAGGGAATAGTAGATATGATAAGAGATATTGATGCGTATAATGCTATCCCTAAAGATGAGGTACGAGCATATGTTGGTTGGAACAAGACGAGATATAGTATTAGTCTGACAGAAAAGGAGAGACAGAAAAGGTCTCCTCCTATTTGGATTGTGCGCCACCGAGGTCATTTTTGTCTGCAAGGTAATGGTCAGAATCCGAGAGCTCAGCTTGGTAAGAGTGTGTGTGTTCACACCTATGTGTATACATCCCAGAAATCTCCACCGTTCGTGCCAGC
Organism: Lissotriton helveticus; assembly: GCF_964261635.1. Taxonomy (NCBI): domain Eukaryota; kingdom Metazoa; phylum Chordata; class Amphibia; order Caudata; family Salamandridae; genus Lissotriton; species Lissotriton helveticus. The sequence continues at coordinate 1,372,302,740 of NC_136068.1, forward strand.
TAAAGGCACGTATTTTGTTTGTTATGATAGAGCATATACATGGTTGCCTTCTGATTTTTCAGGAACATGTTATGTGGCATTTTTGCTCCCCCCTACATACACAGCTGCTTTCAATTACCATAAGACAAGATATGGTAGAGGTGTTATCGATGCGAAAGATGCTGTCGCACAAGAAGTTGGTGACTTCTTTAAGGGTTTTCTGCCCTTTTGGGGTCCTATGGCTAATAGTAGAAATATTCGTCAGCTTACGAGAGTGGTCGAGGCCACTATAAATTAGACTGAAGGTGCCCTTAGAAATATTACAGCTGAGCTTCAAGCGGGTCGCCTTATGACATTACAGAACCGCTTTGTTTTAGATATTATACTTGCAGATAGAGGTGGGGTATGTAAATTGATCGGGTCTAGTTGCTGTGTTTTCATTCCAGATAACGCCCCGACAGTGTACCAAGCCATCTTGAGGTTACATAAGTCCGCTGAGTCTATACATGTAGACGAAGGGAACTGGTCATTGATAGAATGGTTTGGGGACTGCTGTCCAAATGGGGATGGAAGATTCTGATGTTTCTTGGTATGGCTTTAGCAATCCTTTTCTCGTGTTGCTTATGCATCCAGTGTGGTCCCGCCATTTGTGGCCTTTGTGCTACGATCAGTGTGAGAAGACCAGTCCCGAGAGAAGTGAAGGATAATAAGATGATGTTACAGCAACACCTTGATGACCTGATGAGAATAGACATAGACCTGGATTCAGATTGACGTCAGTTTAGGTTATGGCCTACGTAATGGCAAAAGGTGGGGCTGAGGTTCGTGATTTCGAACCAGACTCCATTTTGTTTGAGTTGTTCGTGACGCCATTTTTGTGTTGCCCTCACGTAGGCCGTGAAGGTAACCGAACGAACAAAGTTGCATGGGCCTCATTGTTCATGTATGCATTAACCGGCCCTTTTCTGACTTGTGAGTGAACTGCAGGATGCTGACCCCGTCACCTGAAACTGACCCTTTCACGAAGCCAATTTCTCTGGCTGATCGTTGTCTAAAATTGCCAATCCATGTTCAGGATATCGTTAACTTTTAGTTTCTTGCACATATCTTATCCTACTCAACATCTGAATTGTTTCTTTCCTTACGACTTTTCATTACATGGGTAGTGCTTTCAATTATGGGTTTGTCCGGCTGTGGAAATTGAATTTGGGACAGTCCTAATATTTAACTTTTGGAATGGGTTACTGTAAATTGGGTTTTTGTTAATGTGATACTCAGTTAGAAAATGTGTCCTATTGGTCAGAATTTTGCGCAGTGGGTGTACATTTATAATGAGAATATGGTGTATAAAAAGTGATGTCTTGCTCTACGAAAATTGAGCAGTTTCCTGAGTTGTACACCGTGTTGTATTGCTTGGTTTACTGTCACTAGCTGCAGCTAATAAATTTGATCTTTGACGCCATCCAGAAGTATTCCGTGTCTCTGTATTCCAAGACAGGAGAATCAGAAGACTTCGGGTGTGTCCCTGGCACCGCTGGGTTCTAAGAAAACCCGGTTCTTCAGCAGGGACCTGTGTTCAACCTCATGGTTACAATATTTTTTGCTTTAGCCCTGCCCCCTCGGACGCCGCCCACACCTGTGTGGCCCTCAGCCACAAAACACACTATAAATTTGGCCCTGGGAGAAAGTTTGTTAGTACCCATGCCTTAGACTCGGTTGTATGACGTTACAATGCATACTTTTACAACGCATGCCTTTACAACGCATTTTTCACAATGCAACATCCTTTACATCACATTCCATTACAATGCATGCCATTACAACCAACTGTCTAAAACTACCTTTACAACGCATTCCATTACAACGCATGCTACCTTTACAAAGCATACCATTACAACGCATACCATTACATTGCATGTATGGTAAGTATTGGATAGTATAGGGGTAAAAATTACTATTCTAACTCCAGGGGGTGCAACAGTAGGGTAAGTGTTCGATAGTGTAGGGGTAAAAATTACTATTCTAACTCCAGGGGGTGCAACAGTAGGGTGGTTTTGGATAGTGTAAGGGTACTATGCATTATAATGGTATGCGTTGTAATGGTATGCGTTGTAATGACTGCGTTGTAATGACATGCGTTGTATTGGTATGCGTTGTATTGTCATGCGATGTAATGGCTGCGTTGTAATGGCATGCGATGTAAGGGATGTTGCGATGTAATGACTGTGTTGTAATGGTAGTGCGTTGTAAAAGTTGCATTGTAAAGGTTGTTTCCCCTTAGACTCACAGGCTCCACCATCTTTTGTTGTATCCCTACTCTTCTCTGGTGCTGTGATGCCAGCTCTTAGCAATTGCAGCTTCCACTTCCAGAATCCTGATTGTGGATTTCTGAGAGGCTGGAGCTTGTAGGCAGTTGCTTTGGGGGCTGAAAGACCAGTGGTCATAGTAACCTACTAAATACACCTGTTTTCACACTATCCACTGTGTCCTTGTGTCCCAAAATTGGTGATGAGGATGGGATGTGAAAAAAAGAGGACATTTGGAGTGAACATGTCTTTATATTCAAGCTTTTGCACAAGCATTGGGTGAAAAATGTGCATATTGTCTGAGCACAGCTGGTAGTGTATCACAGATGGGCACAGTCCAAGAGGATTTGCTGGTGTCAAAACTATCCATCATTTGCAGTAAACAAGATTCAGCATCTGAATTTGTAATAATGGGGTCACAGATGCAGTGACATGAAATGCAGGCTGCATTTCAGGTCTAATATGAACAAAGAATAAAGAAAATCACACATCTAAACATATTATTTTGGTCATCTTGTTCTGATAACATTTGGGATTGGTTCATGTAATTGACTATACTTTGCATATGTGTAACATAGATTTAGTTGATTTCATATTCTTGTGATTGTCAAGATTTCTCAGAATTTAAATTGGGGAGTGCTTCGCTGACCTTCTCTATTTTGATATTTGCAACAGCAGTTCGTCTTGCCCTGCTATTACCACTTCTTGGTAGTGAGTGGCATTGGTCTCTAGAGTACCCTCGCTGTACTCGCAGCAATTTGTACCTTATTGCACTCTAAATGTCTGTTATTTTACACCTATTTATGTTTTGATGTGCGATTCATCCCTGTTAGGGAACACTACTACCAGTTTCTCTTTTGCAAATTAGCATTTGTGTACATCCCTTTGCTATATAACAATCTTATGCCCACTGATTGAGGTGTAAGGCCCTAGTACACATTAATTCAGTGTTGGTATTTTGGATGTGAAGTTATTTATTAACTTTTGGTAGTGGTTGTGAAGGACTAACATTTTACAATCAATACCACCGCCACCATAATTTTTGCAGGATTCAAGAGAACCGAGTATGGTTTAGGAGGACTGGAAAGAAGCATGGGAGATCTATTTGGAAGCTATAGGCGGGGATGTGTATGTTGCAAAGAGGAAATTAGCAATTCTCAAACACAGTCTGGGCGAAAAAACCCCTACCCGCTTCAGGAAAAATTATGGTTTTGGGGATATGGGGTCTGACACCGATGAGGAGGGTATATATGAAAGTGCTGTCAAAGCTTTAGAGGCAAATTTTGGAAAGAAAGTTAGTATTGTCATTGCAAGCAAAGCAAAACTATAGACAAATATGTTGGTGTTTTGAGACGTCTAACGGTGTCATGCAAGTTCAGGGATCCCAGAGGCAGGATAATTAGTGACCAATTAATCATTAGAGTGCAAAGTATGAAGATTCAAGAGAGATTACTTGGTCTAAAGGATCCCACTTTAGACAAAACTATTTATGTGGCCAAGAGCATGGAAAACGCCTTCCGTTATGTAAAAGGGTTGGGTAGTGCTGGAACCAAGGAAAAGGAATCTGAATCTGTGAACAAGGTAAATTCTGTTAAGAAGGGTTGGAGGAAAGTGGAAGAAAATGACAAAGGAAAAATAGAAAGAGTTAAAGAAGTGGAAAAGAAAAGATTGTGTTTCACATGTGGAAGTACCAGACGCACTGCTGATGCAGGTAATTGCCCAGCTTCCAAGAGTAGATGTTACATATGCAAGAAAGTGGGCAATTTTTCAAGATTGTGCAGGATGTCCAAAGTAGGAAGATATTTTAAGAAAGCTGTGAATGTAGGTGAAAGGCATGAAATTGTTGGTGTAGAGGGGTAGATGAGTGAGAGTGGTGAGGATGAGATTGAAATCCTAGTGGTGAGTGATAAAGATGTACAGTTGAGTAAACTAGTGTGTGCACAATCCTTAGAAAAATAAAATGTTGATTGTCCATTTAAGCGTGCAATTGAATTAAATGGAAAAAATGTAAATGTAGGGGCGGACTCGTGTTCACTATTTACACTGATTAACAAGCAGATTTCGGAATATCTTAAAATGGGTGAACCAGGAGGCTACTGTGGGAACAAATTAGAAGCGGTGGGGTGTTTCATGACTGAGCTAAAATTTCAAGGGAAAAGCACTGAGGGAAAAATGTATGTAGTTGAGAGAGCAAGGTCTGTGTTGGGTTGGAAAGAACAACATGAAGTGGGAAATGTACTGAACTCAAACAATCCTAATCAAGTGTTATTAACTGAATCTCACCAACTGGCCACCAGAATTCCAGACCTATTCAAAGAGGGGTTAGGGTGCCTCAAGAAAGTTGAACGCTGTATTGTGCTCAAGTTCTACCCAAGGTGTACAAGGTACGGAATGCTCCAATTGTTCTGAGAGGGTTGCTGAAGGAAGAGTTACAAAAATTGTGCGATGAAGGGATGATTGACTCTATTAAAGTTTCAGAGTGGTTAAGTCCCATTGTGATTGCAGGAAAACCCAATGGCAAGATCTGCATGTATGTGGACTTAAGAGATTTGAACAACTGTTTATGGATCAACCAACATCCCCTACCTTGGATTAATGAGATGTTGGCAAGTGTGAAGGGGGGAGGTATTTTACCACCCTAGATTGATCCAGTGCTTATCATCAGGTATGACTGCATAGGGAATTCTGAAATTTGACATTATTCCTCACACCCGAGGGTGCATTTCAGCTCGTTCGCATGCCCTTTTGCCTGGCCTCTGCATCCGCAGTGTTCCAGAGGGTCATGCAAGGTTTCTTGAGGGACATATCAAACAGGCTAGTATTTTAGGAAAATGTGTTAGTATGGGGAAAATAAACAGAGGCATGATGAAGTACTGGGTAGGTTGGAGAAGGCTGGGCTTACCATTGGTAGAAGTAAATGTAAGCTTGGCGTAAAGGTAGTAGAATACTTAGGGCACACTCTGAATCATGAGGGAGTTAGACCCAAACTTAATTTAGTGGAAGAAATATAGAAGGCTCCCCACCACAGAACAAAGACCTTATACCAATTATGGTCATTTCTAGGACTCGCAGAGTATAATGCGAAGTTTGTGCATCGTTTTGCAGGAAAAGTGCATGCATTATGAGAACTGATGAAGAAAGCAGTGAGGTTTTATTGGTTGGATGAGTGTCAGTTTGCATTTGATGAAGTCAAGAGGTCCATAGTGAAAGAGGTGACTTTAAAGCTGTTCGATCCAGATGACAGAATGTTATTGTGACTGATGCGAGTAATTATGGTCTTGGAGCTGCATTACTGCAGGTACATGATGGCAGGGAAAGGATAATGGCATTTGCATCACACACCCTGAAAGGAACTGAGAGTACTTATTCCACAGTGGAAAAGTAGACATTGGCATGCTGGTGCGGGTGCAGTATTTCCACATCTTCATATGGGGTGTGAAATTTGAGTTGCACACAGATCACAGACCATTGTTGGAATTGTTTTCTACGGCAGGGGCTGGTAAACCAATGCCTCGAGTTGCAAACTGGTTGTATCGCTTGCAGGAATACCAATTTATTTTGAAATATGTACCTGGTATAAAAAATATCAAGCCTGCCTATATGTCCAGATTGCCATTGAACAATGCCGGAGGGATGGAGGAAGAAGACGAGTGGATGGTGGCAGAAGTATTGGATATTTGTGAATCTATCAAGAAGGGTGAGTGGAAGGAAGCATTGTTGTCTGATCCCTCATTGATGAAGCTTACTGCATGCCCGAAAATGGAAGATGGTAGGGGATTTGGAGGTTTTCAAAAGCGTGTGGGAGGAAATGTCTGTTGAAGATGGTTTTGAGAGAAAGTGTTGAAAGGCTACTGGTACCAATGAGTTTGAGGGACAAGTTGCTTAGGCTAATATATGAAGGGCACAGAGGAATGTCAGCAATGAAGAGGAAGGCATGACAGGATTTTTGGTGCCAGGAATGGATAGACAAATTGTTAGACTTGTCAGGGAATGTTGCAGCAATCACCCATATTCCCCATAACCCTACCTGAGCGTGAGTGGGAGAAAGTGGCTTTTGACATTAGTAGCCCTTTTGAATGTTTAGGAATGAGAGACAGGTGTGCCTTTGTCATGATAAATTACTTTTCAAAGTGGCTGGAGATTTCACCAAAATCAGATGAGAAGTGAAAACATTCATTCTGTCTTTGCCCCCGATTTTATAGCAGAACATGACATGACCTTTGACTCCCAGGCTTCACCATCTTTGTTTAGAATATTGGAATGTTCAGCGATCCACTGTAGACAAAAGAGTAGATGACAGCTAATAATGGTTAGTATAGTCTGCCGGATCCAATATTCCAATGCTTGCCTTTCTGTTTCTCTTCGTTAATTTATAGCATTCTAGTAGCAGTGGTGCAATGTAATGTTATATTAGCATTACACCTCGTCTGCCACAAGTTATAACAGCTGCTAAACGTCAGCTCCCTTGCCATAGGCCTGCAATTACGCACGGGACCTTAATAATAATAATAATAATAATAATAATAATAATAATAATAATAATTAATAATAATTACGCCTGCAATTTGGCAGGGGACCTTTATCTATGATTACAGCCAAATTCAACAGGGTTTACAGAATATTGACACTGACAATCGAGATTTCATGCATCAATCTTAACTCCATTACTTACACATCCACTTTGTCCCCTGTTCTTACTGCTCCGGTGAGGCTTGGTAGTGGAGTGGAGTGCTACCCAAAAACCCAAACAAATCATTAGTTTGCATTTTTCACTGTCAAGGCTCTACTATGAGATCAAAGAGTTCAATCTTATAAGTCATGTAAGAATAAAAAGGTGAGCAAATCAATTGACCACCCACTCTTATGAACTGCCAGTCTCTAAAACAATCAAATACCTCCTAAGGCACATGATAAACACAGTGGAGAAATAGTCTTGCGGAAGCAAGGGTAACGTTGGAGAATGTGCAGGATCTGTTTAGAGATATAGGCATATTGAATACAACCAAACACTATCAGCCTCACAGCTGTGTCCTGAAGCGTTTTCTGTTCCATCCCAGAGTCTAGCAAGAAACAGGAGTTCAGTTGTAAGGGCTGGGTGGGTATCAACTCCTCATAATTCCTCACTGCAGGAAATATTTGTATTTGGAACAATCTACATTTTCCTGTGATATTCACTTATTTGGTTATGGGCGCGGTGTCATGCAATTGTGGAAAAGTGTAAATTCTATGTTAGCATAAGCGGCAGCCGTTTTGACTGTTGTGTCCATTTAGTTTCTGTCGTGTTCATTTTGCTCTCTGTTGTTCGCCTTTTCACCCAGCCTGTGTCCTCAACCTTAGCTCACCTCCCTGACGTGGTCAATCTGGTGTACCTGCTGGAGGGCTGCAGCTGCCGGTGCACCTGGTCTCAAATGTTATCAAATGATTGCATATTGCCGCCATAATCATTCTTACTCCCCCTCCTCATCTCCTAGCCACCTGGTCACCCATCTGCTCTTGTTTGCCTATGGCTATTTCCGTGCTTAAACTTGTTTCTTCCAGTTCTCCTTCCCATGCGATTACCCTGCAACAACAGTATATAAGGATGATGGTTTTTGTATTCAATGTCCTTCCTCCCACAACACTTGAGGGTGTTGTTCGGACGCAGTCCCGCTCATGAGTGTTTAATAAACTTGGTTTGTTTTACTTCACACCAGTGCCGATCTCTCTTTTGTTAGTCTTCGGACACGTGGACGAGAGGGTGACTCTGTACCAGTGTGTCCTAACGGGGGTACATTTCCACACAATAACATACCCAAGTTGGTCATAGTGAAAAACACTTGGAACCCTGTCCTTGAATTTCTAAAGTTTTTGTAAAACCATATTTATAAACTCAACCTGAAGTCTTCTGTGTTTAGCTTTTTGAGTTTAAAATAAGAAACAAACCTTAATTTTAAATTTTGTCATCAAAAAAGCTCCTATTATTTTACTGTAAATAGCTTTAGACTTTTGTTAATTTTCAGATTATTTTCAGTGCATCAGGTCTCAGTGGAAGAGTGGAGCAAGACCTTTGACCTCCTGGTCAGATACCTGGTCTCTCCCCCTGCAGCTCCGCTGGTAGTGCCGCTGCCGTGTGCAGGTTGGTGTTCGAGGCCCTCCTCTACCCGCAGGCTCCTGCCTGTGCCTCATCCCTGGTGGTCCAGTGGGAGACCTGTTGTCCCACTGGACCACCAGTTGTTCCACTGTTGTCTGTGCTGTTTTGTGCCTGTTTTTCTGTCTTTGCTATTGTGCCCGTTTTTCGTTTGTTTCTCTTTCTTTGTTATTGTTCCTATTTTTCTGTCTTTAGGTATTGTGCCTCTGTATTTTTATTTGTTTACCTTGTCTCTCTCTGTTTGTTCTGTTTACTTCTGCCTGGTTCCCTTTCCCTCTGCTGCTGCCCCTGCAGCGCCTCCCCCTGCCAGTTCCTGCTCCCAGCTGTGCTTCCCTCCCCCCTTCCATATTAAATGGCTGCTGCGCCACTGTCACACCAAAGTCATGCCAAAGTGAAGCCCGTCTGTGCCCGTCTGTAACCCGACCGCGACCGGTGCCATGGACCCAGGCTCTATACCCCCCACCACTATGACCCAGCTACCCTCATTGCACTCAACCCCAGAGGGAACAACTTGCCTGCTACTCCGCCTACCCCCCTGTCCTTTGTGCCCTTTGACTAAGCACTCCTTCTCCCCTTGTTGGGGAAAGATCCAATATTTATACTCTGGAGTCTCAGCGAACCCGCTGAGTGAGCCCACTGCGCCAAGGGAGCCACTCTCACTTGAGGTATGGTATGGCACCCCTTGCCAAAGCACTCTCTCTCCCCTTTTTGGGGAAGGATCCAGTATGTAGGCCTTGGAGTCTCAGAGACCCGTCTGAGAGAGTCCACTGCATAAAAGGGAGCCTCTCGCAACAGAGATAGGGAAGTGATACCACTTTCCCTGGGATCACAGCTTACTGGACTTTGGACGTTGCCTTGACTCGTCTACCGGTTTGTGTCCCCGTCACCCTTCCCCTCCTCTTCCCATGCTGTGTCTCTCACCCTCCCCTCCACTTTCCCGCCTTCATTATCTGTCTACTTCCGCTGCTCCAATCCCCCTCTCCTGAATCTCTCACCTTGCCTGCTTTTCCCCTTACGTATTTGTGCTTATTGTTTATCTCGACCTTACAAGTAACTATGTTGCCATGCTCTAAGAACTATGTAACCTTTGTAACAATGTAACCTGTAACTATGATCTGATGCTAATGTAAAGCGCTCTGATACCTCCGGGTCTAGCCAGCGCTATATAAAACTTTTTAAATAAATAAAATAAATAAATAAAAAATAAAAACTGCCAGCTGTCCACACCATACGCCAATGGCCAGTACTCCTGCCACCACAGCTGACATACCTTCACCACCCTCCGCACCACCATGGCCGCCGCTCCCACGCCAGACGTTAACACCACCGAAGCCCTGAAGTGCATCCTCCCCAGTGTGCACTCCCTGCAAAGACATGCCGTAGAGATCTGGGACCTCCTCGACACCCACTCGCCAGACGTCGCCTTCTTCACAGAAACCTTGACCAATGCCTCCTCCACCCTCAAAATTGCCACCACCATTCCCGATGGCTACAAGATCCAGAGAAAGGACCGCCCAACCACCCAGGAGGAGGCCTCACCATCACACACAAGAACTCCCTCCGACTCTCCACCTCCACCACGATGGACACCTCCACCACCACTGAACACCTTCACTCCACGATCCAGAACAGTCCTAGAACCACTCATTACAGCACCCTTGCCTATAGACCCCCCCACACCTTGCGCTTCATTTGCCACTACCATTGCTGATCTCATCACACCCAACACCATCGCCTCCATGGACTACATACTCATCGGAGACCTGAACTTCCACCTCGAGAACCTCAACGACCCCAGCTCCACCACTCGACTGGACAACCTCACCAACATCGGACTGAAACAGCTCATCAACACACCCACCCACAAGGCAGGACACACCCTCGACCCCATCTTCACAGGTGGAAACACCATCGGCTTCAGCAACACCAAGAAGCCCCTCTGGAGAGAGCACCACTGTGTACACTTCTCTTTCAACACCGCCACCGCTCTGTAACCCACTTTCACCCTTTGCAAAAGAATTCGAGCAAGGTGACAGAGGAGCCCCTCAACTCCACCCTCATCCACGACCCCCGCCTCGTCCGACACCAACTCTGCAGCCAAGGAACTACACCGCTGGATCACCAACTGCATGGACAAGCTTGCATCCCTCAGCACCACTGACAGACAACACCTCCTGAAGGCTATCTGGTTCACTACCGACCTCAAAGAAGCCAGACACTCCTGCAGATGTCTCGAAAAATGATGGAGAAACAGCAAAAACACGGAAGACCTGATCACCTACAGGAAAGCCATGACAGAATACCACCAACACATAAGATCCATAAAGAAGACCCTCATCTGGAACAAAATCCTCACCACCTCCAGCAATTCTAAGGAACTCTTGAACATCATCCAGCAATTTACCAAACCCCCCAGCGAAGTCACGGATGTCACTTCCTCCCAGGACCTCTGCAGCAACCTTGGCTCCTACTTCCACCTGAAAATCAAGGCCCTCTACGACAACTTCAGTGAGCAGACTCCAGAAACCACCCTTCCCTCCTTTGACGACAGCCGGCCCACCTTCACCGCCTGGACCCCGGTCACCACCGAAGATACCCCCATGACAATGAAAAGCACTTACTCAGGAGCCCCCATGGGCCCCTGCCCTCTGCACATCTTCCACAGAGCTGCCTCCGCCATAGCGCCCTAGCTATGATGGACGATCAACGCCTCCTTCGAATCTAGCACTCTGCCCGATGACTGGAGGCGCGCAAAAGTCAAGCCCCTCCACAAGAAACCCTCTGCAGACCCGACAGACCTGAAGAACTACTGACCCATCTGTCTCCTTCCATTTGCCGCCAAAGTCACTGAGAAGATCGCCAATGCCCAACTGACAAAACTTCATCGAAGAGAACTACATCCTCGACCAAGGCTACACCGCAGCCCTCATCCAACTCGACCTCTCTGCAGCCTTCAACACCGTCTCTCACCGCACTCTCGCAGACAGACTCCACGACGCCGGAATACAGGGAACCGCCCTCGACTGTCTCCTCTCCTTCCTTGTCAGCAGAACACAAAGGATCAGACTCCTACCTTTCCTCTCCAAACCCACAGAGATCAATTGTGGAGTACCGCAAGGATCATCGCTCAGTCCCAAGCTCTTCAAGATCTACATGGCCCCCCTAGCCGCCATTATCAGACAGCATGGACTCAGCATTGTTTCCTACGCCGACGACACCCAGCTCAACCTCTTCCTCATGAAGGACCCCAAAACCACCAGACTCAGCTTCCAAGAAGGAATGAAATACATTGCAGCTTGGATGAGCAGCAGCAGTCTGAAACTTAACTCGGAGAAGACAGAAGTCCTCATCCTTGGACCCACCCACTCAGCTTGGGACAACTGCTGGTGGCCCCCCCTTCGGCACCCCTCCGCCCCCACAGACCATGCCCAGAACCTCGGCATCATACTCAACTCCTCCCTCACCATGACCCGACAGATCAACGTCGTGGCCTTCACCTGCTTCAACACCCTCTGCATCTTCCACAAGACCTTCAAGTGGATACCCCCAGAAGCCAGAAAGACCGTCACCCACGCACTCATAAACAAGCAGACTGGACTACGGAAATGCCCTCTACACTAGAATCAACAAATCCCTGCTATGTAAGCTACAGACTATCCAGAACAGCGCAGCCAGGTTGGTTCTCGGCATCCCCCGACATGAGCAGATCACCCAACTCCTGTGAGACCTCCACTGGCTCCCCATCGAGAAGAGAGTAACTTTGAAACTACTCACCCACTCCTACAAATCCCTCCACAACATCGGACCCAAATACCTCAAAGATAGACTCTTCTTCCACGTACCCAATAGAAACCTCTGCTCCGCAGACCTCACCCTACCAGACACCCCGTGCATCCGCTGAACCAGAGCGGGTGGAAGAGCCTTCTCCTACATCACGGACAAAGCATGTAATAAACTCCCAGTCAACATCAAACGCTTCCTTACTCTGCACAACTTCAAGAAGAGCCTTAAGACCTGGAACTTCGGCTGAACCGGAGCTGCCTCCGACCCCACTACCCCTCTCAGCACATTGAGTCCCTCACAGGCGAGTAGCACGCTTTAAACCCCCTGATTGATTGATTGAAGAGTAAACTGAAAGGCACCATGAAAGCAGACAAATTCAGCAATAAAGTCCATGCCTACATAGTCTCAATACAAATCCTTTATGAAAACCAAGTCCACTGCTTTTGGAAAGAATGCATTATTCACAATGTTGCCTGGAAAATGTCAAAAGGGCGAACAATGGAATCGTTAAAGCTACAGATAAGTTCTGAAAGCTGAGCACCATATGTTTGCACGTTTTTCCAGTCCTTTTAGTTTCCTGCAACCACTCTTCATAAGTGATTGGTGGCGCCAATATCTGCACGTGATGAGAACCATTCATAAGGCAGAGTTTCCAGAAAAGTAACCTTCTATAGAAACCTGGAAGAAAACAGCACAGGCCAATGTTTTGGCTTTGCCAAAGAATTAACTACCCCATGGTGAAAGCTTTTTTTCTGGCATTTCTGTTGCTTTAACTGCGATGTGAATCTTGACTAGTTTTCGCTTCCCCTGAATAGTGGAGGGAATATTTTTCACGCTTTTCAGTTCTGCACTGCTCTCAAAGCGCAAAAAGAGCATGCCTACAATGTCTTTGTCAACGTTTTTTCTTGTCTTTTTCAGTAAATTAAAATCAGTTTATTGCATCTTTTATTCCAAGTCCTGTCAGTTGCTGGAGGATTTCCTTGCAGGGCTGGCAGCCCACGATTAACCGCCACTTCACAAAGACCTGACAGAGCGCATTAATAGCGCTGTATGTCTTAACAACCTGGTTACTGGCAGCACATTCAGTGGAGGCTGTGAATAGGTTTTCGGTCCAGAGATCATATGAAGAACTTTAGATTCTATCCTACCAGCGGATGTATCTGTGCACACTTTTCTTAAAAGGACACCACACCATCCATCCCTCTCCACTTATGCGGATCAACTCACATTACTGTCCACTGCAAACATGCACAATACCTGTTTTTATTTTGGGTGATTGAACGTGTTCTTTAGTTTATGTTATATTACATCTGTTTGTGAGAACTATTTTTTGTTAGTCCCAAAATCTCGGAACCCCACACACGGAGGCATGATATATGAAAAGTTACTTAACCTGTAACACTTCTCCTTTAGCACAGTTGTTTTCTCAAGCCTCATTGAAAAGAGATTGTAGTAAGCCATTTTTGTAGTGTACTGCCATGAACAGCCAACAAGTAAGGGTGAGCTTTACTGTTCCTGTTGTAGGTTTAGTTCTGTTAAATTTAGTTCAGCTCAGTTTACTTTAGTTTAGATTCGTTTCGTTTTTAGTTGCGTTTAGGATAGCAAACAACAACATTTCCTGAAGAAGATGGATAACCACTGTGGTATACTGAATAAGGTAAGTATTTTTCTTCTCCACAGAGGGATATTCCGAAGAGTCAGATTCTTGCCACTAAGCAGGAAGCTATTATGGGACAATGGTTTTGTCAGAATTAGGGTCCACATTGACATGCTTCTGAGCAAGGACTGACACATTGATCTAGCCGTAATTATAGAAAATCTTCAAGATCTATGTGCTAGTCCCCATTTTGTGTTATACTATTAATTACTTTGATACTACCAGGCAAAGGGATTAATGTCTCTCCAGATACTGTGTTGATTAGACCCCTGTAAAATAGGAACTTGCTACAGGCATAAGATGTGGCTACCAGACCTTCAGCTATTTTAAATATAATGCATGTGCTCCTGCAACACAACACTATCTGCTTAGCCTGGGCAATACTGCAATATTAACTCCTTTGCTTTCATGCCATTTCAAATCTGGTTTTGTGTTGAGTGGGTTTGTTTGAGAGATCATAGCATTGCACTTCACTTTCCCATCTCCGCACCTATGCTAGAGGGGTGGGACATAACATAATAGGTAAATCCAGCTAGTCTAAGTAGACATTTGAATGACTCTTTCCCTTTCTCCCTAGATCTTATAGATAAGAGCATACAGAAAACATTTTGTTAGCTTACGAAAGGGCATTTCCTAAAAACGTTGTCAGTTTTTGTAGGCACATACTTGACATCTGGACCTCCAGTGATGGAGTGTCTTGTAAACCTACTCCATCAAGTAATAGTTCTGCGTTCAGTATGGGTCACAGTTATTGTTAACCTTTTCAAGAGAGCCCATGCCCTTAGGCAATGACAAGGGATCCCAAACATCATCATTTCTTTAAAGAGAGTAATGCACAATTTTTGTTTCTCAGAATTTGAATAGTGTTCCCTGGCAGCGCTGAAAAGCTATCTGAAGTTCGACTATCCTTTCCAACAGATGATGGAGTAGAAGTGCAGATTCTTCAGCAGACGCAGATCACTGAATGCACAGATCCCCCCATTCATAGAAATATCTTAACATTTGGGACTATGTAAAAGGCTCTTTAAAATATACTGGCTCTTGTCAGGGATGTCCTCTTACCCATGACGGGTAGTCTCTCCGAGGCAGAACAAAGAGTATGTGTAACAAAGTAGCTCCACCATAAAATCTATGAGTCTCAGGAGAGTTTAATGTTTATTCCTTTTATAAAGATCCTATCCATCTTCAGCGACTGCTTCTTCTCATCGGTAATGAGGCAGAATATTGAGGGTAAAAAATTCGACCTACCATAATATTGAGTTAAAAATACTATTGGATGGAAATACCAAGTGAATTTCGTTGTCAAGAATATTGCTTTTAGGGTAAGTAATATCGATTTAAAAAATATAGAAGTTATTAATATCATTAGCAAAAAAAAAAGTTTTTGAAAATGTCGATTTTTTGTGTTACCTATTTTAGTATGTATTTTAAATGTCTGCATTGTATTTTTTGTATAAGTATTGTTTATGTTTTTTATTATGTGTCATATTTTTAGCAGCTATTTATTTTATTTTATTTAACTTTTGTGTTTTTTAGTTCCGTAGTGGGTTCTGGGTTTATAGGGGAATAGAGTGGGAAGAAATTTAATTATAATTTATTAATGAATATTTTTTATGTATTAATATTTATTTAATTGAGATTTTATCATGTTAATTTTGTTTTTAATTTTTTGGGGTACATTTTAGGTGCCGGTTGTGGGGTTTATAGGGGTAAAGGGTGGGAAGTCATTTATTTTGAATGAATTAATAATTAGTTGTTAATTAACATTAATTCATTGATTGACAATTAATTATGATAATTGCGTAATCAATTTTAGGTGCGGGTTGTGGGGTTTATAGGAGTAAAGGGTTGGAAGTAATTTATTTGTAATTAATAATTTGTTGTTAATTAACATTAATTAATTGACAATTAATTATGGTAATTGTGTAATTAATTTTAGGTTCGGGCTGTGGAGTTTTTAGGGGTAAAGGCAAGAAAAGTAATTTATTTTTAATAAATGAATAATTAATTGTTAATTATCATTAATTAATAAATTGACAATTAACTATGGTAAGTAGCGTGTAATTCATTATAGGTATGGGTTGTGGGGTTCATCAACGTAAAGGTTGGGAAGTAATTTATTTGGAATTAATTAATATTTAGTTGTTAATTAAAATTAATTAATTGACAATTAATTGTGCTAAGTGTGTAATACATTTTAAGTGTGGGTTCTGGAGTTTATAGGGATGAACGTTGTGAAGTAATTTATGTTTAATTAATTAATAATTAGTTAATCATTAATCTTAATTAATTAATTGATATTTAATTAGGGTGATTGTTTATTGTGTGTGTAAGTTTTACTTTTACAGGGGTAAAGGGAGGGGAGTAAATACATTTTACTTACTTTATAATTAGATGTTAAATACTATTAGGTTTTAAATTGAAAATAAGTTTTAATTGTTTAATTATGTTTTTTACAGTTTAATTTTAGCTGTGGGTTGTGGAGTTTATAGGGGTAAAATGTGGGAAGTTAATCAATTTTTAAAAGTTTTAATTTGTTTTTTATTCAATAATATTTCTTTAATTGGTAATTAATTTTGTTAATTATGGAAGTACATTTTCTTTTTTAAATTTAGAAGTGGCTTGTGAATTGTGTTGTGTTATAGGGTAGGAAATAAAATAAATAAATGTATGTAATAATAATGTTTTTGTTTCTAAATATTTCCTAATAAAAAGATGTATTTGTTTGAAAATTATATTTTTGTTTATTTAATATCATATTTGTAGGTATTTGTCATATGTCTTTAACATTACAATTTTTTTATTTTTTTATATTTACTGTAATTGTATTTACATTTTAAAAATATTTATATATATTTTTTTTCATTCCGTTTTTTAAATCTTTTTTTGTCGTCGTTCATTATTAGTTTGTTTTTAATTTTGAACTGACTGGAGTGGGAATATTAATTGTTGCCCCTCCGCAATCCAACACTTTCCCTTACTGCTAAACTTATTGGAGTGGGAATAGTAATATTTACCCCTCCGCTATCCAACACTTTTTCCTATTGTTACGCTCACTGAAGTGGGAATAGTAATTTTTACCCCTCCGCTATCCAACACTTTTCCTGCTGTTACACTCACTGGAGTGGGAATAGTAATTTTAGCTCGTCCGCTATCCAACAATTTACCTACTGTTGCACTGACAGGAGTGGGAAAAGTAATTGTTACCCCTCCACTTTCCAACACCTTCCCTACTGTTGCACTCATTGGAGTGGGAATAGTAATTTTTACCCCTCCGCTATTCAACACTTTCTGTACTGTTACACTCAGTGGAGTGGTAATAGTAATTTTTACCCCTCCGCTATCCAGCACTTTTCCTATTGTTGCACTCACTGGAGTGGGAATAGTAATTTTTATCCTTCCGCTCTCCAACACTTTCCCTACTGTTGCACCGGTTGGACTGGGAATAGTAAATTTTCATCCTCCGCTATCAAACCTTTTCCCTACTGTTGCACTCACTGGAGTGGGAATATAAATTTTTACCCCTTCGCTATCCAACACTTTCCATACTGTTGCACTGATTGTAGTGGGAAAATTAAGTTTAAAGATTTTTAAATATTTGAATGTGTTAATTTATCATAGGATGTTTTTTTTATTAGATTTTATGTCATTGGTATATATATATATATATATATATATATATATATATATATATATATATACATATACATATATATATATATATACACACACACACACACGCACACACACACACAAGTCTCAGACATTAACATGTTGAGAATCTAGCAGTCTTTATCCATGGACGATGAAACAACTCTCGGTTCCACTCGAATAGAATTGTCTGATTTTGGCATCAATTGCAGTTCGTCCACAGACAGCCCCTTTCATCCCCCATCCAGATTTGTCCCTATGATGCCTAAAGACGCCATTCAAAAGAACACAAGAGCACTACCCCGGTGCCTGGGAGACCCATTATTAAAGCTCAGCGCAGTCTTTTAGAACCAGTGTCGAAATATGTAGACTATTATCTACATGAATTTGTAGAGAGCCTCCCATCATTCATAAAGGACACAGAGCATTTTTTGTCTAAACTGCAAAATGTGGAGTGGCAAGAGGATTGCCTCTTCATTGTGATGGATATCACCTCTTCATACATGAGCATAAACCACTAAGATGGTATGAAGGCAATCAAACAATATTTGGGTAATCGGAACATTGAACTATATGAGCACAACTTGATGATTCTCAAAATGATTTAGACCTGTCTTAATAACAACTTTTTCTTATTTAACAAAGTGATCTGCCGACAGTTACGAGGGGTGGCGATGGGGGCATGTTTCTCTCCCAGTTATGCGTGTCTTCACGTTGGCTGGTGGGGGGAACATGTCCTCCGTGTTGCCCACAAGGCTATGTATGACTCACACGTCCTCCGTTGGTGGAGATTTATAGATGACGTGTGCATCATATGGAAGGGGTGTGAGGAACCTGCACACCAGTTTGTCAATGATATCAGTGATAATAATTTAAATTTCATTTTCACGGCTTACATCAGCAGTAACTGTGTACAATTCTTAGATGTGGAGTGGTATATTCATGATAACATCATTCAAACCAAACTTCACAGAAAGAGCACCTGTGGACAATTATGTTTTACATGCCAGCAGTGCCCACCTACACCATCTAATTTGTAGCATTCCATATGGAGAATTTCTGCGAATTAGAAGGATTTGAAGCTCTGGAGCAGGCCTCAGTCTATGTCAGGCAGACGCTCTCCAGAGATTTTTAGTTAGGGGTTACAAAGCGAAAGAGTTAAAAGAAGCCTTAGTTAGGGCTAACAGTCACAACAGGGAAGTAAACATACAGGGACAAACTCCATCTCCTAATTCAACTTCTGCATCTGTTGGCCAGTTATCCAATACTTTGGATTCTGTCAGATTAACAACTACATACATGCCAGGATAGAAGATTTTTTTCAAACAATGGCCGATAATTCTATCAGACTTGTCATTGGCACAGATCATGCCTAGGCTTCCTACCCTCACGTTCAGACATGCTCCCTCAATGAGGGATGCGCTGGTCAAAAACAGTCTTGAGGTGGTTGTTTCTAACACCTGGTTGTCGCCAAGGACAGTTTTTTTAAGTGTACTGCATGTAGAGCCTGCCATTTTGGAGGAACACCATTGAGTATACCACTGCATTTGAAGATAACCCCCATTAAAATTAAGGGTAATTATATATGTCAAACAGAGTTTGTAGTTGTACTTGCCTACTCAAATACTTTGGCAGCACAAAACTTCAGGTTTTCAATAGAATTCTTCAACACCTGCTTGCGGTGGTAAACTCTGACCCCAATCATCCAGTGGCTCATCACTTTAAGCACGTCCATGACAGTAACCTCAATTATCTGAGTTACTTGGTAATTGGGTCTGTATCTTTATTGAAACGTATTCATTTTAATATGGAAAACATTTCAAAGTGTTGTTTTAATTCTATTTATTTATTCGAGTGCTTGTGGATACACAATATTTTGTTTTTCCGTCTGGTGCGTACATCAGTATTCAAAAGATTATGAGGGCCCTGGGGGGCCGATATTTTAAAACAATGTATGCCAGAAACCTCCGCGGGAGTGTACTCAACAACTTCCCAAAGTTTCCTGGCGATCTTATGAATGGTGTTTTAATTCTATTTATTTATTCGAGTGCTTGTGGATACACGATTTTTTTGTTTTTCCGTCTTGTGCGTACATCAGTATTCGAAAGATTATGAGGGCCCTAGGGGGCCCGATATTTAAAAAAAAATTATGGCAGAAATCTTCGCTGGAGTGTACTCAACAACTTCCCAAAGTTTCATGGCGATCGGATGAATGGTGTTTTAATTCTATTTATTTATTTGAATGCTTGTGGATACACAATTTGTTGTTTTTCCGTCTGGTGCGTACATCAGTATTCGAAAGATTATGAGGTCCCTGGGGGGCGATATTTAAAAAAATGTTATTCCGGAAACCTTTGCGGGAGTGTACTCAATAACTTTCTAAAGTTTCATGGCGATCGGATGAATGGTGTAGCAATGCATATGCCAGAAACCTTTGCGGGAGTGTACTCAAAAACTTCCCAAAGCTTCATGCCGATGGGATGAATGGTGTAGTAATGCATATGCCAGAAACCTTTGCGGGAGTGTACTCAACAACTTCCCAAAGTTTCATGGCGATCGGATGAATGGTGTAGTAATGCATAAAGGACAAACAGACAGACATACATTTGTTTATATATATATATATATATATATATATATATATATATATATATATATATATATATATATATATATATATATATATATATATATATATATATATATATTACCTACTGGCGGTTGCCAGTAGGTAGTTATAGTTAGGACCCAGTTTCCATAGGAAATCCGCAACATTCTATTGGGAATAACTTTGGCGTTGATGGACGGAATTGGCTGAATTTCTCCAAGAGAATGACCAGCTCCGTTCCGCTCCTTCCCTGAAAGTTTGGGGGGGATTCGTCAAGCAGGGGCCGAGATAAAAGGGGGGTCCCAAAACGTGTTTTCCCCATGTTAATTTCCATAGGGCGGTTGGACTCACTTTTAGCCCGAACGGCTGAATGGATTTCCACCAAACTTGGCAAAATTGTAGGGACTGGTAGTCCGATGTGCCTTTGCTATGTCTCAAGATATGTGCTCCAGTGGATTTTGAGTAATTTAGGTTAAAAAAAATATATATATCTATAAGCGCGCCCCGATACGCGCACCGGGGCGCTTACCAGCGTGCTACGCGAGTTCGCGAGCGGAAAGCTGATTGGTTTTCGGGTGTCTGTCAACATTCCAAACAGTCCGGAGCGGCCGCCACCTTGTGTCTCGGTAGGATCGAGACACAAGAGGTGGCAAAAACAAAGGGGGAAATGACCAAAAGGGGGCAGGGTAGACCCCCCCTGACCCCCTAGGTTTGATGTGGGGGCCATAAAAGGGCCCCGCGGGGCAAAAAAAAAGCAACAATTGTTTTTTTTTTTTCGATTTACGCGGGGGGAGCGCCCGGTACGCGCACCGGGGAGCGTACCGGGGAGCGTACCATGGAGAAAAAAGAATGACAGAGTTTTTAAAAATTGTAGCATTTTTTTTATAAATTGGAGGTAGTTCTAAAAAGAACAGTTTTTTTATTATTTTTGTTGTTTTATATTTTTTTATAGTTTTTTTGAACATTTTTTACTTTTTTTGGCTTTTATGAACAATTTTATATTTTTTTGTAGTTTTTATGGGCACAAACAAAAAACAGGGAATTGTAAACGGCTCAACTGGAGCAAAAAAAATCAGAAAAAAATTAAGGTTTCTTTCTGCAGTTGTGGTTGTCTCCAGCACGGTTGATGAGTTTGATGCTTTGCTCACCATAGGAAATTGTAGTCCCGCAAAATATACAAACTATTTTGTAATCTCCAAACTGGCGTTGGATGTTTGGGACCATCTCCCTTGTCTTTGGACTAGATGGAGTGGGTTGTTTGCTTTTGGAGGTGCTCGGAGAAGATTGGGGAGGGTTTCTGGTCAGTTCTCTGACCTCTGCCGCAGCATAGTTGTTTGGGGGCCTGCGTTGCATGTGGCGAAGCATTGTATGGTTCCCAAATGAATATTTTTTTGCAGGGTTCCCCTTGGAAAGTACAGTGCCACAGATCAGACATGTCACTTTTGGCGCATTCCTGCTGCTGCTGCTACTGTAGCCATTTCTCAATGAATATAAACAGGTCTTCCTCACTCAAAGAACAAAGTGAGAATGAGGAAAAAAGGTGGGGGCTTTCATCATTTGGAAAACAAAACTGTTCTGAACCAATGAAAAGTGTTATTTTCAGGTCACATGACCCGGGCTTTCATCATTTGGAAACCAAAACTGTTCTGAACCAATGAAAAGTGTTATTTTCAGGTCACATGACCCGACGCGCTTACGCTACGCGCCCAGGGGCGCGTAGCGTAAGCGCATCGGGGCGCGCCCAGGGGCGCTTACGTTGCGCGATCGTATGCGCTCGTCGCTTCCGGGTGCGCTTACGCCACGCGTCATAAGACGCATCATGCGGCTACGCGATACGTCACGATGATGTTTTCGTTCGCGGCAATAGCGCTAACGGGACGCTCACCGGTACGCGCACCGGGGCGCGCTGCAACTGCGCTTACCGGCGCGCTCACCGGTACACGCACCAGGGCAAAAAAACAAAAAAAAGGGCAAAATATACATAAAAAAGTATTACATAAATATACAATATAAAATTCATTATACAAAATATTATATTTCATAGCTATAGAGATTTGCTATTAAAAAACCTTTGAAATTCACTGAAAAAAACATAGGTTTGAGGCCTTATATATAGTTAGCAATTAGCATTTACAAAACCTATGAAATTCACTGAAAAAACCATAGGTTTCACACCAGTTATAGTTAGGAATTAGCATTTAAAAAACCTATTAAATTCACTAAAAAAAATAGGTTTCACACCAGTTATAGTTAGGAATTAGCATTTAAAAAACCTATTAAATTCATTGAAAAAACCATAGGTTTCACACCAGTTATAGTTAGCTGGAAATTTTACTGACATAAAACCATTGAATTTCCCATGTTATAGTTAGTTGGACTCACTATAACTTGCGCGCCCACAATGCACTGCTGATGATGTCACATATTACATCATTCATGACATTGTTAGTGACATCACTGATGACATCTCAAATGACATCACTGATGACATCACTGATGACATCTCAAATGACATCACTGGTGACATCACTGATGACATCATCCATGTGATAATACAATACACCTCCTCACACTCTAATCTAACACATGATACACCTAGGTGTCGATTCCGATCCGGTAAAATGCGCTCCGAATGGTCGTACGGAGAGTTTTTTCCCCGTACGAATCGTATCCGTAGACGTCCCGTACGTACGATGAAGTACGATCCGTACTAGGTGCCGAACTCCATACGAGTCGTACAGGACTCCGTACGACTCAAATCTCCATACGAATCTCACTCGGAACCCGCTGTACGCGACATCGCGGCACGTTTTTACGACCCAGCAAGTACGATTCGTGTCGGGTACGCGCCGTACGACCCTTTTCCTACAGGAGCCGAAAACAGTCGTAAACGCAGAGTTCGTGCCGAAACAGGTACGGAACGCCCCCCCCCGGGTACGGCACGTACCCCCCATGATCGCAGGGGTACGCGGCGTACCCCTCTGGTCATGCGGGGTACGTGCCGTACACCCAGCGTACATGGGGTATGCACCGTACCCCATGTACAGTGAGTGTACGGCACGTACCCCATGTACGCTGGGTGTACGGCACGTACCCCGCATGACCAGAGGGGTACGCCGCGTACCCCTGCGATCATGGGGGGGTACGCGCCGTACGGTGTGTAGGTGATCGTGCGCTTTTCCGTACGAATCGACGTGTACCGTACGAATCGCGTACGGGTCGGCCGATCGGGATCGGAATTGTCCGGTCGTACGGCGTCTGTACGAGTCGTACGGAAACGGCTCCGGATACGATTCGTACGCCGGATTATTTTACCGGATCGGAATCGACCCCCTAGTGTTAAACACAAACTACCATTCCTGAAACCATTGACACAGTAAAACCACTTACCACATACGCACTCACTGATTTCTAGGTCTACACACACATCCACTCATTCACCCATACAATCTTTCATACATACAGTCACTCATCAATACAAGACCAACATATGCACTCATACACCTATACAGAGACTCACACACTGCCACTCATCCATGAGTTACTCATACACATAGTCAGTCATGTAAAGAATCAATCACACTCCCATTTCCACAACTATACAGTTATACACACAAAACCTTGCTTATTTAAACATAGACTAACACATTCTTACTGTCTTTTACAATCACTGATACAAGTACATATTGATAGATACAGTCACTTATGCAATCAAAGGCTGTTATATATATAGTCATTTATATATGACAACTCTCACATGCAGCAGCTTACACAACAACAAACATAATGATGTACACATTCAGACAGTTTAGTCACTAACCCATGCATTCACTAAGACACATTTAATCACTCACTCATACAGTCAGTCACGCACCTACTAAATCCTTCATCCAGACACTCATACATACACTCACTCTTCAATATGTATAACATATTTTAACTTTACAGAAACACACAGACACTGGATGATGTCATCAGTGATGTCAATTGAGATGTCATCAGTGATGACTGGGTGTGGGCACTGGGTGTGTCTAAGAAGATTTAAACTGTGGTGATAATTGCTTTCCATCCACGCTCCAAGTCCGGTGCCTTTGATAAAGTGGTCCTCCATGAAACACGTCAGGCTGGGCTTTAATTTGATGTTGCAGAGCCGTATTTCCTCGCAATTGCTTAAATAAAGATTGTTGGCAATGGAACTTACCTGCTGTGGGCTTCCTTCACGACAGGCAAAACTTGTTTGATTTGATGTTAGCGGCTGGCCTGAGCCGCGAAGGGGGCCAGGGTGCTTTCCAGTGCTCCAGCGGAGACGCCAATCGACCTCCCTGCGATGGCAGCAGGTAGCCTGTTATTTCGAACAAGAACCACAATTGCGGGGACTCAAGCTGTGCATCACAACCCACTGTGGATTTATTGGACAATTTTTTAAGTTGGTGCGAAGGCAGTTCACAGGAGCAATACTAACACTACAAATACCAGCATGCCTCAGTAGTGGCCGCGCCCACTGGGTGTGTCTAAGAAGATTTAAACTGTGGTGATAATTGCTTTCCATCGACGCTCCAAGTCCAGTGCCTTTGATAAAGTGGTCCTCCAGGAAACGCGTCAGGCTGGGTTTTAATTTGATGTTGCAGAGCTGGATTTCCTCGCAATGGCTCAAATAAAGATTGTTGGCAATGGAACTTACCTGCTGTGGGCTTCCTTCACGACAGGCAAAACTTGTTTGATTTGATGTTAGCGGCTGGCCTGAGCCGCGAAGGGGGCCAGGGTGCTTTCCAGCGCTCCAGCGGAGACGCCAATCGATGTCCCTGCGATGGCAGCAGGTAGCCTGTTATTTCGAGCAAGAACCAAAATTGCGGGGACTCAAGCTGTGCATCACAACCCACTGTGGATTTATTGGACAATTTTTTTAATTGGTGCGAAGCAGCTCACAGGGGCAATACTAACACTACAAATACCAACATGCCTTAGTAGTGGCCGCGCCCACTGGGTGTGTCTAAGAAGATTTAAACTGTGGTGATAATTGCTTTCCATCGACGCTTCAAGTCCGGTGCCTTTGATAAAGTGGTCCTCCGCGAAACACGTCCAGCTGGGCTTTAATTTGATGTTGCAGAGCCGGATTTCCTCGCAATTGCTCAAATAAAGATTGTTGGCAATGGAACTTACCTGCTGTGGGCTTCCTTCACGACAGGCAAAACTTGTTTGATTTGATGTTAGCGGCTGGCCTGAGCCACAAAGGGGGCCCGGGTGCTTTCCAGCGCTCCAGCGGAGACGCCAATCGATGTCCCTGCGATAGCAGCAGGTAGCCTGTTATTTCGAGCAAAAACCACAATTGCGGGGACTCAAGCTGTGCATCACAACCCACTGTGGATTTATTGGACAATTTTTTAAGTTGGTGCGAAGCAGCTCACAGGGGCAATACTAACACTACAAATACCAACATGCCTCAGTAGTGGCCGCGCCCACTGGGTGTGTCTAAGAAGATTTAAACTGTGGTGATAATTGCTTTCCATCGACGCTCCAAGTCCGGTGCCTTTGATAAAGTGGTCC
The DNA here is from genome assembly GCF_964261635.1 of Lissotriton helveticus. Lineage (NCBI taxonomy): Eukaryota > Metazoa > Chordata > Amphibia > Caudata > Salamandridae > Lissotriton > Lissotriton helveticus. Next base: position 1,372,328,395 of record NC_136068.1, read on the forward strand.
TCCACGAAACGCGTCAGGCTGGGCTTTCATTTGATGTTGCAGAGCCGGATTTCTTCGCAATCGCTCAAATATAGATTGTTGGCAATGGAACTTACCTGCTGTGGGCTTCCTTCACGACAGGCAAAACTTGTTTGATTTGATATATATATATATATATATATATATATATATATATATATATATATATATATATACAAGGGAGCACACTACGGACCCCCAAAGTCCCCTTCCTTTTAAATCCCGCACTGTACTATTAGAAAAAAAGGGGTTCCCCAGGGATCATGTCTTAGCCCGCTGTTCTTTAATATATATGGGAGTAGTGTTCTTTAAAGACTTGTGCCTTTGGCTGTTTCCTAACTTGGAGCAGGGTTAGGGAAGTCCTGATTGATGTAAAGATGTTGTTCCAAATCCAGGATACGCAGATAGAAAAGGCCTGTTGCTTTGTTTTTTTCTTTTTTGACCTTTGTTCTTCTTTGACTTTCTTTCCCTCCATTTGGATGGTGTACTGGCTGTGAATGTGTTGAGAGCCACCAGAGATTATCAACTTGTCAGCCAAAAAGGCGGATGCTGGTTATGTTGGCATCAAGGATCATCCTGATTGTTCTGAAGAAAGTGTAGGTTTTCAAAGGGCAGTCAGTAGATTTCTGTTAGGGAGGGGTGATGTGGTCATATAACTTCAGGACCTTGATGCTTTATGAGGTTTGCTGAAGTGTGGATGAGTTCCTTAATCATGGCTAATATGGAGTATGGGAAGTTGTGGAGCAGAGCATTGCCACCATCAAGATGTAGAAATACTAGGGGTTGAACTGCAGTTCTGAAGTTACTTTACTGGAGGAGTAGTATTACTTTCTTTAGTAGAGACAGCTTGGAGATGCCCTATACTTTCCTTGAGGATAAGGTCTGAGTCTAGGGTGAAGCCACTTGATGTTAGGTGAAAGTAGGAGTTTGATTTCACCCAGGTTTATGCCATTGAGACAGCTTTTGGTTAGTTACTGCTTTGTCTTCTTGGCGATTGGAGGACTTTTGCTATGTTCATCTTTAGGTACATGTTGAATGATCTAGTCCGAATGCAGTCCAGGCAATGTTTGAGGTGCCGGATGTCTGGAACTTTGATGATAAGACATTTAAGTAGAATTGTTTGTTGTTTATTGGTGATATTTGGTGCTGTTGACAGTGAGTAGAGCAGCAAGGAGATCCTTGTTAAGGTTAAAGATGATGGAGGACAAGATAGAACCCTGTAGGGATCCACAGGTGATAGGGAGCTTGTGTGATATGGAGATTTAGAGGGTCCATAAGAATGAAGTGGTGTTATGTAATGTTATGTTATGTAGATTTGTAAAGCCCATTATCACTCGTGAGCGTATCTTGGCCCATAAAAGTTATGGGTCTAGCCAAACCTAGGGCCTAGTGGGCCTTCTTTGAAAGTCAGGTGTACAGCTTCTTGAGGAATTCTTATGTGTAGCGGCAGGTCATTTCATGATTTAGGAGAGGGCTTGACCACTGGATCTGGGTTTCAGTATGGGTGAGATGTATGCAAGTAGGTGTTCTGATGAGCCACAGTCCCCGGAAGGTTTGTGACTGCGGAACCGTTTGTTGAGGTCTTCTGGGCCTTTATTATGTAGTGCCTTGAGAGTGTGGGTGAAGAGTTTCAATTGTGCTCATTTGTGCATGTGGAGCCAGGGGAGCTTCTTCAAGTGTGGTGTGAGAGGTTGAGAGTGGTTCTGACCATCAAGTTCCTAATGGTCTGCAACCTTCTGCAGAGTTTTTTCTTGATCCTGGAACAGAGGGTGTTCCTGTGTTCAGCTTGCTTGTGACAAGGTTGTCTGTGGTGGTATTCTAGCTGCTGACTGGGAGCCATTTGAAAATCTTATACAGCATTTTCATGGTATGGAAGCATGAGGCGGTGGTAGCATAGACTCGAGCAGACATGTCGAGTTTGCTCTCGATGACGATCCCAAGGTTTTTGGCATGGTTCTTGGGGGTGGGGGTGGGGGTTGGTCCAGGCTCTGCTGGCTACCGGGTGAAATCCCATGGTGAAGTGCTCCTACTGAAGATCACAATTTTGGTCTTGTCGATGTTGAGATTCAGACCGTTCTTTTTCCTCCAGTGGATGATATCAGGCACTTGATCCAGGTCCTGGATGTCTTGTCTGGGAGGAAGATAATCAGTTGCATGTCATCAGCGTAGGTGAAGATAATGTTAGAGTGGGGTAGAGGGATCATGTATGTGTGTAAAAGGGTTGGGCTCTGGGAGGATCCTTGCGGAACTCTGCAGATGAGGTCATGGGCACTTGCGGTGTACGGTGCTAGGCTAACTGACTGGATCTTTTCCATCAGGAAGGAGCAGATCCATCTGAGTCATGTCACTGGGTTCCGATTTCGTGTAGGTGTTGGGTGACCATGGGTGGGAGACCTCGTCAAACGCTGCGGAGAAGTACAGGAGGATGAGGCCTGCTGTGTTTCCTCTATCTAGAGTCATGCAGATGTCATCTGTGGCAGCAGCGAGGGCAGTTTCCATGCTGTGGATGGGTCTAATACAAGACTGAGTTATGTCTTGGAGTTGGTGGCCATTGAGGTATTTGGTGAGGTGTCTGTTAATGATTTTCTCTAAGACGTTGATGGGGAATGATAGTAGTGAGATCGGCCTTTAGTTAATGAGGATTGAAGGATCCATAGGGGGATTCTTCAGCAAAGGTTGCAGATGCATGTTTCCAAGGGCCTGGGAAGATTGCAGAAGAGGTGGAGGCACTCAGAATGGGTGTGAGCATGGTGCTGACAGGTTGCAGTCCTCTGGAGTAAGCGTAATAGTGGCAAGGGCCCAAGGGGCCACCAAAGTGGATGGACTTCATGTTGGCAGCAGCTTCTTCTGGGGGTGATGCTAGGCCTCATGGTTAGCATTGGTTGGTTGGATAGGGAGGAGAACCAGTGAAAAATCGTGTCAGTGAATCCCATTCACTTCTACTTGAGTGTGTGGATGAGATATTCAACAGTGTCAACGGCGGATAAAAAGCTCAGAAATATCCTGAGTTATCTTTATTTTGTGTTCAAGGGTGTAATTTATGATTACCAAGGAAGCCGTGCCCGGGCTGTAGCCTGATCTGAAGCTAAATTGGTAGTTATGTTAGAGATTGGTTGGAAATAGATGACTAGTCTATTATAAAAGCGTACATGACACTCTAATGGCTGCTATACTTGCTGTCTCTATTTTGAGATGTCAATAAAGTCACGCAGAGGAGAGCAAGATGTCTGCCACCAGAGCTTTTAAGTTCCCATCCACCCGTAGAACTCCCAGGCGAATGAGGAACCTTCTGTTGAAACTGGGTTTCTCTGAATGCTGAGATTCACCCAGGCATCAACAATCATCTTTCCCAGGGCCGGACTGGCCGTAGCGGCCATTGGGCGTTTCCCTAGGAGGCTAGAGGTGTGGGGGCTGGTTTTGCAGCGGTGATGCAATATCAGCCCTCAATAACAAAAAGAACAGTGCATCAAACTTGTTGCCCCCCTCCACCGCCGGAGAGGGAGGGGGGTTAGGATGACAAAACTGCCAGGGCTGCTTCGGGCTCCCAGTCCACAGTGATCTTTCCCAAAGAGAGCAATATTAACTCATTGAAGCATTACCAGAATTAACTGCATTGTAAATGTGAAGCGACTGGGGGAGGGGGAGGGGTAGAGACTTTCAAAGGATATAATGACACTCCCGAAATCACTTGCTTCTTATGACTGCTTGGCCTGCCATACAAAGTGAAACAAAAGCAATCGGATTAGCCAGTGTCACAACAGTGCAAGGCAGCCGCACAGTGGACACAATGTCCTATCACCACTGACAGAACAGAGTAGGCAATGCGATGGAAGGAGACAGGGGGAGGGCACGGATTGCTCAGATCTATTCTGGCTTTGCTTAAATGTATTTGCTAAGGCAGGACCTTAACAGGGGGCTTGTTTGGTTTAGAGTTCATCTTCTGAAAAGCTCTCTCAGTCCCTGAGTGCCTGTCTATTGCTCAGGACCTCCTCGGCCCTTCCCGAAGGCCTCTGCTTCCACTTTGGAAGCGCGAGGCAGGGTCCCTCCACTTTATTGGTTTTGCTGCGGTCCCCGTCATTTGAATTGCAAAACTCTCCCCGAGTTAGGACAATGGGTGAGGTCTGCAAAGAGCTAGGCAACTGTGGGACTCTCCCAAGACTGGCTGGGGCTCCTTTGTAGGGCGCGGGAGGGGGGCACTCGGGGTGAATGGGTGGGGAGTGGAAGAAAAGAGAGGCGGGCACCCATTTTCTCGGCCTTGTCCTTGACAAATGATGCCAACGCGGATGAAAGAGTTACGGATGGGAAAAGAAAAAAAAACAAATAACATTTCTCACAGGAAAAAGACAGGCTGGATTGGAAAACAAGTGAAATACAGACTCTTTTAAAAAGTGATGTGCTGTAGATAATTAGAAATGCGTTGTTTTTACATACCGATGGGTGAGATGGAAGAATGTGAAGCGAACAAAACTCTTGGAATTTGCTTTGCTACAGTTTTTCCCCACACACTACTGCCAGGGGTGGAACTGCCATTGGTGCAGCAGGTGCAGTGGCACAGGGCCCAATGCCGAGAGTGCCCCTCGAACTCTGATAATTGCTATATATTACTACCACAGCAGCAGTCAAAAGGGGTAATATTCCTTGCTTGCACCAGGGCTCATGGCCTCCTTGCTACGCTGCTGCCTACTGTGTACTTTTCGAATACAGAAAACTATGGCCAAGATTTATTAACCATTCATGCAACGACTTCATCTCAATCCTCTTCAGCATCCACTTTTCAATCTCTCCTGCATTTACTTCTTTGCATATCCTTCACTTCTCAATTCCCCTGCACATACAGAAATTCAATAAAAAACACTGTATCGCCATGTCAATAGTCCGACAGCTGTGTACCTCCTTCACACACTTACGCATAGAATCACAATTACAATTGGCATATATAGCCATCGCTCAGTGCATTCTGCAGAGAGGTCAAATATGGGATGAGCATGTACTATGAACACTTGTATGCCCCTGACTGTCACTCGGAGAAACTCACTCTGCTCTCAGTCTAGAGCACTTAATCATGCTCCATCATAAACACCCACCAAAAATCTGAACTCACATAGTAATCTAAAGGCGACTCGGTACGTAGTAAACACTATATAAGAGTAATATGCTGCACAAAAAAACACTAGAGCAAAACAGCATCTTAGTAAAATAAGTGAAACGTAAACGTAGGGACTGTGTCGCTGACACGGATTACCTTACCCGTATTTACAGCCAATGTTCAGAAATCGATCAGTATTTTTGCCTGCAAAGTTAAGGACATGAACAGAGGACCAGATCGGACACTTTTCAAAGTCCAATTATATTTATTGCTGTGTCTTAGATGCAGAGGAACACACCCCACTTGAAGCCCTGGATAAACTGTAGAAGACAGACTTCGTTCTATTTTATTGTAATGTAGTGGAAAGAGTATGGGAGAGCATTTGGGATAGTTACCAATCTTCCTCCTACCAATGTGATCAGGAATATACATGCACCTAATCTGATTTATTTCTTCACAGTGGGTAGTGCTGTCATCATTTTGAAATAAAAATTATTAAAACCCCAACTATGCAGCAGGTGTTTAACTTACATGAGTTGCTGTTCCAGTTTTCGGCTCATGAGAAAGGATGAAAGCTTGAAACGCGTTGAGCCAGGCTATTTGATGGAAGCTGGCAATCGAGTCTGTGTGTAGCCCTCCAGTACATAAATCGGCGCTCTGGGAGGCCATCCTCACTGGGGCAACCTTGATTTTGTAAATATATATATATATATATATATATATATATGAATCCACCCTCCAACGACGTGAAAGGAAGCAGCCACAAACAGGGAAACTTCAGGTGAGGCTTTTAATTGGAACTGGACAGCGTAGGTATAATGCATTTCAGTTTATATTCCTTCCTCAGACACCTTTTGCTGCCGCGTCTCATGTTTGTGTAGCCCAGCTCAATTGTCCGTTATTTACATCCTACACGCCCCCAACCATGTGATCATCCGCCTTGTTGCAGCCATTGCAAAACTACAACTCCCAGAAGGCTGTACTCCGGATTGGCGTGATGTGGGGAACCAAAGTTTTATCTTTTCGTTGTTAGCGTTTGTAGGACTAGGCACACTTGGTGAGAACGCATTATGATGTCCTGGCCCCTCGAGTCCCTGCGCGACGTCCCAACCCGCAGCGCGTCTTCCAGCTGGGACATGGATCGGCGAGATTGCACCGACTCTCCCATGAAGTCACGGTCTGCCTGCAAGCAGTGTCCTTCGCATTCCGACGGTCTGTTGGTGGACTGCCTAAAAGCCCATACCTGGGCATATTCCATCCGCTTGCGCGGTCACCAGTGCAATAGGCAGCCACTTGACAGGACGGGGCTCCTTGACGTGTCCTCTGGCTGACACGAAATATATGAATCCACCCTCCAACGAATACAGAAAACTATGGCCAAGATTTCTTAACCATTCATGCAACGACTTCATCTCAATCCTCTTCAGCATCCACTTTTCAATCTCTCCTGCATTTACTTCTTTGCATATCCTTCACTTCTCAATTCCCCTGCACATACAGAAATTCAATAAAAAACACTGTATCGCCATGTCAATAGTCCGACAGCTGTGTACCTCCTTCACACACTTACGCATAGAATCACAATTACAATTGGCATATATAGCCATCGCTCAGTGCATTCTGCAGAGAGGTCAAATATGGGATGAGCATGTACTATGAACACTTGTATGCCCCTGACTGTCACTCGGAGAAACTCACTCTGCTCTCAGTCTAGAGCACTTAATCATGCTCCATCATAAACACCCACCAAAAATCTGAACTCACATAGTAATCTAAAGGCGACTCGGTACGTAGTAAACACTATATAAGAGTAATATGCTGCACAAAAAAACACTAGAGCAAAACAGCATCTTAGTAAAATAAGTGAAACGTAAACGTAGGGACTGTGTCGCTGACACGGATTACCTTACCCGTATTTACAGCCAATGTTCAGAAATCGATCAGTATTTTTGCCTGCAAAGTTAAGGACATGAACAGAGGACCAGATCGGACACTTTTCAAAGTCCAATTATATTTATTGCTGTGTCTTAGATGCAGAGGAACACACCCCACTTGAAGCCCTGGATAAACTGTAGAAGACAGACTTCGTTCTATTTTATTGTAATGTAGTGGAAAGAGTATGGGAGAGCATTTGGGATAGTTACCAATCTTCCTCCTACCAATGTGATCAGGAATATACATGCACCTAATCTGATTTATTTCTTCACAGTGGGTAGTGCTGTCATCATTTTGAAATAAAAATTATTAAAACCCCAACTATGCAGCAGGTGTTTAACTTACATGAGTTGCTGTTCCAGTTTTCGGCTCATGAGAAAGGATGAAAGCTTGAAACGCGTTGAGCCAGGCTATTTGATGGAAGCTGGCAATCGAGTCTGTGTGTAGCCCTCCAGTACATAAATCGGCGCTCTGGGAGGCCATCCTCACTGGGGCAACCTTGATTTTGTAAATATATATATATATATATATATATATATATATGAATCCACCCTCCAACGACGTGAAAGGAAGCAGCCACAAACAGGGAAACTTCAGGTGAGGCTTTTAATTGGAACTGGACAGCGTAGGTATAATGCATTTCAGTTTATATTCCTTCCTCAGACACCTTTTGCTGCCGCGTCTCATGTTTGTGTAGCCCAGCTCAATTGTCCGTTATTTACATCCTACACGCCCCCAACCATGTGATCATCCGCCTTGTTGCAGCCATTGCAAAACTACAACTCCCAGAAGGCTGTACTCCGGATTGGCGTGATGTGGGGAACCAAAGTTTTATCTTTTCGTTGTTAGCGTTTGTAGGACTAGGCACACTTGGTGAGAACGCATTATGATGTCCTGGCCCCTCGAGTCCCTGCGCGACGTCCCAACCCGCAGCGCGTCTTCCAGCTGGGACATGGATCGGCGAGATTGCACCGACTCTCCCATGAAGTCACGGTCTGCCTGCAAGCAGTGTCCTTCGCATTCCGACGGTCTGTTGGTGGACTGCCTAAAAGCCCATACCTGGGCATATTCCATCCGCTTGCGCGGTCACCAGTGCAATAGGCAGCCACTTGACAGGACGGGGCTCCTTGACGTGTCCTCTGGCTGACACGAAATATATGAATCCACCCTCCAACGAATACAGAAAACTATGGCCAAGATTTCTTAACCATTCATGCAACGACTTCATCTCAATCCTCTTCAGCATCCACTTTTCAATCTCTCCTGCATTTACTTCTTTGCATATCCTTCACTTCTCAATTCCCCTGCACATACAGAAATTCAATAAAAAACACTGTATCGCCATGTCAATAGTCCGACAGCTGTGTACCTCCTTCACACACTTACGCATAGAATCACAATTACAATTGGCATATATAGCCATCGCTCAGTGCATTCTGCAGAGAGGTCAAATATGGGATGAGCATGTACTATGAACACTTGTATGCCCCTGACTGTCACTCGGAGAAACTCACTCTGCTCTCAGTCTAGAGCACTTAATCATGCTCCATCATAAACACCCACCAAAAATCTGAACTCACATAGTAATCTAAAGGCGACTCGGTACGTAGTAAACACTATATAAGAGTAATATGCTGCACAAAAAAACACTAGAGCAAAACAGCATCTTAGTAAAATAAGTGAAACGTAAACGTAGGGACTGTGTCGCTGACACGGATTACCTTACCCATATTTACAGCCAATGTTCAGAAATCGATCAGTATTTTTGCCTGCAAAGTTAAGGACATGAACAGAGGACCAGATCGGACACTTTTCAAAGTCCAATTATATTTATTGCTGTGTCCTAGATGCAGAGGAACACACCCCACTTGAAGCCCTGGATAAACTGTAGAAGACAGACTTCGTTCTATTTTATTGTAATGTAGTGGAAAGAGTATGGGAGAGCATTTGGGATAGTTACCAATCTTCCTCCTACCAATGTGATCAGGAATATACATGCACCTAATCTGATTTATTTCTTCACAGTGGGTAGTGCTGTCATCATTTTGAAATAAAAATTATTAAAACCCCAACTATGCAGCAGGTGTTTAACTTACATGAGTTGCTGTTCCAGTTTTCGGCTCATGAGAAAGGATGAAAGCTTGAAACGCGTTGAGCCAGGCTATTTGATGGAAGCTGGCAATCGAGTCTGTGTGTAGCCCTCCGGTACATAAATCGGCGCTCTGGGAGGCCATCCTCACTGGGGCAACCTTGATTTTGTAAATATATATATATATATATATATATATATATATGAATCCACCCTCCAACGACGTGAAAGGAAGCAGCCACAAACAGGGAAACTTCAGGTGAGGCTTTTAATTGGAACTGGACAGCGTAGGTATAATGCATCTCGGTTTATATTCCTTCCTCAGACACCTTTTGCTGCCGCATCTCATGTTTGTGTAGCCCAGCTCAATTGTCCGTTATTTACATCCTACACGCCCCCAACCATGTGATCATCCGCCTTGTTGCAGCCATTGCAAAACTACAACTCCCAGAAGGCTGTACTCCGGATTGGCGTGATGTGGGGAACCAAAGTTTTATCTTTTTGTTGTTAGCGTTTGTAGGACTAGGCACACTTGGTGAGAACGCATTATGATGTCCTGGCCCCTCGAGTCCCTGCGCGACGTCCCAACCCGCAGCGCGTCTTCCAGCTGGGACATGGATCGGCGAGATTGCACCGACTCTCCCATGAAGTCACGGTCTGCCTGCAAGCAGTGTCCTTCGCATTCCGACGGTCTGTTGGTGGACTGCCTAAAAGCCCATACCTGGGCATATTCCATCCGCTTGCGCGGTCACCAGTGCAATAGGCAGCCACTTGACAGGACGGGGCTCCTTGACGTGTCCTCTGGCTGACACGAAATATATGAATCCACCCTCCAACGAATACAGAAAACTATGGCCAAGATTTATTAACCATTCATGCAACGACTTCATCTCAATCCTCTTCAGCATCCACTTTTCAATCTCTCCTGCATTTACTTCTTTGCATATCCTTCACTTCTCAATTCCCCTGCACATACAGAAATTCAATAAAAAACACTGTATCGCCATGTCAATAGTCCGACAGCTGTGTACCTCCTTCACACACTTACGCATAGAATCACAATTACAATTGGCATATATAGCCATCGCTCAGTGCATTCTGCAGAGAGGTCAAATATGGGATGAGCATGTACTATGAACACTTGTATGCCCCTGACTGTCACTCGGAGAAACTCACTCTGCTCTCAGTCTAGAGCACTTAATCATGCTCCATCATAAACACCCACCAAAAATCTGAACTCACATAGTAATCTAAAGGCGACTCGGTACGTAGTAAACACTATATAAGAGTAATATGCTTCACAAAAAAACACTAGAGCAAAACAGCATCTTAGTAAAATAAGTGAAACGTAAACGTAGGGACTGTGTCGCTGACACGGATTACCTTACCCGTTTTTACAGCCAATGTTCAGAAATCGATCAGTATTTTTGCCTGCAAAGTTAAGGACATGAACAGAGGACCAGATCGGACACTTTTCAAAGTCCAATTATATTTATTGCTGTGTCTTAGATGCAGAGGAACACACCCCACTTGAAGCCCTGGATAAACTGTAAAAGACAGACTTCGTTCTATTTTATTGTAATGTAGTGGAAAGAGTATGGGAGAGCATTTGGGATAGTTACCAATCTTCCTCCTACCAATGTGATCAGGAATATACATGCACCTAATCTGATTTATTTCTTCACAGTGGGTAGTGCTGTCATCATTTTGAAATAAAAATTATTAAAACCCCAACTATGCAGCAGGTGTTTAACTTACATGAGTTGCTGTTCCAGTTTTCGGCTCATGAGAAAGGATGAAAGGATGAAAGCTTGAAACGCGTTGAGCCAGGCTATTTGATGGAAGCTGGCAATCAAGTCTGTGTGTAGCCCTTCAGTACATAAATCGGCGCTCTGGGAGGCCATCCTCACTGGGGCAACCTTGATTTTGTAATATATATATATATATATATATATATATATATATATATATATATATATATATATATATATATATTCACTGAAAAAACCATAGGTTTGACACCAGTTATAGTTAGCTGGAAATTTTACTGACATAAAACCATTGAAATTCCCACGTTATAGTTAGTTGGACTCACTATAACTTGCGCGCCTGTAATGCACTGCTGATGACGTCACATATTACATCACTCATGACATGGTCAGTGACATCACTCATGACATCACTGATGACACCATCCAGTGAATGTGTGTCTTTCTGAAAAATAAATATGTTTTATATATGTATATGTAAAGGTCGATGGAAGAATAAATGTTTAAATAAGTGTCTTAATGGATGTTTTAAAAAAAAAAAATTGATTGGTTAACTGGCTTATTAAGTGTATCTTAGTGAATACATATATTAGCGAGTATTGTTTAAATATTTAAATGTTTGTATCAGTGTTTCACTTTGTGTATAAGTGGCGGCATGGGTTGGTGAGTAGCTACATGTGTGTGTATATGGGTTATTAGATGTTTTTTTAGTATCAGTATGAGTGTCTGTATGGTTTGGTGGGGGTGTTACTTAGCACATAGATGCATCAATGACTGACTCACTGTTTGTATGTGTTTTGAAGACAGCATATGTGCAGGACTGTATGGGTCGATGAGTGTGTATATGTGTGTGTTAGTGAGTGAATGACTGTCTCACTAGTGTCTTTATCAGTAACTACATATGTTTTAATCTAGTATATGTGAGTATTGATGTATATAAGTGAGTATATGTGAGAGTGAGAGATTGAAAGAGTTCTTGTTTAAATTAGTATGTGTTTCTATAAGTGATTGTTTAAGAGAGTAGGTATGTGTAAGTTTCCTTAGAAGTAAGGTGGTAGTGTGTGTATAGCTGTATATGCAAATAAATGGATGTTCAATAGTTTATTTGCATGTCTGATTATGTGTGTGAGTAACTTTTGGATGACTGTCGGTGTGTAACAGGAGGTATAGGTGTTTCACTACATATGATGAGTGAATATATGTATGAGTGACTATATAGAACTGTTGGTGAATGAGTGGATGTGTATATAGATGGTGGTATTACTGAATTGGTTGTTGTAACTGGTATGGGTATCTATTTTTTTGAAAATTTTAGTTTCCATTTTTGAATATGTGTTTCAAGGGTTACATTACACTGAAAGGAGGTCTGTCACTCTGTCACAAGGATGGTGTCATCAGTGATGTCATGAGTGATGTCACTGACCATGTCATGAGTGATGTAATATGTGACATGGTCAGCAGTGCATTGCAGGCGCGCAAGTTATAGTGAGTCCAACTAACTATAACGTGGGAATTTCAATGGTTTTATGTCAGTAACATTTCCAGCTAACTATAACTGGTGTCAAACCTATGGTTTTTTCAGTGAATTTAATAGGTTTTTAAAATGCTATTTCCTAACTATAACTGGTGTGAAACCCATGGTTTTTTCAGTGAATTTCATAGGTTTTTTTAAATGCTAATTCCTAACTATATAAGGCCTGAAACCTATATTTTTTTCAGTGAATTTCAAAGGTTTTTTGAATGCTAATTCCTAACTATATAAGACCTGAAAGCCCACCAGGAATCTCCAGTATGCGCCAGGGGACTGCATTGCAGAGAGGTGTAATGAAGCCACGCCCCTTTTTACACCTCCCTGCAACGCAGCCCCCATGCATGTTTGAAGAGGGGGAACTAATTCCCCTTGCATTTTGGGGGCCCCTGGGGGCCAACTAGCCCACCTGGAACCTCCAGTTTGCACCAGGGAGCTGCATTGCAGAGGTGTAATGAGACTATGCCCCTTGTTACACCTCTCTGCAACGCAGCCCCTGCCGCGTTTGCAGAGGTAGAACTAATTCCCCTTGCATACTGGGGGTCCCTGGGGGCCAACTAGCCCACCAGGAGCCTCCAGTATGCGCCAGGGGGCTGCATTGCAGAGAGGTGTAATGAGGCCACACCCTTTTTTACACCTCTCTGCAATGCAGCCCCCGTGCATGTTTGAAGAGGGGGAACTAATTCCCCTTGCATACTAGGGGTCCCTGGGGGCCAACTAGCCCACCTGGAACCTCCAGTATGCGCCAGGGCGCTGCATTGCACAGAGGTGTAATGAGGCTATGCCCCTTTTTACACCTCTCTGCAACGCAGGCCACTGGCGCGTTTTGCAGAGGGGGACTAATTCCCCTTGCATACTGGGGGTCCCTGGGTCATATCTGCCCAAACACCGATATTCCGAACGATTGAAAATGACTTTTCTTGAGAAACATTTGGATTTGGATTATCATGTCCTATACTTTGGAATTTTTGAAAGACTGACTTTGAGGATGCTATAAATTACTCAAGTCTGCCCGAATTGTGTGGGTAAAATTGATACCTAGTCACTTTGAATAAGAATGTACTTATGTCTCGTCTAACATTTGGAAGAAATATCTAGTTATATGACAACAGGATACCGACATAACTTGAAGGAAATAAGAACGCCCTGAAGAAGTTCTGTTGTACAGAACGAAACGTTTCGGCTGGCTGTGGTACATAAACTTAAGGAAAATAAAAGTATTTGAATATACACCAAGATTCAGCGCTTCAATAAGGACTCTAAGTGATATGATTTGATTGGACTTATTGTGCAAGTGGTGCTGTGCCAAACTTTGGAATATTCTCCACTACTCTCTACTACTTACTCTCTCCTACTCCACTACTCTCAAACACTCACTCTCTACTACTCATTCTCTACTACTCTACTACTCTCTACTACTCTCTCTCTACTACTCACTCCCTGCTACTCACTATCTACTACTCTCTACTACTCACTCTCTACTACTCTCTCTCTACTACTCACTCTTTACTACTCACTCTCTACTACTCTCTACTACTCACTCTCTACTTCTCATTCTCTACTACTCTCTACTACTCACTCTCTACTACTCTCTCTCTACTACTCACTCTCTACTACTCACTCTACTACTCACTCCCTACTAATCTCTACTACTCACTCTCTACTACTCTCTACTATTCTCTCTCTCACTCTCTACTACTCTCTACTACTCATTCTCTACTACTCACTCTCTACTACTCTCTACTACTCACTCTTTACTACTCTCTACTACTCACTCTCTACTGCTCTCTACTACTCACTCTACTATTTACTCTCTACTACTCTCTACTACTCACTCTCTACTACTCACTCTCTACTACTCTCTACTACTCACTCTACTATTCACTCTACTACTCTCTACTACTCACTCTCTGCTACTCTCTCTACTGCTCTCTACTACTCTCTACTACTCACTCTCTACTCTCTATTACTCACTCTCTACTCTCTACCTCTCTACCTCTCTCTACTTCTCTCTCTACTAGTCTCTACCTCTCTACCGCTACCTCTCTACCTCTACCTCTCTACCTCTACACCTCTACCTCTCTACCTCTCTCTACACGCACACATATACACATATATATATGCATATATATGCATATGCATTTATATATATGTATGTGTATGTATATATATATATATATATTCACTGAAAAAACCATAGGTTATAGACCATATATAGTTAGGAATTAGCATTTAAAAAACCTTATTTTACTCACACAAAACCATTGAAATTCCATATATAGTTAGTTGCACTAACTATATATCGCGCACCCGCAATCCACTGCTGATGATGTCACATATTACATCATTCATGACATGGTCAGTGACATCACTGATGACATCACTGATGACATCTCAAATGACATCACTGATGACATCACTGATAACAACATCCAGTGATTTTATGTTTCTGTAAAGTTTAAATATGTCTTACATATTGAAGAATGAGTGGATGTATAAGTGTCTGGACGAAGGATTTAGTAGGTGCATGACTGACTGTATGAGTGAGTGATTAAATGTGTCTCACTGAGTGCATGGGTTAGTGACTAAACTGTCTTAATTTGTGCATCATTATGTCTGTTGTTCTGTAAACTGCTGCATGTGTTGATCAGTAGCTATATGAGTAACTATATGGGTTATTGATTGATTGTACAAGTATTTGTATGGGAGACTGAGTGTGTGTGTGGCTGGCTGGGAGGTGTGTGACTCTGTGCAGATCAATGTGTACTTGTATCAATTATTGTATAAGAGAGTAAGTATGTGTTAGTATATGTTTGAAAATGTAAGGTGCTCTATGTTTAACTGTATAGATTAGAAAATGGAAGTGTGATTGATTCTTTACAGGACTGACTAGGTGTGTGAGTAACTCCATGGATGAGTGGCAGAGTGTGAGTGTCTGTATAGGTGTATGAGTGCATATGATAGTGTTGTAAAGATGAGTGATTGTATGTATGAATGATTGTATGGGTGAATGAGTGAATGTGTGTGTAGACGTAAGAATCAGTGAGTGCGTATGTAGTAACTAGTATTGGTGTGTCAATGGTTTCAAAAATTAAATTCTGTATTTAACACTCGGTGTAACAGAGGTTATATTAAAGTGTGAGGAGATGCATTGTATTGTCACATTAATGATATCATCATTGATGTGACCATTGATGTCAAATGAGATATCATCAGTGATGTCATCAGTGATGTCATTTGAGATGTCATCAGTGATGTCATCAGTGATGTCACTGACCATGTCATGAATGATGTAATATGTGACATCATCAGCAGTGGATTGCGGGTGCGCGATATATAGTTAGTGCAACTAACTATATATGGAATTTCAATGGTTTTGTGTGAGTAAAATAAGGTTTTTTAAATGCTAATTCCTAACTATATATGGTCTATAACCTATGGTTTTTTCAGTGAATTTTCAAGGTTTTTTAAATGCTAATTCCTAACTATATATGGTCTCTAACCTATGTTTTTTTCAGTGAATTTCAATGGTTTTTTAATAGCAAATATCATAAGCTGTCGAATGTCAAGTACGTGGTAAGTAAAAACATTTTCGTGTTTATGCACACTGATCTGCTTTGAATGCTGCCCCCCCCCTCATTTCTATTAGGAGTACTCTCTCTTTGCAGATAGTGAAGGGTAGTTAACGCAGGCCTTTGCCCCCGTTGTAATCCGTCGTGCCTGCTTCTCTCTCCATTTGATTGATTGTTATCCAAGCATTTACTGTTTTAGAATTGGTTCTCTTTGGTTCATTCTCTATTTACAAACAAGCACAGAGTCGCAATACTCTGTTTAGTCTTTGCAGATAGCGAAAAATCGTGTAAAAAAACAAAAGGAATCGAGCAAAATCAGTAGGCCACTAATGGGATCTCTTTTTGACCTCGCTAAAATAGAAACATTAGGAACAACCCCTCATGAGAAATACGAAACTAGTGAGATGAACTGAACTCCACACCATGATGCCTGCAAGACAGCTCGGCTCCGCCACCCACCCCGCCCAAAATAACGATAAACTCTATGCAAATATTACAAATATATACAACACACCAGCAAAGTAACAGGGTAAAACATTTTATTAAATAACTATTTACATAACTATTTTATACTTTTTGTTGCCCGATCCGGCTAGCTCAATCGATCGAGCATGAAACTCATGCACTCTGATAGTTCAAAGTTTTGAGGAGTGCTTGTAACACTGTCTGAAGCCTATTTGCACTTGCTACAGCTTCACTATTCTCAATGTAAGTGGGGGCTGTTTGAGGACGTGACTGCATTTGAAAACAATGTGATGCGGTGCCACCCTGAACCGCTTGACGGAGGCCCCCGAGGGACGGTGTGATGGCGCGGACTCGGAGGGGGCGCTTGGCTCCGGCCCCCTCCCCAAGTCGTGTTGCCCTGGTGTGGCCTGAGATCGCCCCCGACATAGGTGGCCGGCTCCCGGGGTCAAGCGGAATTTTTTGCCTTTTGGTGACTCTTCCATTCTTGACCTTGTCCCACAATCCGTTTCACCTAAAGACACGCTGTAGTGGGGCGCCCCTTTACCGTTTCAGTTGCCATTCCGCCCGCTTTTGCTACACTGTGCCTCTTCCGCTATTCAGCTGTTTACCGCCCGCTCTTTCGACTACAGCGTCTCGCTCACCATGTACTTGAGTTGCTCCCGCTCTTGCGGTGCAGCGATAGGCGGCTGCCACAGGACTCTCAAAATGGCGGCCGGCTCTTCAGATTTGGGTGTGGTCCACTAAAATGGCCCTGCGACACCTTGGAACTCGGACGCTTGTCTGCTAGAGCTTGGGCTTCATTCTCGAAAGCGTCCCCTCAGCCTTGAAGATTCTACAAAAGTCTTGGGGGCCCCCGACTCCCGCAGGCTTCTGGTGGGGAGCGGCTGCCATGATTGCTCGTGGAATGGCCACGACGGAGCTACGAGATGGTGGTGCTCTCATGCTGACGCCAGCTTCAGTCTGAAACATCCAGAAACACTGTAGACTACCAATTCGATCAGTTCCGGTAGCGCCCCAACGTGACCCGGTAGAGAAGAACTTGCCCTCCCCTCTTTGACTGATGGTTCTTGTTGCCTGTCCCTTCTGTTGTCATTTAACAGAACTATTTAGCCTGCTGAAAGGGGTTGTGTTCCAACCGCTGGTTGGTGGAGACATTTTGACTATATTCTGGACCTGCGTTGTCGCATAATGCGTCATATGACGCGCCGCGTTAGCGCATCCGGAAGTGCTCCGGTGCGCGAAGCGCAGCTTCCCGGAAGCGATCCGGGGCCCGGCGCGCAGCGCGTAACGTAAGCATAACAGGTCATGTGACTTGTTAATAAAACTTTTCACTGGTTCATTTTACTTTTCTCTTTCTAATGATGAAAGGCTTGGTCATATGACCTAAAAATTACGCTTTTTATTACTTTCGAACATTATTTTTTCTTAAACATATGTTATAATGTTCCAGGCTAATGTACTTTCCCGGAAAATTTACAACTGTCCTGCAAGTAACATATATTCCTTTTTCGAGAAAAAGGGCGTTTCTTCGTCCCATGACGGAGCCGTTGAGCAAAAGAGGCTCGGCCTGCTGTCTTAGTCGCCGATACGCCTGAATATCAGATTCTTATCGATCACTTTATGTTGCAGGAGTAGAAAATACAACAGCCCTTGACCATTTATCTTTACTGCGTTCCTGCGTATTATACCTTTTACCCTTCATGTAATTGGACTGCTTTATTTCACTTGCCTTTTACTGATTCTAAAACAGTGACTATTATTAAAAACTTTACCAATGTAAATACTACTACCATGTTTTCTTTTAAAAACCTTTATTGTGAAAATGTCAGTATACAAATACGGGCCTATAACCACGTGGGCCGGCCACGGAGCAAACTGTAATCGTATATGATGAGTAGACATTTACACTGTAGAGGAACGTAACGGGCGGGCCATTAGGTTGCAAGAACTAAGGTGTCTAACAGTTGCGGAATCGGTGGACGTACATTTTATAATTAAAATACGACAGGGCCAGTTACAATAAAATTATCTAGATATACATTTGCGGGCAAGTACCATGGGTGACGTTAATTCGAACTTTCAATAGTACAGTAATCAATAACACATCAGAACTTAATATCAATAGGGATGTCGAAATATTCAATCAATTCTCGTCCCCGCCCGCCATGTGCTTCAAAACTGCATACGTATCTCGTGATATCAAGGTTCTGCAACCAGTACACAACAAGGAGTTACGAGTCCCATTTATTCCGGCGCCATTTTGGGCGAGGACGGGCAGGTCCAGGATATAGTCAAAATGTCTCCACCAACCATCGACTATGATGATGTTCATATGCTGTATTTATTAGAGTAACACTCATCTGTCCACATTAAATTAATTTGCCACAATCTAAACATGTCATTTTAATCTTTCCAAAGTTCTTCTAAATATTTGGGACCGTTTCCCTTGCCTCTGATGCTGTCAGTGCCACTTCTTTGGTGAATGTACTGGCAGGTCGGGGGTTCTCCTCCAAATCTCTCTTTTGTGCAGCACTATAATTAATCGGTGCCACCTCTCCATATGACGATGCATGGTATAGTTACCATAACTATATTTTTTTTCGGTTCCTCTGGAGAGTACATCGTGGCAGATGAGGCAGGTAACGTACCGGGCATTTACCTTTTTTGCATGTAGAGGAAAGGAAAAAAAATTCGCGCGTCCGAGTTCTAAGGTGTCCCAGGGCCATTTTAGTGGACCAGGCCCAAATCCAAAGAACAGGCCGCCATTTTGAGAGTCCTGTTGCAGCCGCCTGTCGCTGTAGCATCAAGAGCGGCCGAAACTCAGCTGAATGGCAACTTAAACGGTAAAGGGGCGCCCCACTACAGCAGACGAGCCTCCACCTGGGGAGGCCCGTTCACGCCGCCTCCCCCCCCCCCTTCGGGCACCCCACGCCGTTATTCGGAGCAGCATTGTAGGATGGCCACACCAGTGCGGCAACTTGCTAGACACCACCTCGGTGCCAACCGAATCTCAGCGCCTTGTGGTGTCTTCCATTCCGAAAATATTGTTGTGCTGCCTTCGGCCTATTCGCCGCAAGTGCGCACGCAACTCAGCTGCATAGCGAGTGAAACACCAAGGGGCGCCCCACTGCAGCCGAGGAACCTTCATCTTGGGGGCGATGCACAGCATCACATTGCTTTCCAATGCAGTCAGATCCTCAAACAACCCCCACTGACTGACGCGAACTCACAGGCCAACGGAGCGCCCCACGCCGACTTTCGGCGCAGCATTGTAGGATGGCCACACCAGTGCGGCAACTTGCTGGACACCACCTCGGTGCCATCCGGATCTTGGCGCGTTCTGATGCCTTCGGCCTATTCGCACATCGGTCCGCTACTGACGCCGCCTCACAGGCCAACGGGGCACCCCACGCCGACTTTGGGCGCAGCATTGTAGGATGGCCACACCAGTGCGGCAACTTGCTGGACCCCACCTCGGTGCCATCCGGATCTTGGCGCGTTGTGCTGCCTTCGGCCTATTCGCACATCGGTCCGCTACTGACGCGAACTCACAGGCCAACGGGGCGCCCCACGCCGACGTTCGGCGCAGCATTGTAGGATGGCCACACCAGTGCGGCAACTTGCTGGACACCACCTCGGTGCCATCCGGATCTTGGCGCGTTCTGCTGCCTTCGGCCTATTCGCACATCGGTCCACTACTGACGCCGCCTCACAGGCCAACGGGGCACCCCACGCCGACTTTCGGCGCAGCATTGTAGGATGGCCACACCAGTGCGGCAACTTGGTGGACACCACCTCGGTGCCATCCGGATCTTGGCGCGTTGTGCTGCCTTCGGCCTATTCGCACATCGGTCCGCTACTGACGCCGCCTCATGTGCCAATGGATTTTCTACGCTTTTTATACCCTATGCCGCATAACAGGTCATGTGACTTGTTTATAAAACTTTTCATTGGTTCATTTTACTTTTGGTTTCCTAATGATGGAAGGCTTGATCATATGACCTAAAAATAACACCTTTCATTGGATGAAAACTTTTTTTTTTCCCAAACGATGAAAGCCCCACCTTGTTTCTGGAGGTTTCAGACTGAAGCTGGCGTCAGCATGAAAGCACCACCATCTCGTGGCTCCGTCGTGGTCATTCCGCGAGCAATCATGGCAGCCGCTCCCCACCGGAAGCCTGCAGGAGTCGGGGGCCCCCAAGACTTTTGTAGAATCCTCAAGGCTGAGGGGACGCTTTCGAGAATGGGGTCCAAGAACTAGCAGACAAGCGTCCGATTTCCAAGGTGTCCCAGGGCCATTTCAGTGGACCAGGCCCAAAAAGGAAAGAGCCTGCCGCCATTTTGAGAGTCCTGTGGCAGCCGCCTATCGCTGCACCGCAAGAGTGGGCGCAACTCAGCTGAATGGCGGATTTTGGCACAGTGTACCAAAAGCGGGCGGAATGGCAACTGAAACGGTAAAGGGGCGCCCCACTACAGCAGACGAGCCTCCACCTGGGGAGGCCCGTTCACGCCGCCTCACCCCCCCCCCCCGGGGCGCCCCACGCCGTGCCCAAAACGGAAAGAGCCTGCCGCCATTTTGAGAGTCCTGTGGCAGCCGCCTATCGCTGCACCGCAAGAGTGGGCGCAACTCAGCTGAATGGCGGATTTTGGCACAGTGTACCAAAAGCGGGCGGAATCGGAGCAGCATTGTAGGATACCAAAACCAGTGCGGCAACTTACTTGACATCACCTGGGTGCCATCCACATCTCAGCGCGTTCTGCTGCCTTGGGACTATTCGCACAACAGACCGCTACTGACGAGCCACCCCCCGGGACGCCCCACGCCGTTATTCGGAGCAGCATTGTAGGATACCCAAAACCAGTGCGGCACCCAGGCAACATCACCTGGGTGTGGAATTTTTGTTCGTGTACTGAACATCATCTACGCCATCTTGCAGACTCACGTATGAGCATACACGACAGCCATTTTAGGTACCATGGTCTCCCTGTTCACGATCGCCCGTCAGCACACTTCCCTGGACCTTGCAAGCCTTCCCCGCGCACCCTGGCTGCCCCCGCACTCACATGCACAAGTCATGAACCCTCCCCTCCCATGACTCTGTCTCTGGGAATCACACCCCGCGCCTGACCAACACCTCCTTTCCGTCCATGAATACCCCTCCCTTGATGACCCCTTCCTCTGAGCCCGACTGCCTGTACGAACCGCTGGTCATCCTTTAGCCCGAGGATACAGTTTATTGCCCACTACTGTATGCTCTCGCTTTTCCTGAAAGGAGCCACTATTGATCACGACCTCCCCACCCCCTGAGATTCGATCAGGCGCACACATTCCAAAGGAATCGGCAGAACACTCAGCTGCGTGATAGCCCCCTCCCAATCATATGAGGGGAAAGGGCCTCTACTGTTGTCATGTGTTGGAAGGGGCCGGAACTGGGGGGTGCCGGGGATGTCGTTCTCATACTTCACAATGTCCTTGTTGTAATAAAGAACGTTCACATGTCTTAAACCAGTGTATAAAAGACCAGGTCTCAAAGAGGCTGGGAGAGCACCTCGAGACGATACCTTGTTGTCCGATCTGATGTGTTCTACTCCGTCGGAATAAAACTTGTTTCCTGTCTTCCTGTCTCCAGCGCCTGCCTCTTTATTGAATAACTTCGTATGGTATTAGAGGCGTTTTTACGCCGGGCAAATTTAACTTAGGAAACATCAACTGAAATCGCCTGACCATTTTGAATTGATCTTTATCATGGGTGCCATCCAGAACTCAGCACGTTGTGCTGCCTTGGAACTATTCGCACAAAACACAGCTACTGACCATTGTTGCTTCTTTTTTCCTAAAAATGTTTAAATGTTTTTACTGTTTTTGTTGCGTTGTATATATTTATAAGTTATTAAAGTTTTATAATCCTACTACTTTGTTGGAGTGCTATATATTTTTAATGTGACACATAATTGTAAAAACTTTGATGTACAAAGAGGCATCCCTGGAATCTTCCGCTTCAGGCTCGGTCCCCTCCCCAATCACAATACAGGATGGTTTTCAGATAGTAGGAACGCGTGTGGTGTGACGGATCTCATCGGGTGGGGGCCTTGATCTACTGTAACTCCTTTGAAGAGGGGTGATTCTTTACAGCTGGGGCCATAAACTACATCTGCAGGGCTACCTGATAGCCTGGGACCGGCCTGGACAATCGGACACAGAGGAAGAGGAGTGTCAGAGGGTGCGGTAGTGAATAGGGCGAAAGGGAGGTGTCGGGCGGGCACAGGGTGTGATTCTCAGGGAAGAGCAGCGCAGATGGGGGGAGGTTTATTGCCCATGCATAAGACAGAGAGCGGGGTGACCAGTGCCTGGGGGAGATGCTTGCGAGGGTGGGGAGCCATGCTAAGGACCGACAGCGTGCAGAGAGTGGGTCTGGTCAAGGCATCTAAAATGGCTGCTGTGCACGACAAAAGTGTGGCATTTGAAAAAAGGCAAAATGGCGCAGACAATGTTTATCAACACTTCCTGATTTCCTTCGAATCGAACGTTAACAGACGTTATCTCTCCCACACTACCGGTCCCCCTGGGCTTAAACGCCGAGATGGTAGGGACTGCATCCCGTGGACATAGGCCGAGACGTCACTCAGCAGAAAAAAAAGAAAAAAAAAAGTCTATAAACATACAATAAGTTAAAAGTCAATCCTTCTTGTTTCCTTGTAGTACGCTCCCCAGTCCGCTTCCCGTTACGCGAACAGGGCGCACCCCACCAAAAAAAAAACGTTTTTTTTGTTGTTTTTTTTGCCCCGCGGAGCCCTTTTAAAGCCTCCACATCAAACCTAGGGGGTCAGGGAGGATCTACTATGCCCCCTTATGGTCATTTGCCCCTTCGCTTTGGCCTCCTCTTGTCTCTCGATCCTACCGAGAGACAAGATGGCGGCCGCTCCGTACTGTTTGGAATGTTTACAGACACCGGAGAGCCAATCAGCTTCGCTTCGCAAAGCTCCGTAACGCGAAAAGTACGCGAAACGGAGCGCTACCCGGGACGCTGTCACAGATATATATCTTTTTTTGAACGTTAATTTCTCAAAATCCACTGCAGCACATATATTGAGACCCAGCAAAGGCACATCGGGCTACCGGTCCCTACAATTTTGCCAAGTTTCATGCAAATCCATTCAGCCGTTCGTTTTTTTTTTTTTGCCCCGCGGGGCCCTTTTAAAACCTCCACATCAAACCTAGGGGGTCAGGGAGGATCTACTATGCCCCCTTATGGTCATTTGCCCCTTCGCTTTGGCCTCCTCTTGTCTCTCGATCCTACCGAGAGACAAGATGGCGGCCGCTACGGACTGTTTGGAATGTTTACAGACGCCGGAGAACCAATCAGCTTCGCTTCGCAAAGCTCCGTAACGCGAAAAGTATGCGAAGCGGAGCGCTGCCCGGAGCGCTGTTACAGATATATATCTTTTTTTGAACGTTAATTTCTCAAAATCCACTGGAGCACATATCTTGAGACCTAGCAAAGGCACATCGGGCTACCAGTCCCTAAAATTTTGCCAAGTTTCGTGCAAATCCATTCAGCCGTTCGGGCTAAAAGTGAGGCCAACCGCCCTATGGAAATTAACATGGGAAAAACGTGTTTTGGGACCCCCATTTTTTCTCGGCCCCCCCTTGACGAACCCCTCCCAAATTTTCAGGGGCTGCTCAGAAACAAAATGTTCCATTTTCCAGAAAATTTCAGCCAATTCCGTCCACAAACGCCAAAGTTATTAGACATAGAATTTTCAAAAATCCCATAGAGAAAAAATCCTAACTATATATACCTACTGGCGACCGCCAGTAGGTAATATATATATACATACATATATAAACATATATAATCTGTATATCTATATAAATACAAATATAAATGCATGCATACATATACATATATGCATACAGATGCATGTTATTTACATGAAAGTTTAAAAAACACTAATAAAAGCAAAGCTAAAAAGCCACCTCATTACAAACAGAATGGCTTTAACTTAAACGAGGGCGAGATCTATTGCATTTTCAATGCTTGTTTACTTTGGTTCCATCAAGAAGGCATTCAGATGTGTCACACATTTGCCATAAATTCTGAATGTTAGCACTCTAGTTGCTCATTAGATCACTGTAGTAAAGCTACTGCTCACCAGGGAAGTCTGCTGCTGGTATTCAAAGTGCATGTTTCAGTCTGCATGTCAGAATTTCTTTAATGAAATAGAAGAGGATTTGAGAAGTCACTCAAAATGATCCCTAATTTTTCTTTCTGAAGCTCTAATCATACTTTCTATGGCAAAATGAACCCCCTCATTTTGTTCCTTTTTAAATTTAATGTTTTCAGACTTACCACTTCATTCCAATCAAGATGATTTCAGGTGTGCCATACTTTTGTCATAAGTAAGACTGTTAGCGTTCTAGTTGTTCTTTAGAACACTCTGGGACATTCTGTCATTGGGCTATAGTTGGGCTACATCTGGCTGATATTTGGACTACATTTGGGCTCTTTTGTCTCTGGTGGCCATCTTGGGAGACTGCATGTCAGAATTTTTTTAATGAAATATAAGAGGATTTGAGAAGTCACTCAAAATGTGCCCTAATTTTTCTTTCTTCAGCACTAATCATAATTTCTATGGCAAAATGAACCCCCTCATTTTGTTCCTTTGCAAATTAAATGTTTGAAGTGTTAACACTTTATTCCAATCAAGATGACTTCAGGTGTGCCATACTTTTGTCATAAGTAAGACTGTTAGCGCTCTAGTTGTTCTTTAGAACACTCTGGGACATTCTGTCATTGGGCTATAGTTGGGCTACATCTGGCTGATATTTGGGCTACATTTGTTTTTTTTGTCTCTGGTGGCCATCTTTGGGCTACATTGGGCTACATTGGGCTACATTTGGGCTCTAACATATATATAGCCCAATGTAGCCCAATATATATTTTTTCAAAGTTAATTTTCGTTAAAACCACTGGAGCATATATCTTGAGACATAGCAAAGGCACATCGGGGTACCAGTCCCTACAATTTTGCCAAGTTTGGTGGAAATCCATTCAGCTGTTCGGGCTAAAAGTGAGTCCAACCGCCCTATGGAAATTAACATGGGGAAAACATGTTTTGGGACCCCTCTTTTATCTCGGCCCCCGCTTGACGGATCCCCCCAAAACTTTCAGGGAAGGAGCAGAGCGCAGCGAGGCAAAGTTAAGGAAAATTACAGGCTGATCCCTCATTCGGCGCCAAAGTTATTCCCAATAGAATGTTGCGGATTTCCTATGGAAAACGATCCTAACTATAACTACCTACTGGCGACCGCCAGTAGGTAATATATACATATATCCACAGAATCCTCTTTCCTCTTTCAAAGGACGACAAGCCACACCAGCCAGGTACGATTAAGTAATTTTAATCGGGCACAAACAGACGCGTTTCGAGCTCACAGGCTCTTGGTATATATATATTTATGAAATGAAGCTCCTGACAGCCAATGACAAAGGCGGAACTAAACAGGCGCGGACCTCTTCCCCTGGATTCACGTTAAATAACGGGCCACCACACGTAGATGTCAAAGCAGTCTTAAAGATTTAATTCATAATTGCTTGAGACTAATGTCCCCCATGACGCGTTTCACTCCGTAAAAGGAGCTTGGTCACATATATATATTTATATATACATATCAAGGTTACTGGTTAATCGAAACGCGTCATGCCTGGAATACCATTTTTTGAGAGCAAATAAATCTTCCCACTGAGAACTTACCTGCTGCTTGGGGTCCTTCTTTCTGTTTGGTGTGGAATCGCCGAGGAAACAGGAATTGCTACGACATATATATATATATATATGGGTCTACTTCGAAAGTGAGCGGACCTGGGGAACCTCAGCCCACACAAATCTTGTGTCTTAATTGTAAATAAAAATGACTCTAACTTAGGAACAGTATTCAAACTACACTACCCACTGGAGGGAAATAAACTTTGGCCTTTGGAACTGCAGGTACCACAATGCCTCACAAACAGGAAGTAATCCTGACACTTAAGTACCACCGAAGGAAGTGAAACTAACACCTATCATTGGACTGCAGAAACCAACGGTGCACAAGCGGTGTAAATGGCTCACCTTGAGAAAGTTCGAGCAGAACGAAACGCGTCGGAAAATGCCATATGCTGCTCCTGTTTAAATAAATTGGCGAAAAAACAAAGGTTCGTGTTGCGACTCAATTGCTTTCCGAGAGGGGAGAAGTGTGAGAATTAACATCGGCTGGCTCCGCCGAAGAGAAACGCACCACCACAAGAGCGCCATCATCCTCCAACCTGGAGCCTCTCTGCGGACTCGTACAAACGAAGAGGGGGATGCGGTGCCGCCAGGGACCTGCCCTGGTATTGGACCTGGGTCTACTTTGAAAGTGAGCGGACCTGGGGAACCTCAGCCCACACAAATCTTGTGTCTTAATTGTAAATAAAAATGACTCTAACTTAGGAACAGTATTCAAACTACACTACCCACTGGAGGGAAATAAACTTTGGCCTTTGGAACTGCAGGTACCACAATGCCTCACAAACAGGAAGTAATCCTGACACTTAAGTACCACCGAAGGAAGTGAAACTAACACCTATCATTGGACTGCAGAAACCAACGGTGCACAAGCGGTGTAAATGGCTCACCTTGAGAAAGTTCGAGCAGAACGAAACGCGTCGGAAAATGCCATATGCTGCTCCTGTTTAAATAAATTGGCGAAAAAACAAAGGTTCGTGTTGCGACTCAATTGCTTTCCGAGAGGGGAGAAGTGTGAGAAATATATATATATATATATATATATATATATATATATATATATATATATATATTTTCCCCACAGCGGCGCAATCCAGCCAGCCAGCAAAAGAGGCGCACTTGTGGGTCAATCACGGCCAAATTTTATTTTGAGAGGTTTCCCCCCCGCCCCCCCCCCCCCCGGGTGCTGACAGACGCGTTTCTGCGTAAGATGCCTTTCTCAATATATATATATATATATATATATATATAGTAAGTAATTTTCTTTTAAAGAAACCACATTGACTGAACAATGATTTATTGAGTGTTGTATGCGTTAGTGAGCTTTGAGTTTCCAACCTACATCCATAGGTCAAAGTGGGTGGGATCTATGAGGAATTATGTGCCCATTGTTTTTTAATTGTACAAAAAAAGATTGCTCTACTTCTTGTTAAATCAAACCGACCCGGAACGATTGATGTAGACAACCACGATGCCTCCGCTGAAAAGAAAAGGCAGGGAGTTTTTTGTTAAGCGGGCCCAATGGAAGGACAGAGATCTAAAGAAGAAACAAGCCTTCTCGCCATGGTGCCTACTACTTGAAAGAAATGTAAATATGTGTAATTGGTTAATCAACAAATGTAAAGACTGCATGGGAGCTGGTATTTGGCTTTAATTGATGGAGTCATTTGAATCTTCACAATGAAAAAGATGTATTCTTTTTGAGAGGTAATGTAAGGTGGTGAAGCTGCGTTCTGGGTTTCGTGCTTTAAATGGACACATAAAATATGTTTGCAGTAGGTGTAGTCTAATCTCTTATTACTAAAATGTATATTTGGAAAGCCCTTGTTTTATCTTGAACCTAAATCTATTTGCACATTTTGGACAGCCTATGTCTTCCTGTGTGAAATGCATTTTTAAAATAATGACTTACACATTTACAGTACTTTCTGTCACAAGCTAGGGCCTTGTTTCATAAGTCACTAGTCTGGACTGCACCAACAAGGCTTCAATTATGTGGCTCTCTGCTTAAACGAACAGACACCTGCAGTGATTGCCTTTATCAGTAGAAGTTTCATAACTTAAAATATGGCATTTCCACCCGATTAATTCAATTTACATTAAAGTTTTGTGCATTATTTTATATGCATTGACAGAAAAGTGAAAGAACAACAAAATAGTAACTAAATATTTTATTTTTGTATTTGACTTTGCCCCATTGCAGTCACGGTCACAGTTCCCATACTTTTACAATGCATTCAATGGCTGCCTACATGCACAAAATCTACTTGTCTACTAATTAAAAAAGCAAGCATTGACAAGGCCAAAGGACCTCAGAGTTGAGCCCTTTTGGTTTTGCCAATGGTTTAAGCAATGGTTTAAGCAACTTGTGCATATAAGACTTTGGGCCTGATTACAATGCCAGGGAGACCGCCACCGACAGGCTGTCATTGGTGGTCTCCCCGCCATCGGGGACTGAATCACGGCCCGCCACATTATGATGGCGGGCTATGTGTTAGCGGTCGGAAAGATCGAGCAACAATGTTGCAACTGTCTGAAGCATTTCGACCGCCTGGCGGACCGCCCTCCATCCCCAGAATGGCAGAGGTGCCTGTTGGCACCACCATGGGGATTACAATATCCATTTCCGGTGGTCGTTCTGTGGCGGTCAACCCACCGTGAAACGGCTGGCGGAAACTGATTTGGGGACCCGTAGCGGGCCCCACTTACCCCATGGGGCTGGTACATGGGCACCATCATACTCCTGTACCATGTGGCAGGCACCATATGGTGCCTGCCACGTAGTGCAGGGCTATGTAAACACCCTATTTTTTGTATTGTGGCGGGGGCTCCTGACTGCGTCACTGCCACAATACAAAATATAGGAAATGCGATCATAGTGGTGGCGGTCACATTGTAATTCGGAGTGTGGGTAGGGCGCCTCATTGGCGAGTGGTCCCCATTCTGAGATGATGGCAGACCGACTTAAGTACGTCCACCATCTTAATGAGGCCCTAAGTTAACATATGAATCTCTTTTTGCTTTAGTACAATTTTGTATTGTAACTGGCATTGACTTAACTAAGAATTCTCAAAGCCAAGAGGTCTACGCTCTAAAAGACAAAGTTATTGGATTTTCCAATGCTTCCAATGATGGTATGCTTGCTGTTTCCCATTTAGACGTCAGGGTGAGTTCTGGTTGTGGGAGGGTGTAAAGAATGGTGCATGATGGAGAGCTCTGTAGCTGAGGTTGAAAGTGTGAGTCAGTGGGCCATAAAAGTGTTCAGATTATGGCCTCTTTCCAGTGTGTATATAGTGATAATTCCATGTGTATAATTTGTGCTTCATAATTCTAATGATTTGTAACCACATCAATATGTTGTTACTCATTTATATCAAACCTCTCAAAACCAATAGGTCTTGCTTGTTTTAGGCCTTTGCTAGTTGTTGTGTGATATGTCTGGATGCAGTTACAGAAAACTTTCAGAGTGTCACCCAAATGCTGGTCAGGCATCATGTTTGGTAAAACCAAGGATTGTCGTTCACATGGTGTACGCTACACCACTAATTACCTAGGCCAAGCCCATTTACGGAAACCCAACCACCACCTTTTTCATCCCACTTAAATCATTGTGACCCACAACTGGCCTTTGCCTACAGACTGCTAAAAGCTGGCACTCAGGCACAAACTAAACATTGTGATGTTTTCAAACTGTGAAGTTTGTGGGATCAAATCTAAATCGCGTGGAGCATAAACAGAAGGAGCGCCCACTTTACTCTTCTGTGGGTCTCAATCTGCCGGATCTGCGGAAAGCAGAAGCACATTTAGGGGCATATTCTCAAGGAGCTATCGCTGAGTTAATGGCACTTTATCACAGCCAAAGTCGTGATAAATGTATCACCCCATTCACAAGCTGGTGCTAACAGCCCACAGCACCAGTTTACCTGTGATAGCAGCCGCAAAAAACATTTCCACAGATGACCCCCGCAACTATCGCTAACGAAATGCAGAGTAGGCGTTACTGTGCAAAAAGCCGCAACAACACCACTCTGCAACATTCTCAACGACCAGCCAGATCAGCGAAAAGACCACGAAACATGCGATAAGGCATGTTAGCAGCAGGAAACTAACACCTGCTCTGACCTGGTGCAAACTCGGACCACAGCCTCCACCACAAAAGGGAGCCCAGCCCACAGCCACACTTGAAGAACAACAGATGCCATGGAGCCACTGATCATACGGGCCGGACACCCAAGAGGGCCACAACACCCACCACCACCCCGCAGGATCACATCCTCCTGCCCCCCGGGAACCCCCCCCGGGCACACCCCGCCACCACCGGACCAAGACACTGCACATTAATGGCCCGAAAACATGGAAAAATGCACCCGCCTTATGTCGCACAATTGCAGCAATCAACACACATGTGAGTACAGAAATCCTGAGTCATTCATGCACCATTGAAAGACCAAACAAAATGCCACATACTAATTTGTCTCCAAACAACTATTGTGAAGAGTCATGGTGGGGCATCCCTGGACAATCTGTGAGTCACAGCCTGCAAGACAATATCCAATATAATAAGGTGTGTCAGGCACTCAGCAAAGGACAGGGAGAGAGAGAAAGAGAGAGACTGAACAAGGAGCGCAATGCAAATTGTGCCCTTGGCTGATGCAAACATGCAAACAGCTGCATGTGCCTCGAAATTTGTGCACCCCAAATCACAGGCCTGGCATCAAAGTCAGTGCGAAGGCCACATCACATATCCAAAATGCAAGCAGCAGTCAGACTAAAATTAGGAATAAAAGCTCCATTGTCCATACACACAAGGCGGAAGGCCAACTGACCCTCAGACCTTGGTCCTGAATGCGGCTGGCACACCCTGCATGAGATACCAAACCAGCCTCCTCTGCCTCCTACACCACAAACTGCACTAATGAAAGACCAACGTGACCACACCCCACACACACATGTCCCTGCACTACCTACACCTGCAAGGAATGTCCTTGACACATTGGTCAAAAACTACCCATACATCCAAATGTTGCATATACATACGACTCATTGCCCCGTGCTGTGGCAGATCATCTACTGAACTGCCGTCGGTCTGAGGAGTGCCGATGCTACCAGCCCAACTAATGCAATGGCAGGCATTCCCAGGCACATGCACAACCCCTGTCACGTGGAAATGTACCGTGCACAAATGCTGCATCTGTTGGGATCTGTGCCAATGGCAGTGTTGCAAATCAGTTACCGTCTGAGTTTCTTTCTTGCCTACATCACCCGTGTCCAGCCCTGGTTCCAATGTCGATCATGTATATTCCAGTGCCCCATGGAGGTTTGCCTATCCAACGCAATGGTAGCTGAATTGGATTATGACCTGACAGTGCACCCCCTGTTGGCCCATGAACAGGAGTGTCACTGGGATACCCGTGCATGGGATGCACTGATCTTTGGCGAAGTTGCTGGCAGTTGTGCATGGGAGATTGAACAACTCTTCATGTACTGTGACCACATCGAGGCGCTACCCTATTGGGCTGTGCTGCGGATTGCGGAAATGGCGTGGACTGAGCACATCTGCCCGGACCAGTTAATGGATTGGGTCACCCTGGTGTTCCTTAAACGCGACAACGACTTACTATTGGAACACATTGCCCATGAAGCTGTGCTGGCATTCGTAGACGAGTAACTATGTTCCTACAGCCACATCGGATTGTCACCCACAGCACAGGTCCCAACACCTTGTTGCATCGTGGGGGATGCATACATATCCCACCACAACAGTGGACATGTCTGCCTTTGTCTGGACTCAGAATGCATGTGCGAGGAACTATACGTGTGTACACACACCTGTGCAAGGTGAGGCACTTCCTTGGTCGGAGCAGCACAGCGTTGTTTGGCAACATTCACAACCTTGTCGGACCCTCCCACCTGATCACTGTCAGCAGAGCAGACAGTCGGTGCAGTCGGGTGGTAGAGCACTATGCAGACCCCATGGGCTGTGAGTCGTGTCCCCTGACACGGGGCAATGGGCAGAATCCGAACATCACATGACTCGTCCAACAAGGCAAGGTGGGCTGAGACCATTGCCATCCGTAACGATTTGTGTACATTTTTGCACTGCCATGTCTTGCACCTCGACAGGTTCCCATGCTGCGTGTAAGTGTCTCAAGCATGTCCCTGCATGTTGTGGCCCTTGCCTTGTCCGTACTGACACACACATGCCAATAAAGTCTCTGCAACTTCACTACTGTCCAAATGTGATGAGTGTTGATTAGATGTACGAGTGACGCCTGTACAATGGGGGTGGGTCCCTTTTGCCTGCTCCACCTCTGTGAGCCAAACACTGTGTTTGGGATTGTTGCTGGCAGGCCTGTTCACTTACATGTTTCGGCAATGTGAGTATGGTGTCCAGACTCTGACCATGTGGAGCAATGCTATGAATCGAAACAGATTGTGTCCACACAGATGTGTGTAAGTAGGTATGCAACCTGAAGTTCTGGTGACACATGTGATGTAGGACACCATTTCTGGC
The DNA here is from genome assembly GCF_964261635.1 of Lissotriton helveticus. NCBI lineage: Eukaryota > Metazoa > Chordata > Amphibia > Caudata > Salamandridae > Lissotriton > Lissotriton helveticus. Next base: position 1,372,361,139 of record NC_136068.1, read on the forward strand.
CTTCTAAGAAATTGGTCATTCCAACACACAGCCCTATTCAATACATGATTGTGTGCCTACGTTGGGGGGTTGCGAGATATTCGTTAATATGCAACGAGGCCACAGCTAGTTCTCACCTTCAATCAATCAATCAATCAATCATTTGTAGAGCGCGCTACTCACCTGTGAGGGTCTCAAGGTGCTATCGGGGGTGCAGCTGCTGGTTGAATAGCCAGGTCTTGAGAAGTCTCCTGAAGGTCAGCAGGTCCTGGGTCTGATGCAGGTGGGTGGGGAGGGTGTTCCATGTCTTGGTGGTGAGGTGGGAGAATGATCTGCCGCCGGTGGTCATTCGGCAGATGGGTGGGACTGTGGCGAGGGCGATGTCGGCAGAGCAAACTGGCGGTTCGGGGTGTAGAAGGACAGTTGCACGTTGAGGTATGCTGGTTCGGTGTTGCGGAGTGCTTTGTGAGCGTGGTTGAGGAGCTTGAAGGTGATCCTCTTGTTGACCGGGAGCCAATGCAGGTCTCCCACAGACATCCAACTGGTCATGTGGCTCGGGGTTCAACATGCGCATTGATGTCATTTACACGGGTGTACCTTCTTGTGCAATGATTGTCCATACATACATCCATACTTTCACACTTGAGTGAACATAGTCATGACACATCTGTGTGATTTTGAATGTTTTATTCACATTCTGGTGCATTCCAGAGCTGGAGCTGTACATGGACATGCCAAGCCCACATTATATGGGAGCCCAGTGGTGGGCCAATCAGAGTCTGCTGGAGATTGGTACATGATTTGGGAGAGGGAGAGTGCAGTCCACTGCAGGAGTGCTGTTTTATTGTCTACCAGTGAAGATATGCCAGCCCATGTCATGGTCCAGGTGTATGTCGCTGAGTGTTCTGGGGGTCAATGGAAGGTGTTGTCCCAGGGCATGGTGCATAGGGCAGAACCAGGCAGGGACAGGTCATATGGCGCTGATAGAGGCTACTACCTCCTTCCTCACATACTGATTACCATCCATATGCCCGGTACTTCCTCAGTGTCGGGTGTGTGTGGCGGGGTAATGGCTGCATCACTGTGTGCCACTGACATATCAGGGTGTGATGGTGATAGGGATGCATCACTGTGTGCCACTGGCAGATCAGGGTACAAAGGTGATAGGGCTGCATCACTGTGTGCCACTGACAGATCAGGGGTCGGAGGGGTGTGTGTTGCAGTTCCCGCTGCAGTCGTCTGTGCCCGGCTCAGTGACAGCAATGGCAGGATGATGTAGTGCAAGGCATGGAAGATCCCATCTACATCTTGCTGATGTTCAGCCGTGGCAGTCAAACTTCCAGCCTGCATCTGCTCCATGGTCTCAATTTTACTGCTCATCTGTGTCAACTCTGTGCTGTCATCACTGGTGCCTGTCTGACTAGACAGGTCTTGTATCCAATAGATGGCCCCAGCGATGTTAGCCATTAATTGTTGGGGAGCATGGTGCAACAAGTGTGTGTCCATTAGGGACTGTAAGTGGTCCCTGATGGGATTCAGACACCCACGTATGGCATCCAGTTTGGCTGCCACAAGCTCGAAACCCACCCGTAGCTGATCAGCCAACTCCACCTGGCAACCAAACACACGGCGCTGGAAATCCATGTGTGTTTGTGGGGGTCCTGGGAGATAGCTGTGGTGGTGTGTGTTTCCTGCTGTGTGGTCTGTGCAGGGGGTAGGGTCACCTCAAAGCCATTGGGCTGGCCTGCTCCTGGGGGTGGGGTGCGTAGGTTGTCCATTATCCATTGGACGGTGTCTGGACAGATGTGCAGGTTGTCCTCTTCACCATCAATGATGGGATTTGTGGTCTGCTCTGTGGTAAGGGGAGATGCATGTTAACAGAGATTCCCATGTATGTTGCCGCTTTGCAGATTTTTACATTCAAACTGCATGACAATGCACATTGTGACTGTTTTGGTGGAGCTGGCTATTTGATGGCAGACAGTGGGTTTTTCGAGTATATGACGGATGTATGGTGGTACCCGTACATTGTCATCACACAGTGTCAGGCAATGCCAGATGTGAGTGGCCAGTTACAACTCACAAGCGGAACCTGTTGTGTCCTCTGTCCTGTGGTGTAGGTGTTGCACTTTGTCCCACATTGCCGTCATTTATGATGTACTGTGGTTGCTACGTGTGTGTGCTGCATTGTGGGGAAGTGAGCGCTGCAGCTCTGATTTTCCGAACCCATGTCCCTTTGAGGTGATTGCCTTTGAATTGTGTGCTTTTTGGGGGCTGGGATATTTTCGACTTGGGTCATTTGTGCGCTTTCACAGATTTTGGGTCCTTGTGTATTGCATGTCTGCTGTGTGTATAGGTGCACATGGATGTGTCAGAGTGTGACCTGCTCCTTTAGGGATGTGATCCACACTGGGGCACCTGCATGTCAATTCGTGCACAAGTTAATTTATTTTGGCTGCTGCCATGCTATTGGTCATGCAGTGTCACTTGCTTCGTCAGTGTGGCTCACCCAGCCACTGCTTTTCTGGTTTCATCACATGTGCATGGATTGGTAGTGTTGTTGGTTATTCGGAGGGGAACTACTTGGTGTTTCTAAGTGTGCTGCACTGTGCCAAGGGTATCAGGGACATGTTCCACTGCCATTGTGCGTGTGCGGTGTGCTTCACATGATCGTGCGTGTGTGCCATTGTGCCCATCTCCCTCCATCTCCCCAGTTCCTGGTCGTCACTCACCCTGTTGCTGTTGGGTCAGGTCATATCGTGCTGTGTCCAGGTCCCGACTCCTAGCACCGTCTCCACACTGGTGACTGTGGCTACCATTTCCTCCAGCTCATCGAGCTTGGCCTGTGGCCCAGGCCTCCCACCTCCAGTCGCTGTTGCTGCCTTCCTGTTGGCGGCGAGTTTCTGTTTGGTGTGCCTTTGCACATCATGCCAGCGCCTCTTGACCTCCTCCATGGACCTCCTCACCACTTCAACTGTTTTGACGTTGGTGACGATGGTGTGCCATATTTACGTTTGTGTTGCCAGTGCTGCAGTGGAGGTGACAAACAATTGTTGGTAGTGTCCTATCACCTCCGTGACGATGATCCTGTCTTCCTGCGGCCTGAACCCAATCTTCCTCTTCCTCTTCTCCTTGCCCTTCCCCAAACACGGGGCTCCTGGCTGGTCCTCCGTGGGGCTTGTGGGGTTAGTCTTCTCCTCTGAACTCGGTCCAGGTGCATCCATGGTGCTTCGCTGTTTGAATTGGTTTTGGAGTGTTTTTTTGTTTTGGCTTTTATAGTGCGTTATCCCGCATGACACGTGGGTATTGCAGGGCTGTCGCTGGTTATTGTTGATTTTGGAATCGCGCTTTGGGGAATCGCAACTTTTTTGGCTTTCGTGTTTCGCATTTTTTCGCATTTGTTCTTAATCATGTTGGGTTTTGCGCAGTCATTTGGCGTGTTATCATGCTAATATCACATGGTGCCGCCGGGTTGGGAATTGGACATTAAGACAGTGTTTTTTTCTCGTGATCGACTGCGATATGCAAAGTTGCGTTAATTTACTTTTGCAATGGTTATCACACGTTCTTGAGAAGATGCCCCTTGCTGTTATGTGTCGGGGGGATTTTTGCACTTCAGTAAAAGAAAGCTGGAGGCCTGATCTCCTCCATGGTGACACCCCAGGCCATAATTGTAGGTTCTGGGATCTCTTGGTGTCCTTATGCCCCTTAAGAAGTGGAGCTGCAGTATTTATTCCCTGGGGAAGTTGATCCAAAATTCCTCCAGGCTATTTGATCCCTGGCAGAGCAGATCCCAAAATCCTCAAGTTCTCTAGGGAGTCAAGCGTAAAGCGTAAAGCGTAAAATACAAGGGAGAACAGCAACATGGAACAAGCTGAAGGCAGATGCAATAAGCTAGGTAGAGGCAGAATCCTGGAGGGAGAGGGTAGGGAGAAGCAACAGGAGCCAAGGAGAAAGCAACAAAGAGGGATGGGAGGAAGCAGCACATAGGTGGGTGAGGGAAAGCAGAATGAAGGATGCAAGGAGGTAAGCAAGCAAAAATGTAGATAGAGCAACATCCTGGGGAGAAAAAGTAAACAGGCGAAAGAGCAATGAGAGCAGGTTGAGGAGAAGTGCACGGGTAAGAAAGAGTGTAGGGGGAAAGTGGAGTGGAAGAAGAATGGGGAGACAGCTGGAAAAAAACATGCACTTTTGTTTAAACAAAAAGCAAAATATGCCAATTGAAAAATGAGCAAAATGGAAGGACACAAGTAATGCATCCATGCACCTTGAGAGGGACAAAGAAGGATATAAATATGAAAGAAAGCCCACACAAGCTACGAATAAGAAGCAAGCAATTGAGATTGGCAATGAAGCCAACCAATGGTAAGTAATGGGCAGACTCTAAGCCCACTGTAAACTAAGAATACATCTTGCAACAGAGAGCGCATACGTTATTTAGTAGGTGAGATCTAATTAAACTGTGCCAATCTGTCTCCAGTGGCCCCAATCCAAAACTGCTTCTGGGAAAGAACTGAACTGTAGAATTATTTTGCAGAGGTGGATTATCTGAGCTGAGAAATGTTTCACTGTGTCAGATGCTCTTAATTTCTATTCCATTTCTACCTTCCTACAGTTTCTAAATCATTCAGGAAAGAAACCACATTCAGAACGTGACGACTCCTTTAAAAAGCTAACATTCTTATGAGGCTAATGAATGTTGGTTAAATAGCAGATTTCTGACTTTGCTAATGTTTATGAATTTTTTTCCTGTTATTCTCTCCCTCTTTCTTGTTATCATTATGATAGGATCAACTTACACTTTCCAAATTGCTTTATTTCATTAGACAATATCTCCATTTCAAATTATCTGTATGGCAGGACACCATCTCTTTTAATTTTTTTTTTATTGTTCACACGGAGCTCTGAAAGTTCCAAAAATAATTCTTGCGCATTCTACTACAAAATCAAGTTGCCTTTCAGATGTTTCTAAGGCCACCTGAGCAAAATGTAAACATTTAGATTAATTCCCAGTCAGGTCTGGTGTGCTTTGAGAATGGCAGAAAGCATTATAAATACTTCCCGCCTTTAAGTGGGTGCGACCAGGAAAGGGACCTTGCTTCTCGCCACCAAGAGTTTGTGTTTGAGTGAAAGAACAGATCCCGGCTGTGTCGTGTTGAGAGAGTGCGGAAAGCTTTTGTTATTGTCACTTGTGGTGATGCTGAGTGACAGGAACAATACCAACTGCTGTTCTACTAATTACACGTGCAGTTACAAATCACCCTGCAACCCAAGCTGCTTGAGTGACTCAACAGGATGGAGAAATGCTACACGCGGTGCTTCGGAGCTGCCTGGCTTCTCTCGGAATCATTTCTCTAAAGTTCGAGAAGTTTCTGGTCGAACCTTAACATACATGCCAACATTTCAACTTCGATAAGAGGGAGAAATATTCGCGGGCGGAAAGACATGAATAACGCGTAACACGAAACAGGTCAGGCGTAACACAAAATAGATTGGAGGCACTGGTGGCTGGTGGCATTTGAAAGTTGTGGGCTGTAAACATCTGTGGGAGTGCACTGCAGCGAGCGAGCACAGCTTGCGAGCCTGAATAACTTAAGGAGGATTCGGGGGTTCACCCCTGAGAAAATTTTGAAAAAAAGAGTGGGTAAATGGTGCATTTTCAAGCAAATTTGAGAAGCAAAATGTTGATAAAGCAATTGTGAAAGTGCAGTGTACATTAATAAAGGGATGTCAAAAAACAACATGTAGATAGAAATGTTTCTGAAGCTAGGCCCTGCCAGTGCCACGCACCTCTGACCACTATGCACTCTGCGTGCCAGAAGGGCCTAGCGTCAGAAATATTACTATTGTCAGGTTTTTGAAGCTAGGCCCAGTGCTGGCACTCAGTGTGTATGCTTCTCAGAGGTGCGTCACGCGTGGCAGGGCCTGTAGCTTCAGAGTGAGAAACATTTTCTGCACCAGTCTATGTTCTCACTCTATAAACACTAACACTCTTTAAAGTGCAGAGTCACTCTGCACTTCAAAGAGTGTTAGTGTTTAGAGTGGGAACGCGACCCAAAGGTAATTCAGAACTGCTTTGGATGAAGGCGCACATTTGCTTTGTGTGACTCCTCCAATTGTTCCAATTGCCTCTGACGGTCACTGATAACATTTACGTTTGGGCCATAGAGACTACGAATGTTGAAACTATAAACAATAGGCAATTTCCGAGTTTCAGAATAATACTATTGTAGTACTACATCTCTAAAAACTTAGTGCTATTTTCCAAAATCCACACTGTAGATTTTCACCTCAATCTGCTGCATTTCTCGGAGGGCTCCTACCACTACAAGCAGAACTCAGGTACACGTAGACCTACTACTTTGTAGTATGTGTAGGAGTAGCCAGGGCGGGGGTGTGTCAGAAAAATAAACAATACCTACTACAAAGTGGGAGAAAAGAAGGGAAAAGTACAAAAAGTAAGGGGGAATAAGGAGGGCATGAATACGTATAACCACTATTACAAAAGTGTAAGGCAGACCCAGTGCTCATAAGTTACACCTACAGCTATTCAAGCAGTACAACTGCCCAGACAGGCTCAAATCTACTCCAGCCAAGCCTTGGAGTAAGCCACTCACATGCACTGCAAGAGAATCACTCTGAAAACCAATGCAGACACCTTGAATTGTACGGAGACCGCGGTTGTGTTCGCACACTGCACACGCTCTCCGTGGGATCCCTATCTACTTACCTTGGGTGGTTTCTTGGGTCCCCAGCAATTCTAAGTCCTCTTGACTGTGTGTCAACTTGAGTTGTGATTCTTATACCACTTTCTTCATATTTATAATATAGGGTAGGTGTAATACACATCTGGCTCTGTGTCTTCTGTCATCAAAATTAGTGAATGTTCATAATCCCACACAGAGATACCCGACGAAGAAGGGTGCATAAGGAATGGCTACAGAATCACATTACTGGATGCTGTTAAGCAGAAGGCGGAAGTTATCGAAATACCGATGAATCACTGAAGCTATACATGAAGACATTTTGCTCGATCAGAGAAGTTGGGATTAATCTACAACTTTTCCAGGTTCATGCTGTGCAATTCAGCTACCAGATGGGTACAATCTTTAACATCAAAGGTTAATGCTTTGTCCTTAATTCTTGAAAGGGGAGATTGTGCAACAGGCAATCAGCATTTTATTTTTAGCAGCCGCACAATAGATAGTGCTAGTGCACCAAAATCGGTCTCAAACTTCTATTTTTGGTTTGTGCTGTGTAAAACTGCCAAAAATAACATGTTGATATATGTCTCAGAATATAATATCCCCCTCCAAGAATTAAGGACAAAGCAATGATCCCCGATTTTCTAGTTGCTCACTGTGCATTTCAGCCAGCCAGTAGATGGGTACCTGCCTCTGATATTAAAGGATAATGCTTTCTTAGAGAGGAGAACCAGCAAATTAACAGGGAGAGTTGAGCCAGAGAGCTGAGCCAGGAGTGTGGCTTGGCTTTTAGGGCACGTGCACGAGCTGAGCAGTGAGAATGTTTGCTATGTACATCATACAACAAACTTCATGTAAAATATGACTAAATATCTTTAAAATTCAAGAAAGTGAATTTCTCTAACATGTAGAAGCTTTAACATTAAAACGTCCCATTACAGCACTGTACTAAGAAATACTTACAAGTGATAGTTTTGAGGCACAGACCATTAGTGAACTAAGGCAAGTCATGTGTCATGTAAAACCTGTAGAATGCCCAGATTAACTAATATTCTGAACTCACATATTTGAAAATGCTTTAATAAGCGCTCTTGAAGAAAAATGGGTTTTGGTGAAATAAAGTATTTGCCTAAAATCACACAACTTATACAGGGAAGCCACAATTTACAAATCAGCCCCTAAATAGGTATCTATTTGTCTTTACTTATGCTAAGGCTTTGGTTTTACATTTGTGTTCATTTTTCATGTAGCATGAACTGACAATTGTTTTTCTTTTTTTCTTACCTTAACGTGTGTCAGGAGCACAAAAAAACGCTATGGCAGGCAAAGGGGGTGTGACAATATTTCAGGAGCTGGTTTCTGGCAGTGCCTACTTCTAGTCACAGTAAACCAAACCCTAGTGCCTGCTGAAGCCCACCGAGGAATACTTTTACACAGCATAGCCAGGCAAAAAGTCCTCGCCCCTGGGCCTGCCTAAACTCACATTAAGCCAATAGCTTTAGGACGGGCTGGCAACTACAGGAGGCGGGGAGAAAGGGCAGAGAGCAGAGGTCATTTCCGAACTCAATTTAGCTCTAACTTACCTCAAGCCGATCATTCTGCAATTCGCATGGAATCGGGTTTTTCAACAACAAGAATCGGGAGGCGGGAGACTAGCTATCAAATCGGTAGTCTCACGCCTGAATCGGGAGGGTTGGCATGTATGCCTTAACCTAATTCCAGCGTTAGTTACTATGACAAAATGTTGGAAAGCAAAAACTGGAACATCTCACAAAAATAGAAGAAGGACTACCATGTTTTGTCAACCTGTACAGCGCTGCCTTTTAAGCCTTGCAAAAACTGGAATAATTGGCACACTTTTCTACGCTTGTAGCATCACTTACTCCTGAATCTATCATTGGCAATTAATTTGTGCTTAACTATGTGGAAAATGCAATTCCAAATGTCTGTGAATATACTTTCATTGAGAGTGGATGCTGATATCAGTTACAATAAGGGTTTCCTGTTCAATCTCATGGAAAGCCACTATCAATGGAGACATTTGTAAAACAGCCCTAAACAATATGAGGGTTATTTCTCATGCGTGTACAATTATACACATCTTTATTTCTAACTTTGTGATTCATAGTTAACTGACAAATGCATGCTGTACCATTTCCCCTCGAAAATCAGACCTTCACCTAACAAATACATCTTAAATCGTGAGCATTATTTTCAGTCATTAAAAATAAAACACACCAAAACCTTTTTAATATTCAGATTTTCTTTTCAGTGCTTAAGCATTTTGACATATCACATTGTTATTTTTTAAGCTCATAATGTCATTGATGTACAATGAAATACTTTGCAGTGAGTTGGAAATATAGGGTACACTTTAAACACTTAACTGCTTCTTAGTGATAATAATGTATGCTGGGGTAATTGAATATAGACTACCTTGAATGTCTGTGCCGGATTCACAAAAAACGTTTGTTTATTCTGTGATGAGTGGTGCATGCATAGGCATGCTGGAGAGTCCATTTCCCCCAAGAGGGACAAAACTGCGGAAACACAATGATTTGCATAACATTTGTGACCTTCATTTGTTTTCCTAAATCTATTTGTCCCTGGTCTCCACAATGCAGAATTTCTAAATAGACATGCTGAGCAAAACAGTGAAATTCATGCAATAAAATTTGAATTTTTATTGTTTTATTATGTAAAAAAAAATGCTATAAATTGCATTCCTTCCTCTACAACTGGGGTACACTATAGACTTTCCAACTCTTTCTGCAATACTTCCACTTGGTTTAGTCATGTTTAGAATTTCAGATAAGTTTGTAAAAGAAATTGTGAATCTTTTTGAAACTACAAAAAGTTACAGAATGAGTCGCAGATTTACAAGCCTCCTGTGCCAAAAGTATGCCACCTTTCATGAGGTACTGGTGGCGCAAGGGGCTCCTCCATATTTACAAGGACAGGAAAAGCTACCCTACTTGACTTTTCCTCTCCTTGTAAATACGGCCCCTTCACAAGCAGCACTTTGCGTTGAAGGGGTGTTGCATGGGTGTTGCTGTGGGTATTCCCACGCAACACCCATGGAACAAGACACATCTCCAGATTTACCAGCAATCATAAATCTGGAGATGCGTCTGAATGCTACGCAACCCTAGAGGTGGCGTAGCGAGGTGCAACGCTGCATTTAACGGCACACATTGAAAGAGGAAAATACCTATATTGATTGTTTTTGTGCAGGAAGGTGCGCCTTATTGCACAAAAAAAATCTTGACACAACGCAGGCATCCTTGTTCCATGGTGCAAGGGTGCCTGCGCAAGCGCATGGCTGCAGTTTGTGCACCATTGCAGGGGAAAGCACAGAGATGCAACATATTCTTGTAAATATGTTGCAGCCCAGTGCTTCAGAAGTGCTGCAGCGTGGCACAAACAAAGGGCTTGCAGTGCCACGCTGCTGCACTTCCTTGTAGGTCTGCCCCTATGTGTCTATCTTGCCTGCACTGCATTTTTTGGTTGAAGTAGAGTTTTCCAGCAGAGTTACAACAATGAAAGCCTTTGTACTGGTGATAAGTGCAAACCACATTAATGCTATCACAACAAGAAATATCAAAACCACCGGATATGTTAATTCCTGGGTGCGATATTGCAACACAGATGTGATATTGCCCTGAGTAATGTAGAATACGGAGCAGCACGGAGGCCATTGTGCAGGAGAGGGCTGGATGCAGGTCATTGCTTACCATTGAAGACACCCGCCCCTCTGATGCGAGCCCATGAGGCCTGTTTTAAAGGGAACAGTATGGCAATGCAGCCAATTTTTGTAGGGGCGAATTAATAACCCCACAAAACAGAATAGCCTATTTTTGCAATCTGTTTTTAGGACAATAGGCATATTACATATAATTAGAAATTTCTGAGTGTAGTAGGGATCACACTTGGTCCTGATGAGTAAAGCAGGGGGGACTGCTTACGAAACATGTCGACCAGGGAGGGCATAGTAAATACATCCTACCTAACCCCTTTTTAGATCTCGGCTGGAAGCACGCGAAGCGCGTTCTCCCCAGAGAACTATAGTCGTCGGCTCAGCAGACAACGAGTGGAGACAAGAGCTGGCCACGCGCGCAGCATCGTCAACGGGAGAGACAAGAGCTGGCCACGCACGCATGGAATTTGGTCGTGCGCGTGAGTCAGTCTCGGAGCTGCCGATGTGCACGCTCACGGTGACGGCGTCTCCGCCGCGCGCCACAGCCCCATGATGAAGGTGACGACGAACACGCTTTCACTTTCGCCGGTGTTGCAGAGCCAAAAGACGTAAGCAGCAGAGTTCACGGACCAGTGACGGGCTTGTTTTTTTTCTCTCGGGTCTCACCCGTCCTCAAGAGTGTCTCGCTGTGGGAACGGCAATACTTTCTCACTGCCCCCTTTTTTTTATCTGCACCGCTGCGGGACTCTCATTCTGCGAGCAACCACCAGATGGCGTAAGTTACTTTGTGCTCCCGCCACTGCATTTTCCTGATGCTGCGTTGCCACTGTCCTTCTCAACGGCCCAGTACCTTATCGGCGCACAGCCCAGTGGTGCGAGTATTCTCGGGGTACCACTTACTCACCGCACCGAAAACTGCTTCAGGTACAGTGTTCTTTCCTTCTTCCCATAACTTTCTTGGCTGCATTGCTGTGTCGCACTCCCGCCCCTTCGCAGCAGCCTCTGAACTCATGAGCTGCAGGGGGGCTGAAGCTGCCACCGGAGACTTTGATGCCTGTTCTCTGCAGCTATGTACATGCTGCTAGTGCCGCCTCTCACTGGCGCAGGAGCATTCAGTCCTGCTTCAGGTGCAGGAGCTCTACGCCACTGCCCCTGGTTCTGCTGGCCACACAGCGCTCATTTGCATCTGGTGCCTTCTTGGGGCCATGTCACTCTGACCATGAGGCCTCAGGTTAATCGGGCTGGCGTGAGCCCAGTCTGTCTCAATGGTCCCACGCACCTCCTTCTTCCCACAGTGAGGTGAGTAGCCGTGGTTGCTACGCTGTTGCACTCTGGCTTTAATCCTTCACTGGGGCCGGGTGAAGGTCCGTCTCCCCTCGGGCTTCTGGGGATATCTCTACAACAGCTATTTTAACCATCCGACCACTTCCATGCACCCGCTCTGGTTCACTTCATAACCCGGGGGCAGTCAGTTTGATGCGGGGTGTGCTCCCGGTCAGCTCCTTCATGCCTGGGGCTAGCGCGAACCATCACCAGTTAGGGTCTCTATGCGCTGGGGGCTGTCAGGAAGATTCCATTATTTATTTTGTTGTTTGTTATATGGCGCTGCATGTAGCACACACGAACTACGAATAACTAAACTGGAACGCCCTTTCTAAAGAACTAACGCGTCCCTTCTAATTTTATACATATTTCAGTCGAAACACATTAAATGTTGATCACTTAAAAGAGCATGATGGGGCCTGCCATCTGCTGAAGAATATGTTAATTTGGCGCTGCCGACCTGCACTTGGCACGTAATTAGCACACACATCCTAGTGGCGCTGCCTACACTTGGCACGTAATTAGCACACACATCCTAGTGGCGCTGCCTATCTCTGGGCTTTTGTCTGGCCTTTCGTGAGGCTGTCAGGTTGTGAAACGCCAGGGACTTAAAGGAAATGTCTGGAGCTGGGCGGCATTGAAGAGCAAACTCTGGATGTCACTGCAGTTTTAAAGTTCCTCTTAATTCAAGACGCGGCTCACAGGTTTGCTCAGCTGTAGGATTTCGAACTGTAGTGCATTTTGCTAGTGATACATGCAATGGCGTGTGATAGTGCATAGGCCCTAATTCAAGAAAGGTGAATGAGTTTAGTGCACCCCTGCTGGTAAACGAGAAGAAAGCTATGTTCGACACCCCATTGGGCACTGAGGCCACTGCACATGTCTTACTACCTTTCAGGCACAAACACGTATTTATAAAAAATGCACACACTCTTCCACTTTGGTGATCTCACTATGTGCTGCCTGGTGTCAACAATGAGACAGCATACATTCTCTCTCTCGCCAATAACGTGCTATAATTGTTCTTGTTCACTATAGCAATCCTATCCAGGCCCTTACATGACCATCATAACATTAAACTTTAACCAAACAAATATACAATGTTTACATATTTATTTACAAACAACAAAATAGGCACTTGCAAATCATCTTCATGTGCCAATACAGAGTTTGTAAAAAAATTCATGCAACACATTGTTATATACAATGCCAATAACTCAAACTTGAATGCTGCGAGACCTATTGCATTGCAAATGCTTGTTAACATTTTCAGCTGGAGAAGCGAATAATGTGTATTTTTTCTACTAGTCATCACACTCCCTACCACTCCAACTACCCACACCACACATAGCCTATTACAAAAAAACAGTGCTCCTCCGTATTCGTCGGTCGAAGCACGCCCCGCCCCATAGAGGGACGGGAAGTCCCCAATGATTAAGCATGACACTATGGGATTCTTAGTGTGTGAGGGGTATTTTAAAAACACTAAGGGCCCGATGAAGGTAAAAGGCATTTACCGATTCGTAAATACCGAATTTTACCAATTCGGTATTTACAAATCGGTAAATGCTATGTAGGTATTTTTTCCGATTTTATTACCAAATCTGTAACATTCGGTAATTACCGAATCGGTATTTACAGATTCGGTAATTGCCATTGATTCCTTTGGGCCTTGAGGCCCATAGGAACCAATGTCAATTGCCCATAGGAACCAATGTCAATTACCGAATCTGTAAATACCGATTCGGTAATTGCCATTGATTCCTATGGGCCTTGAGGCCCATAGGAACCAATGTCAATTACCGAATCTGTAAGATGTGCATGTACACAGGAATTTGTTATTTACCATCAAATAGTATTTGATGGTAAATAACAAATTTCTATGGCCCTGTGGCACTGTTTTCAGTGCCACCTACATTTCAAATTACCGATTCGGTAAATTTACAGAATCGGTAAATACCGATTCTGTAAATTTACCGAATCGGTAATCTTTAAGCCCCCTACATCTGAAAATCTAAATACTGGTCGGTAACGACCGAAATCGGCCGTTACCGACCGATATTTGCCGTCCTACATCCGGCCCATAGTGTTTCTCCAGGATATTTCCTGGATTAACAGAGCCCACTTCTTTGCACATAACGTTAGGAATTAAAATTAGTAAAAATGAAAAAATAAATAGGACAGAATCTTTGTGTTTATGAATATTGTACTGGAGGCGGATTATTCTATCCATTTACCTCTATTCTCCCCATTTTTGTTGTTTTGGATAATGTAGAATAGCCACAGGAAGCGGTGTTTCTGCATCGGTGAAATCATGTTTTTCCATATTGTGGGCACTTTTCTCTGCACTTCTTTTGAAAGGCTTTTCTTTGTGAAATGTGTGAGGGGGAAAAAGTAGGAGTGCAGCTAACTCCAGTTACTGATCAAATCAGGATTTCGAAAGAAACTCCTAACTAGGGCCTTTGTAGATATTTTGACCACGTCCACATATCACTTCCTAATGTGGACGTGTGCATACTTTACAGAAGTTCTGATCTTGTATATCACAGCTCCATACAAATCATGTAGAAGTTTCATCATTTGTGAATCGCTATTACATACGTCATTGATGACTTTAGCGTTTTTTACATGATCAAGTTAAACACAAATTAAATTCATTTTGTTATTATGGCAGATACTCTGGCTACTGTGCAGTGTTCACCTTGCTGTTTCTTCCTAGTTTCATTACAGTTGTAAATATTTTATAGATATTGGCTCAACATGAACCACCACCAGCTCAACTGCCAGACACTCTCCCTTACTCCTAAATACATTCACAGAAAGCCCAGAAATAACTGCATAACAAAACAAGACATTGTGCCTACTTTCAGGGTCCGTGAGACCAATGCACGGGCTTGTGGTTGGCGTGCTGTGGCCCCTCCTGATTATGAACATGGACATCCATAAGGGTGTATTCGTGGGTATGGCCCTAGGTGATGCATTTGTCAGTAACAGTAATGGGCACAGTCAGTGCCAATACCCACAGAACTGATGACACCTGATCTGGAACAACGTGTCCCATCATGTACCACACGTTGGAGGAGCAGCAGCTGTCATAGGCAGATCTGTTATTACCCATACATACATAAATATTTAGAGTGGAATTTGGGTCAGCCTGTTGCTCATCGTTGGTTGGCTGTGTTGTCTGTCAGCTGTCTGCTCTTGACTAGTTGGCTGTCATTCCTATTCTTATTTATCCCACCCAGGAGTGTTCTCTCTAGATGAGTTGCATTCTCCCATTGCATACTACTTTTTTATTTTGTTTTAAGTGTTCAATGGTAGTACATGTTTCCCTGCTTTCACTGCCTTTTTACTTCTCCACCCTCTAGTTGCACTCGTTTAATTCCACCACTCTTGTATGCTCCTCCTCACTCCTCTCTGGGTGCCAGTGCTTGTGTTTTAATTTAAAAATGTACTTTACTTTTATTTCGTAATATGTGTGTAACGTGATGCCCCATTTTTGCAGTAAAAACACTTATAGCATCCAAAACTGGAGCATTCATAACGAGGGCCTTTGTAGGAGGAAATAGTTCTATACTTGTTAAGACTTTTCACACAAAAGGGTAACACAATACACATGAATGGAACTTTGCTAGTCAAGTCAGGTCAAGGACATATGTATCGCGCACAAATCACATCCGAAGAGTCTCATGGCGCTTGCAGACGGATCTGACAAGAGGATCAGTGGTGGTTGAATTTCCAAAAAGCCAGGTCTTCAGCTTCTTGCGAAATCGGCTGTGTTCAGGGATGATGCGAAGATGAAGAGGCATTTTGTTCCATGTGGCGGGAGCAAGGAAGGAAATTCTCGACCGCCATTTCTGGAGGTATGTATTTAAGAGGGGTCAGAAAAGTCTTGTTACTAGATCTGAGTTCTCTATGAGGCTGATACCATCTTAGCTTTTGAGACCAGTATTTTGGTCCATTTCCATGCATATGCTTGTGAACCAGGCTTAGAGTTTTAAAAAGGATTCGCTTTTTTACTGGAAGCCAGTGAAGGATTTTTAGACAAGGAGCAGAGGAAGATCTTCGAGGAAGGTTGAGAACCAACCGGGCTGCAGTGTTTTGAAGAACCTGGCGCCTATTCAGATGGTTTTCATTTATTGAAAGTAGCAGCGCGTTCTCGTAGTCCATTCTGTTTATAATTAATCCCTGCACTAGGGGTTTCCGAGCCTCGACGGGAATCCACTTAAAAACCTTCCTCAGGATGCGCATTACTCCAAAACAAGTGCCCACGATATGATTGATTTGGTTTTTCATGAATAATTGATTATCCATGTAAAAACCCAGGTTCCGGACTGATTCCTTAGGCGTTGGACAAATACCTAAATTGGATGGCCACCAGTCGTGTGTCCAGTGTTCCACAGCTTTGCCAAAGAGCATAATCTCTGACTTGCTGCCGTTTAGCTGAAGGTGGTCTGCACTCATCCATTTCTCAACATGAGTCAAGCAATTTTTGAAATGCAGTTTGGTTTCATTTGGTTCTGGATCCAGTGTAATTAGAATCTGGGTATCGTCGGCATAGGACAGAACATCAAAACCTTAGGCTCTGATCACCCTAGCCAATAGCGTCATATATACATTGAAAAGCGTTGGGCTCAGAATGGAGCCCTGCGGCACACCCATCTTGACAGGTCTCTCACATGCAATGTGTGGTAGTCTCCACTGCAGCTATCTTCCATGTTTGCCTCTTACCCAGTATTCCAGCATGGAATGGTGTTGCTCAGAATGCTGTATCTTGGTTACCAGCCATTTGCCAGCTGGACTCTGGAGGATGAGGTCCTTTGATTGTAACTTACATTAAAGCTTCAACTGTTACAACTTCAACTTGACTCTTCTTCATTCACAAGAAGATACCACATTTTGGCGACGATTGGACTTATCCCACATCTAAGGACCTCAACTCAACTCGTCTTTACAACCACTTCTACAATTTCTTTTACAACTTTATCATCGTGGATTCCCCTGACAACTTCTACCATCCACATCTCACCACTGCTGGCAGTGACTGCTTTATTTTATTACTCTGCGAAAAGCGAAAATTGTGAGTACTTTAAAATTCACTACCTACTTCCCTCATGATCTTGGAGGTATTTTGACAGTTTGATTCTCTATTTTCACCCTGTCAGAGGACTTGTGACGACTTATTAGTCACTCACAACCTCCCAAAAACCGAGGGTAACGTGGAATTTCAATTTCAATTGTGGATGAGTTTAATTCTCTTTTTTTTAAAAACAGAGCAAATGTCATCTTCTAACGCTACTGCCAGCGCGCTCTGTTGACTTTCAAACTGCTCCTAGCAACGTGACTCACCTGCTGTTTTCCTCCGTCACCGCATTCCTGCTGTCTTGATACGGGACCAGCCATCAAATCTTCACGCTTGGAAGGATTTGTTACTAGCTGCCTCTGTGTGTCAAAGAGTGATGGAGGGGATTCTAAATGGCATTGAGGGCGTTAAAGTCTATCAAGATGATATTTTGGTACATGGTATAAATCGTGATGAACATGATGTGAGAGTGTCTAAAGTCTTGGAGAAACTGGAAATCGCCGGTCTCACTCTTAGACTTGACAAGTGCAAGCTTGGTGTAGAGATCATTGAATATTTAGGGCACTTAGTTTCTGGTTCAGGCATCAAACCCAAACCCTCGTTAGTAGAAGCTGTTTCCAATCTGAAGTACCCCAGCTGCAAAGATGAATTAGTAAAATTCCTAGGCATGTCTGAATTTTACAACAAGTTTGTTCCTGGGTTTGCACAAAAAACGGAGAGAATGAGAAACTTGTTGAAGAAAGGCCAAGAATTTGTCTGGGACAAAGATTGTTCGTCTGAATATGATCACATCAAAAGCTGTCTTAATCATGCTCAAGATTTGGCTAGTTTTGAACCCTCTAAAGATTCCTTCATCATGACCGATGCGAGTTGCAAAGGTATAGGTGCAGTACTTCTGCAGAAAGGCGAGAAAGCTGATAACACCATTCTTTTCATTTCAAGACCTTTAAGAGGGGCCGAGTGCAATTACTCGGTCATTGAAAAAGAAGCTTTAGCTGTGTATTGGGCTGTTCATAAACTTAAGAAATTTGTTTGGGGCAAACACTTCTCTGTAATTTCTGATCATAAGCCCCTTAAAGAGGTCTTTGGGTAAAAGGGTCTGGATTGCATTTCTCACAGAATAAGGAAATGGGTAGTAGCCCTGCAAGATTTTGAATTTGATGTCTCTTATTTGCCTGGGGCCAATAATATACTAGCTGACTGCTTATCGAGACTTACTGGGGAAGATACAGCTGATCACCTAGTTAACGCCTCTGATAATAAGGAAGATGCTTTTGACAATCTTAAGATATGTGTTGTCACTCAAGGTGTGATCACGGAGGGTGAGTGGACGTCTGAGATGCTATCGGATCCTATTCTTCAACTTGTTATCGGGTTTCTGCGTGATGGTTGCCAGAAGAAAGACTGTAGTGAAGAAATTAAAGGGTTCTGGAGTGTAAAGGATCAACTCTCAATGCTGAATGGTTTGTTAGTTAGAGGGAGTAGACTTGTACCCCCGGTGAAACTTAGACCTAAGATAATTGAGTCTGCTCACTCTAGTCACATGGGCATAGCCAAGACCAAGACAAGGGTTAGAGACACATATTGGTGGCCAGCCATGGACACAGAAATTTAAAGATCAGTTCGTGATTGTGTACAGTGTTCTGCTAGTGATAAGATTTTGAAATGCAGAACACAACCCATGACTATCAGGAAGCAATCAGAGGGTCCGTGGGTCGATATCTCCTTAGACATTTTAGGTCCTGTTAAAGTGAATAGCCAAGATAGGTATGTTCTTGTGTGTGTAGACATGTTTTCTAGGTGGCCCTTCATAAAAATTGTTTCTCGTGTAGATTCTACCTCAGTCATCTCGTTTCTAGATGGCTTGTTTGCCCAAGAAGGTCTACCAAGCTCAGTTCTCACTGACAATGGGGTACAGTTCACCTCTACTCTTGTAGAAAAATTCTTGAGTGAGAGGAGCATTGTGCACAAGCGTGCTGCAGTTTATCATCCAGAAAGCAACGGTGTTGTTGAAAGGTTCATTAAAGTTCTTAAGGAAACGATGCAGTTAGCTCTTGTTTCTAAAAGTTGTTGGGAAGAAGCTTTAGAAAAGAAGGTCTGCGAATACAGATTCACTGCTCACTCTTCCACTGGTGTAACCCCGTTCATCCTATTCAAAGGTAGATCTGCCTGTACCCCTCTCAAACCTTCTTGGGTTTTAGGTAAACTTGGTCAAACTAGTGACTCTTCCCATGACACACCTGACTCCATCTCTTGGAAAGAGAGAGTGTTGGAAAAGATGATCAGAAGAAAGTATCAGTATGATGAAAGGAAAGCTGTAAAGAAAACTGTTGTGTGTGTGGGGGATGTAGTAAGGGTAGTAAGGATCAAGCTACCTGAAAGGAAATTTGGGGTCTCAAAATTTAGTAAACCTATAAAGGTTATAAAAGTTTTGGGTAATGCCATCAGAACTCAAGACCATAAAGTTTGGAATCTCAGCAGAGTTGTTGTCTATCGTTCTAATAATCCCATTCAAGAAACTAATCCTTCTTCTTCATTACCCTCCTCTAGTGGTGTTGTGAGGAAGTCCACGAGGAAGAGACTTAGCTCTTCACGCTTGGAAGGATTTGTTACTTCCTAAATTGAGAGACTTATCTCTTCCCTTATACCCTTTCCCCTTTTATTTCTACTTTGCCTATTCTTTGTTTTATATCTCTCGGTAGCCTTGTTAATAGGAGGGAGGTACTGTGGTATTCTCCACTGTAGCTATCTTCCATGTTTGCCTCTTACCCAGTATTCCAGCATGGAATGGTGTTGCTCAGAATGCTGTATCTTGGTTAACAGCCATTTGTCAGCTGGACTCTGGAGGATGAGGTCCTTTGATTGTAACTTACATTAAAGCTTCAACTGTTACAACTTCAACTTGACTCTTCTTCATTCACAAGAAGATACCACACAATGTTTTTGTCAATCTGACCAGCTGTTACACAGTCGGATAGGTAACTGGTGAACCATTTTAGGGCATTTCCTCTGACACCAATCTCCCAAAGCCGTTGTATTAGAATGCAATGGGAGATGCTGTCAAAGGCAGCAGACAGGTCGAGTAGGACGAGGATGACTGATTGATATTTATCTAGAGCCAGTCTGATATTATCCGAGACCTCGATCAATGCTGTCTCCGTGCTGTGTGATGCCCTAAAGCCAGATTGCGAAGAATCTAGGAGTCCATGGCTTTCAAGATGGTCCAAAAGCTATATATTGACAAAATATTCAAGCATTTTCCCAAAGTATGGGAGTAAAGAGAAGGGCAGGTAATTTAAAAGGATATTGGGATCGGCCGTGGGTTTCTTTAAGATTGGTTTGACTCTAGCTACTTTCCATAATGTGGGGAAATCTGCCTCCGAGAGTGACTTGTTGAAGAGACTGGTCAGCCCCTCCACCAGTACCGGGGCAAGCATAGAAAAAGGTTTGGGAGAGATAGAGTCAGTGGGAGAACCAGACTTTATTTTCAGCCCCACTGAAACGATCGACTTGCAGTCGCATTTTACAAAATCGTTCAAGATATGTGGCGGATCAGATAGCGAATTTGGCAGAACTTCAAGATGCGTGCTATTTTGATAAGGCAGAAAAGAATGATGAATTGCTGTAATTTTTTCCTCAAAGAATTTAGAAAGAGTGTCAGTCCACTCTTGAGAGACAGGTATTACTGACTGATTACTGGAGTTGGTAAATTCCTTCAGAATTTGGTAAAGTTCTTTAGAGGAGTTTTCTGCTTTGTTTATTCGATCGGTAAGGAATGTTTTTTTATCGCCTTTATATCGTTCATATAACTGGAATGCAGTAATTTATATGGTTTACGGTCAGCCTGTTCTTTACTGTTTCGCCACTTTTTCTCTGTGGTTCTACATAAAGATTTAGTAATTTTTAATTGCTCTGTAAACCAGGGGGCAGTTCTGATCTTACACTTAACTTTACTTAAAGGGGTGGAAATCGTGGCACTAGCTCCCTCAACAACAGGTTTGCTACTGTGAGTGTATCGTACCTACGAGTGGGATATGCCTCAACCCATCTAGAAAACACACACACAATCACCAAGACGTACCTGAGGCGATTGCACCTCGGCATCTCGATGAAATCTATCTGCATCCTATAGAAAGGTCCGCCAGACCTCCCAATGTGACTCAATGTGACAGGTGTTCTTTTCCCAACATTCAGCTGTTGACAGGTTACACATCTCTGACATACTGCTTCTGCGGCCTGTCTAAATTTTGGGTTGTACCACGTTTGTCTGAACACACGCACCATCGCATCCCTTCCCAGATGCACAGGGCCGTGTATCTGTCGTGCCATTGCACTCACCAACTCATTCGGTAACACAGCTCTTCCATCAGCTGAAACCCACATGTCCAAATCTCCCTTGACACAACCAGCCAATTCCCACCCCCTTTTTTCATAATCAGATGTCTGTCCTTGCATGTCTCTCAGCTCTTCCCAAGTGTCTGCCACCTCAAGCATCATGCTTAGTTTGGTTCTTTCCCTTGGTCCCTCAAGGGTTTATTCCGTAAAGGAATATCCCTGCTCTGCACAATAGCGTGCAACTTCATCAGCATAACGGTTCCCTTGTGTCACAAAATCCGTTCCCTTTGTGTGTGCTGTGCATTTTACCACAGCTATTTCTGCAGGTCTTTGCAAGGCCTCCAGCAATAACCTGATAAATTCACCATTTCTGATTGGGGAGCCCAATGATGTCATGTAACCCCTCTGGGACCACAACTGGCCAAAGTCATGAACCACCCCAAATCCGTACTGGCTGTCCGTGAATATGGTGATCTTGATGCCGTTGGCTGCTAAACAGGCGCGTGTCAATGCAATTATCTCAGCCACCTGTGCAGAGTGTACTCCTTCCAGGCAGGCTGCTTCAATTACTCCAGAAATAGTGCAGACAGCAAAGGCTGCTCTCAACTGACCAGTATTGTCTCTTACACATGAGCCATCCACAAAATAAATTTCATCAGGGTCTGTTAATGGCACATCAACAATATCCGGTCTAGGTTTGGTGCACAGTTCAGTTACATCAAGACAATCATGGTCTTCCCAATCATCTTCTATATCATTTGGTACTGGTAACAAAGTAGCAGGATTCAAGACAGAGCACCTCCTGAGAGTCACATTCTCCGCAGAAAGTATAACCTGCTCGTAGCGTGTGAGCCTGTTATTGGTCAAGTGCTGCGTCTTGGTCCTGGTCATCAACAATTCCACAGAATGAGGTACATGCACTGTCAGTGGATATCCCATCACAATACTCACACCTTTCAATGCTGACACCTGTTGCAGCAACGGATTTGAGACATCCGGGCAACGCTGCAGCTACTGGATCTAAGGTAGCCGAGAAGTATGCAACTGGTCTACGGACTCCTCCATGATCTTGTACTAAGAATGCCAATGCACACCCCTCCCTCTCGCAGCAGAACAATGCAAACGATTTGGTGTAATCGGGCATTCCCAGAGCTAGAGCGCGACACAGGTCCTCTCTCAGCTCCAAAAAGGCCATCATACAGTCTGTGTCCCATGGTACCGGATCACTCACGTCCTTGTGCGTCAGTTTCTGCAGTGGTTTCGCTTTCAGAGAAAAGTTAGCAATCCACTGTCGGCAGTAGCCAACCATGCCTAAGAACATCCTGACCTCTCTTTGAGTCGAGGGCACACTCATTCTCATGATAGTTTCAATTCTGTCAGGTGACACCTTTCTCTTCCCCATCTCTATTCTGTGACCCAGATACTGCACTTCTTGCAGGCAGTACTGTAATTTACTGGGAGATACCTTGTGTCCATTTTTCCCCAGATGGTTCAACAAGGCAATGGTATCAATCCTACAAGCATCTTCGGTGTCTGACGCAACAAGGAGGTCGTCTATGTACTGCACAAGAACGGAGTTCTGCGGCAGTACTAGACTCTCAAGATTCCTTTTCAGCAATTGATTAAAGATCGATGGACTCTCTGTATACCCTTGTGGGATACAACACCATGTTAAAACGCGACTCTCTATTTTAAATGCAAAAAGAAATTGGCTTTCTTCATGCAATGGGATAGAAAAGAAAGCCTGACACAAATCAATCACAGAAAACCATTCAGCTTGGAACGGTATCTGAAACAGTATCACTGATGGATTCGGTACCACTGGACAGCATGGAACAACGATGTTGTTAATTTTTCGTAAATCCTGCACAATCCTGAACTTCCCACTTGCTTTCTGCAACCCCATTATCGGAGAGTTACAGGGACTTCCCATAACCTCCTTCAGAATTCCCTGTCTAACCGTGGACTCAATCACAGGTTTTATACCTTCAAGTGTTTCTGGGGTCAGTTTGTACTGGGGAGTTCGAGGAAATTCAACATTCTGTCTCACCTGAATTCTGACTGGCTCTACCCCCTTAATCAATCCAATCTCCTCTCCTGTGAAGTCCCAGACTTCTGGGGAGACCGAGTCTCTCAAGTTCCAAGGGAGTTCCTCCACAGTTATAGCAGGGTACAACTCAATGCATGTATGCGTATTTGCAACCTTAAAATCAGCATCATCATCGTTAGTCTGTAATTCCACTCCCTTTGGGGTACAATAGATGGTGCAATTAAGTTTGCACAAGAGATCTCTTCCTAACAGGCACACAGGACTGGAATCGCACACCACGAACTGGTGTCGGTCACTGAAACTTCCAATCTTTACAGGGACTGGCTCAGTCAGGGGGTTTGTCATTCTTCTGTTTGCAACTCCTACAACTTGGATGGTCTGTCCTGAAAGGGGTAAGTTGGGGACCACCGCAGACCTCACAGTGGACCGAGAGGCACCAGTGTCAACCAAAAATGTGGTGGGATGGCCATCTACATCTGCCTCTACAAACGGTCCTCTCTAGTCTACCTACAGTACAGCTCCTAGAGTACAGCCCTCTTCCCCATCCACATGTCCACCTGTCACTGGATCAAATTGGTAACACTCGTCCGCTTCCACTATGAAAGGCATCTGCTTATATACCTTGCTACCTGTTGAAATCTTCGGTGCCTGGGGAACTGGAGCCCTAGGGGCTGACGTCCCCCCTTTTGTCGTCTGGGATTTGGTCACTGTCACCTTCCGTACCGGAGGGGCTTGTACTTCCTCCTCCTCCTCTTCTTCCTGTACCTGATTGTCAGGGTTATGGGGACACTCGCGTCTCCAATGCCCCACCTCGTGACATTGAAGGCACTTGGTTGTCTTTTTCAGGGCCTCTATATCTATCCTAGGTCTCGGACCTTCCTCTCCGTCCCTCTTCTGCCCCCCTGATCTCCTTCCCATGGTGCCATTGCCTGACTGACCCTGTCCTCCCGCTTGCATCTGTACTAACATCAGTTTGTCCTTAAGCTTCTAGGTCTTCGAGTCTATCTCGTCACTGCAGTACCTCGCATACCTCAAAATCTCATCTAGGGGTTTTTTTTGCCAACAGATCAGATGTTGCTGTATCATAAGGCAAATATCAGGCCTTAGTCCTAGGACAAATTTGGATACAAACTGTCCCATATCCTTTGGGTCCATCACATCTAACCCACTGTACTGCTTAAAGATCAGCAATAACCTCTTGTAGTATTCATGCACTGTCTCTTTTGGTTCCTGTCTAGTCCGATCTATTTTCACCCAGTCTATGTCCTGTGGTGGTACCTTAGTCTTCAGCCACGTGATCGCCTGCTAATACTTTGCCATTACCCTAGGTGACGGTCCATTTGTGGTGCTATCTCTCTCTGGCTCCGCTGTGGGCCATTCGACACTGACTTTGCATACTATCCACAAATCACTTGGGACCACAATATCAAACAGTGTGTTTAAATCAATCCACAGCACCTTTGAGATTTTAACGAACCTCTCTACCTGCTTGTACCATTCCACTGGACTCTCTCTCAACTTTGGGAATGTGTTCGTAAAGGCAGCCAGATCTCCCCTACTCCAGGGTACGTGTACATAGCCTCCATGAGGCACCTCCCGCAAGGGGTATTCTTCTGCCTGCATCAGCATCAACCCTCCTCCCGGAGATGTCTCCAGAACGCTCCTTCTAACACTCTTTCTCTCTGACCACCTTTCCTCCCATTTCTCCAGAGGGGACCACGTTCTTATTCCCACAATCAGCTCCCTGATGTGAGTTTTTAATCCGATCACCCTCTTTTCTTCTAGATCTTGATCTGAATACTGTAACCGGTGGCCACTCTGCAAAGCTTTCGTTTTTGTCAAATCTACGCTGTATTTATTTGCCAATTCCGAGAGCTTCTCATGAGCAGCCCTAGCCCTCCGTGTAACATCCTTCGCTACAAACAGTAGCTCATCTGGTTCATATAGTTCAATTCTCTCTAGTGGCAATGTACCTTCCACTATTTCCTCCACTTCTGTTTTCAGCCTCAGCACATCTATTCTTCTTGCCTTTATCACAGCCCTCAATGTACCTTGGCTAGTAGTTCCATTAGAGCCTCTCCCGCCACTGTCCTGAGTTTCTCGTCTATTTTCCTCAGGTGTGTTCGGGGGAACCCTTCGGTTCTCCCAGCCTTCTCGAACCCACTCCTGCCTACCATCGCTAGAGGTGTGATGGGACGCCCCCCTATTCCCCACCCCTTCTCGTTCCCACTCTTGCCTGCTTTCACTAGGCGCACAGTGGGATACCATCCTTTCTTCCTGGTTGTCAGACCCAAAGACATTCCTGGATCTATCACTCTGAGTGTCCACAACCGTTTCCCACGTTCTCAAGTCTGGCCTTAACTCTCTCATCGACCTCGGCCTTGGTCCCCTTAGATCCGTTGGTCCCCTCCAACCCGTCTGTCTTTCCGAGGAGTCTGCCGATGCCACCAAAGGTGTACTTCTGTCTACTGGCGTTGGCAACTCCCTCCACCCTTCTTCTGTCCCGTTACTCCTGTCTTCACTGGTGCATCTCTCACTCCCCCTTTGCAACGGATTCTCGACTTGTTTCTGCTCTGGGTTGTACACTGATACTATGGGACCTATGATAACCGGTACCGTAAGCGCATCTGGCAATTTCTGTGAGTGGACGCCCTCTTCCACTCGAACCTTCTGCACTGTAAATCGCCCCACTACTCTCGTCACTGGGGAAGGTGGAGGTGCCTTTTCTCCCTTCACTGGATAAAATATATCCTTTGAGGCGCTGTTATCACTCACCATTTTGACCCCACCATCCCCATCTGAATGGTCCCCACATTTGGCTGACATTGGCGTTCCCCCTAACTCGGGATTGTATGGAGGTGGTCTCCCTGCCAACATCCTCTCTATCAGGCCATCGTCTGTCTCGCTGTCCTCATCCTCGTCTTCTGTATTTCGCCTCTGTGCATCTAGCACCGGGTACAATCTATCTCCTTCTATAGTCTGTAAACTCCATCTCTTTTCCATGGCATCCCATCTCGCATCTTGGACTGCCTTAACTGATCGTTTCACTCTTTCTTGTCGCCTATCTCTGCCCCTATCATGGGCTGCTCTGATCCATGCATTTAGCGCTTCAAATTGTGTTGGTCTGGGCAAAGGTCGCAACGCAGCCATAATCGCTTTCAGCTGATACAACACTTCTAGTCTAAACGTCCCGTATTTCGGGAAAGTTAATTCTTCATTTCCATCTGTCATCTTACACCAGGTATCAAGCCACAATATTGTTTGCAACCCAACATTCGTAGCCATGTAATGAGCTGGAGTATCCTCGGGTGGAGCCTCCTCCCCACCCCGAGGTTCTATCTTGTTTTCGCCTTTGAAACATTTCCGCAACACCTTAAAACATTTCATGATGAAAACCCAAAACGTTTCCTTGTTCCACAGCGCTTGTTTACTTCCTGATGACAATCCACCAATCTCAGCGCGGCTTCTCACTAACCGCCCTATCTCAGCGCGGCTCCACACCAACCGACCAATCTCAGCGCGGCTCTGTCTGACGTCACTCGCCTCCGTTTCGCAGCAGTTCCCCTCCTTTCTCCGTACTTCTCGCGGTCTCACATGCGTCCCAATCATACACTGAAAATGATTACTTCCGACCAAGCAACCACTTCCCTGACTGTACGGCCACAGTCTAACTGTAATTATCACCCGAACTGGCAAATGTCTGTCCGCGAACGACCGGACAATCGCCTCACTGATAGGTTACAAACTCACGGCAACTTCCGACCAGCGTCTGTTACCCATGCACTCACACATTCGTTCCCCCTATCTCGGTCCTGCGGGCGATTAATGGTACCTCATAACCCCCTTAACAATGGTCGACAATTACTATGGGTGTTCGATACACCCGGACCACTTGGACTCTTCCCGAACCCAAGATTTTCACTGGTTGCGCGCGCTCACAACCTGTTCCTCTTTCACACTACAGGCATTCAACTCCGCAAGACAATACAACACACAATACAACATAACACCGCAATCTAGCAACGCATGACCCTTTTCATACTCACTCTCCTTCGACCTGCTGCTTTCTGCCGCACTGTCACTCTCCGTCGGTTTTCGTGGAACGCCGTCCTCCATCCGCGATTCTCTGGACACTCATCCTTGGTTCTATGGGCCTCGGGGAAATCTCAACCTACTTCTGGATTACCCTCACTCTAGAAGGTAAACCATCCTACTCTGCTACCAACTGGAAAGGCGGGATTTTACCTCTAGAGTCTGCTTATCATTCTCCAGAATCCCGTCACAGGTCGACTAGACCTTTTTACCTGCCATAGAGTGAATTAGGCAATCTGTCATAACAAATGAACAATTTAGGAATCCCAATTGCTTTCCCCAAGAACCACTGACCAAACTAAGTTTGAAAAGTTTATTACATAACCAAAAATAACTGCAGGTACAAACACCTCAGCAAGAGGTTCAGAAGGTAAACAGGCACTAATACAAACATAATCCTACGGAAAAGTCTCAGGCGGCTGATGAACAATACCAAGATCAATTCCAGGACCATCAGACTAAACAAAATAGCTATAACCTGGGTTCTGGTACTCATCGGAATAAAAGACATAAATCCAGGTTAATCTGTCCCTACACTACTCTAAGTGACATCCCTACTCAACAATAGCCCAACCCAACCAAAGGTGTCAGCAGTGGTGACTTCAAAGAAGTTCACTCACTTCTCTCCAAGACTAGAGAATCTGTCATAGCTAAGCTATTTACCAAGACCAACCACTCTCTCTGACTCCTCAGCCCATCTGTTCTGCTTCCACCCTCGGGGTGCTGTCCCTAATACAAAAACCCCAAAATGCAAATGACACGCCTTTAGGTACGCCCTTTCCAAGGTGTCGATTACATGGAGTTTTCCACGTTGTCCTTCTTCCATCCTTGTCCGTGAAACGTCCTTGGGTCTCAGACTCTCTGTCGCTTCCAGTTGTATCTTCAAATTCCTGGTCTACTCCTCCATGTCTGAGTCTAGCATTTCTAACTCTCATACACAATGGGCCCTTCTACTCTACAATCTACTGGATGATGCACCTGCAAAAGAATATACGCACATAGGCTCACATTCTAATAATGTTGCAACATTTCCTAAACCCTCTTTCATAAGCATTTCTACCGTTTATATGTTTAAGCAACATTTTCATACAGGCCTGCGCCATTTCCATAACTAGGCCTCAGCTAAACTTTAGGCCTTACGTTTAAATGAGCAATTCTCTGTGTTCTCTAGGCCTGTGGTTCTGAAATTCTGGACCCTACCGTTGTCCCGGTATCGAGGTCCAATACCCGTGTCCCGAAACATCAACGTACCATGACGAATTTGGTGTCGACGAACCGATAATGATTAGGACATCATTCCTATGCATTTGCGTCAGGATCGAGGCATGCTAACACCCCTGAATCGTAGTTTCCGTCCCGACCCCCCAGACTCCATTTTGTAAACGGTATCCATCTTGTGTCTTGCCCTCATGATAAGTCAATTAAAGGTCGAGCTTGATCTAAAAGGACACGTCCACCTTCCCTGACTTCCCCCTGACCTGTCCCAACTGACTCCCTTGCCTCCAGCCAAACCTGTTTAGGCAGCTCCTCGCCCAGTGGCC
Organism: Lissotriton helveticus; assembly: GCF_964261635.1. NCBI lineage: Eukaryota > Metazoa > Chordata > Amphibia > Caudata > Salamandridae > Lissotriton > Lissotriton helveticus. The sequence goes on from NC_136068.1 coordinate 1,372,389,943, forward strand.
AAACACGATAGCATCAATGCACAACATACCACAAACCATTCACCTCTTACAGATCATGTTTTATACACACATACACACCTGTCCACGCTCCCTGTTTATGGCCAGTTTTATGACTAGGAGGTGCCTTCTTTTATTGGGGTTTCACCGATATCTGATGGGAGTTCCGGGCCTGGCTAGGTAATCTATCACGAATTGGACATCTAAAATACGGGCTTGCCTACATGACTTCGCTCTTTTGTATTATTGTAGAAATATGTATATAGCCATATCATAAACTCAAGAATTCTTGCCTGCAGCTATTATTTTTGTATATAAGGAGAAGGCTGGTTCTGTAAAAACGAACAGTCTCCTGAGAACACATGACCCGTGCTTGTCGTGCTTCTAGGACAGCTGTTACTTGGTAGCTATCAATAAAACTTGATCTCTGACTGCGACTAGAAGACTCCGTGTTTCTGTGGTCCGAAACAAGGGGGAACTCAGAGGTCTTCGGGTGTTATTCCCTGACACCACCGGGTTCTTAAAAACCCGGCACCTCAGTTGGCGCCCAACGTGGGGCGGTATCAAGCAGCGACGGTCCAAGCCAGATGTTCGTGAGGAGCTTCGTGTGAAAATTCCGGAGGACGGCCAGCCACTTCAGCGACCCCTGTATGTCGACGTGGTTCCGAAGGTCTTTGCTGCGAGGTTCCCCGCGTCCCGACGGCTACGAAGGACTGCTGCCCTGACTATCGCCTTGTTTTGGACCCAGTGATCCTTGGTAGAGCGAAACGATAGACGAGTCTTCTAGCGACGTCACCGATCTTCAAATACTTCAGTTAAGTATAAGTGGAGCGTCTCCCAGTCCTTAGTTTGTCCTTAGTTTTTGGTATCCTTGAGATACGCTTTGATTTGGTACTTGCAAGCCCCAAAGCCGAAGGACTTGTGTATTCACGAGAAATATCGTAACAGATAATCCTTTGAAGTTTGAAGCTAGACTAGTGAGCAAAGATGCCTGGTTTTAGCAGACTTGGAAACTTGTTTTGTCTTGGTTATAGTAAGGACTCCCGATTAGAGGATTCCTGTCCGGTTCCTCCGATTGGAACTCCAACATATGAGCTCTATGTAAAGCACGGCGTAGGTCCTATCACATATAATGAAGTGTGGATAAAATACACCCGCAAGGATGGTGTTTTAAAGTGGCCCCAATATGGTAGTTTCGACTCAGAAATATTAGATAACTTAGAGGTCAAATTATTCAAGAGAAAAGCCTGGCCGGCGATGTTTGACTCTTTCCGCTTATGGCGCAAAGAAGCCAAACAGAAAGAAATAAAATTAGCAAAAAAGAATAAAAGAGGTATGTCAATGGTGCAAGCTGCCGTTGCATACAAGATTAACGAGGAAGAGCAAGAAAGCGAACAAATACTTCGGCGCAAGAAACTAGCAGTAGATAAATGCTACCCGATGTTACCAAATAAGGGACAAGGTCAAGAGGAGAGATCCGAGAAAGATCCAATAATGTCCCACTTATTAAGCTCACCTCCACCGTATGCGTTAGACGCTACTACAACGCCAAAGATTTTTACTATACCGCGCCCCGGCGCACGAAACACAGCTCTTGCACACACGCCAGCTCCTCTTCAGCTGGTTTCTACTTCTCCGGCGCAGCCTTCTCAAGGGCCGCCATCTTCGCTACCTACTCCATCTACTTCCACGACTTTGCCTACAGCTCCAGCTATTGTCTATGATACTACGTCTGCTACTGCTTCAACTTCATCTGCTTTTGCCTCTACTTCTTCTTTGCCTCAGCCTGTTTTTTCCGATGCACTTGCTCCTCCGCAAGCTTCTCCTTCTATTAGACAAAGAGTGACAGGTACCGTCACTGGTCTGCTTTCACCTTTCTTCGGGTCGCCTAAAACGACCCCTAAAACAGAACATAGACAGTTACGTAGTCAACTGCCTGATTACGAGGAAAGGAAAGTGCTGAATGAACTAGCCCGTAAATGGATTACGGATACTGTTAGATACGATGTTCAGTCTGTTATGGAAGTTTTCCGTCAATGGAATGCACCCACTCAGAGATACGTGTTCGAAGAAATGTGTGTATATCTGGGCGAAGATGTGAAGACAAATGATCCCACATACACAATGAACGAACTATGGCGTACACGCTTTAAGTTCTATGAAGGTATGATTATAGGTGCAGATGTTGAGAAAGCGATAGAGTTATTGCTCTCTTATAGGAGTAAGGGAAACGTCTCTAGATCATGTCACGAAGACGATGCACCAGGCGGGAAAAGAGCGAAACAGTACCCCATGAGAGAGGTTCCTCCGGTTTGGAGGGAAGGTGATGCGAATGCGAATCCGCCAATTCTGCCTCATTTCCAGCGTGTATGGGTACATGTCCCCTGGAAAAGATCCGATGTCTTAGCACTCAAGCAGACACTGCCTGATCCTCTTAAAAACCCGACTGGGTATTATAAGGAGTTATCGCAAACTGCAAGCTCATGTATAATGAATTTAGCGGATATAGACATGCTGTTTGGGAACGTTGTTCCACATCCTCTATGGAGCAAAATACGTCATACGAACCATGACCAAGAACTAGGTGACTCATGGGCGAACATTGCCGCTATAGATGCTAGACAAATTGGTGGTTCTAAACCTGAGCCGTTAATAGCTGAACTTCCCGGTAGAATTATCGCGTACATGAAAACGATAATGCCTGAAGTACGCGTAAACTGGGACAAGCTATCTGCGTGCAAGCAGAAGAAAGATGAGAATGTGTCTGACTTTTTCACAAGATTTGAGGAGACTTTCACCGATCATAGTGGTCAGGATATGGCTACCGAGGGTGGTCAAAGATTGTTTGTAGACAAATTCGTACATAATTTAATCCCTGAACTGTGTAATAAACTGAAAGATTCAGAGAGTGCTTGGGCTGTCTCTACGTCAGCTCAAATTTTAGCTACAGCCCAGTACTATGAAAATAGGCGCAAAGACGAGCTAGATAAAGTCGACAAAAAGACAAAAGATTTAAAAACTAAAGTTCTTCTCCAGCAAGCTTATCCGCCTCGTACGGCTAGTCAGCCCAATTATCAACCACAACAGCAGTATTCGAGAAACGCGCAAGGAAACGAGTTTTCCCATCAGCGTATTGCTTATGGCCCGAATCAATGTGCGTATTGCAAGGAAGAGGGTCACTTTAAAGGTAATTGTCCGGCTCTTGCGCGACGTTTGAGCGGTGCTTCAGGTGTAAGGGGAAGAGGTGTTCAACATGCCCCTAGAGGTAGGGGCCGTGGAAATTTCACCCAGAATACAACTTCCTTTCCGCCTCAGAATTCGATGAATAGCTTTGACCAACAGAATAATGCGTCGTCCAGGTCAGCTCAGTACTATACTGACGACTATTACACCGAACACGAAAATGAGGGTAACGATTGCTAGGACAGCCATGGACAAAGAGAGGGAGTTATTTCAGTTCCAGTAGATCAGAATGGACCTTATGTCAAGGTAATTACGTCAGGAGTGTCAGAGCCATTTCTGCTGGATACTGGTGCTACAAAAAGTTCTATCATGCACTCGAAACTTCCTGGCGCACCTTTGTCTGGCGAAATGAATGTTTCAGTAGGTTTCTCTGGCGCCCCTGTTAGAAACCCGATCTCCAGTCCTGTATCTCTTTCTATTGGCCCATGCGAATTAGAAGCACCCCTCATTTTGACAACAGGTTGCGGTGAAAATTTGTTAGGTTTGGATTTGCTAAAAAGGTTATATGCGACTTTGTACTGTTCACCATTGGGAGTACAACTTACTTTAGGTAAGAAAGTCATTTCTCCAATGTATGTGTCAAAAGAAAATATTGCAACTGAATTGTCGTGTCTTCCTGATGTACTCTGGGCAAACGGTTCTAATGATGTAGGTTGTTTGGAGATAGCACCGTATGTCATAACATTGAAAGCCAACGTTAGGTTGCCACGCATTCCCCAATACAAAATATCTAGCGAATGTGAAAAGGCGTTATTGACGATTGTTTTTGACCTGACTGATAAGGACGTCATTGAAGAAACGACAGGAAATGTTTGTAACAGTCCAGTCTTACCGGTTTTAAAGCGTACGAACCCTTCACAGCCCCCTGTGTATAGGTTCGTGATCGACCTCAGAGAAGTGAACAAGATAGTTATCCCACAGTTTCCAGTTGTCCCCGACATTACTGCTTTATTGACGATGGTTCCAGCTTCAGCAAATTGGTTCTCGGTGATTGACCTGAAGAACGCTTTCTTCAGCATCCCGATTGCTGAGGAGAGTAGAGATATTTTCGGATTTAATTTAGGAGGACGAAGTTTCCGCTTCAAGTGCGCTCCTCAAGGCTACTGCGAAAGCCCATCAATATTCAGTCAGGCCCTGAAAACACAACTAGACACGATTGTTCTACCGAATGGTTCAACTCTGATTCAGTACGTAGACGATCTACTGATCGCTGCAGACACTGAAGAGATTTGCAAGAAAGCTACGTTGTCATTATTGCATCACTTATGTAACATGAAGCACAAAGTCTCTCTTTCCAAACTACAATTTTGACACCAGAAAGAATAGAGGCAATTGCAGAACTGAGTGCCCCAAGGACACAGAGAGAGGTTCGAGCCTTCTTGGGCATTACATCGTACTGTAGACAATGGATACCGAATTTCTCACTACTAGCTAAACCCTTGCTGGCACTACTCTGTAAAGACACGCCAAATCCTATGCCTTGGTCTGAAGATTGCCAGACGAGTTTCCACGAGTTGCGTGATGCATTGTGTTCGGCTCCTGTGTTGGGAAACCCCAACTACAGTAAGCCTTTTACATTATATGTCCATGAGAAGGAAGGTTGTGCATTATCAGTTTTAACACAACATTTTGGGGACAGACAGCGCCCATGCGCGTATTTTTCGGCAACTCTAGACCCTGTGGCTAAAGCCCTACCAAGTTGTCTGAGGGCTACCGCCGCAGCAGCTGTCTGCATCCGACAATCCGCTGGATTAGTCATGAATAATACTCTGATCGTTATGGTTCCGCATGCAGTAGACATTTTACTGAACAGGACGAAGACACAACACCTTACCAGCGCTCGACTATCCAGTTACGAACTTACGCTGCTAGCAAGTCACATCCACATAAAGAGGTGCGATACACTGAATCCCGCAACGTTATTACCCATTCCGACAGAAACAGACAAGATTGATAACCATGACTGCTGTTTTAGGACAGAAGAAGAGACAAAAGGGAGAGTAGACTTACAGGACACTCCCCTTCCTGAATGCAACGATACTTTATGGGTTGATGGTTCATGTTTCAAGCTGCCGAATGGTGATACGACTGCAGCATATGCCGTAACGACATTACACACCATTATAGAGACCGCACGCATTTCCCATAATTCTGCACAAGCTGCAGAGCTAATTGCGCTTACCAGAGCATGTGTGTTAGCGAAAGGAAAGCGAGTGAATGTGTACACTGACAGCCAATACGCCTTTGGTGTGGCTCACAGTTTTGGGAGACTGTGGCGTGAACGTGGGTTTCTTACGTCACATGGTGCAAAGATACAACATGGTCAGCTAGTTAACGAGCTCCTCCAGTCACTGACCTTGCCACTACAAGTTGCCGTTGTAAAATGCAGTGCACACAAAAAGATTCAGGATGATGTTGGCCGCGGGAATGCATTTGCAGACGAGGTTGCAAAAGAGACTGCAAGGAACACAATGAGTCGAATGTATGTTGTAGGTCCCGCCAGATGGATTACTGATGTAGGAATGTGTGAAGACACCATCGAAAGCGTGAAATCTATACAAGCCGAGGCAACTGAGAAAGAGGTGAATGAATGGAGAGAAAGTAAGGGTAGGTTAGATGCGAATGGTTGTTGGGTCGAATTGTCAGAACACCAGCGATGGGTATTACCTAACGCATATGTACTTGCAGTAGTAACAATGGCTCATGGATTTGCGCACATCAGTTCGAAAGGAATCTGTAAAGTATTGGCCCCAGTATGGCAAAACAGCAATATCCCGAGATATGCAGAGAATGTGGTCAGAAACTGTATGGTGTGTTTGAAGTACAATCCCGGTAGGGGAACCCCAACTCCAGCTGGTCATTTTGCGCCTCCAACGTATCCGTTCGAGGTTTTGCAGCTCGATTTCATTCACATGGAGAGATGCAACAATCTGAAGTATGTGCTCGTTGTTGTTTGCGCTTTCTCCAGGTGGGTTGAAGCGTACCCCCTTAAAGACAATACTGCCTTGTCAACTGCCAAAGCTCTCGTCAAAGAGTTCTTCCCGAGATTCGGCATGCCCAGAATCGTCTGGAGTGATAATGGAAGTGAATTCGTAGGACGCGTGATGAAGAGAGTGTGTGAATGTTTAGGCATACAACAAAAATTCCACTCTGCAAATCACCCCCAATCAGCTGGATTAGTAGAGTGCTACAATGGCACTTTAAAGCTCAAATTAGCCAAGATCCAAGCCTGTACAGGTCTTAAGTGGCCTGACGCCTTGCCCCTGGCACTCTTGTCAACCAGAATGACAGTCCATTCCAGGTTAGGACTTAGCCCCCATGAGATAGTGTTTGGCCGCCCAGCCAACGTCTGGGGCGTGCCAAGACCAAACAAACTCAGCGAAATAGAGCACCCCGTACTGCTTGACTATTTGTGCGAATTGACAACTAAATTGCGTGTTTTACACCAACAGGTTCACAGTTCCTCTCCACCAGCCTCTGACGATCCAGGTCACTCCATCGCACCCGGCACGTGGGTCTTGGTGCGGAATTTCCAACGCACAAACAACGGACAGCCGAGGTGGACCGGACCTTACCTGGTACTTCTTTCCACGAGATCAGCGGTTCGGGTGGAAGGCAAAAAGAACTGGGTGCACGGGACCCATTGTAAACGGGTCCCTCTGCCCCTTCCATACGACCGGTGGGTCAACGAAGGAATTGCCGACTCCGAGACAGAATCCATACCTCGCTTCATCCCTTTCAGCGATGCACGTTTAAAAGAAACTGGTAGCGAAAAGGAGAGTGATCATATTTTACAAGGATTTGTGCCACGGTCTATGCAGTTGGACACTACCGAACCTGAGACATTGTTTGAAGACCACACCGTACCAGGAAAACGACGGTACAATTTAAGGTCTAAACGAAGAGACTAATAAAAACAAACGAATGTGATTTTCTTTTCCCCCAAGAACTATTTTTGATTTTTCCAGCTCTCTCACTCTCAGGAAACTTGCTCATTTTTGATTTTCGAACCGCCATCCGGTTCTGCTGCTAGGGTCGCGGTTGAAGGCTGGGGAGTGCAACTGGGGACGTTTAGGTCAACGGTTCTGGTTGGTCCAAGGGAGTTACCCCGGACTGAACAGAGCGCACTCCCTGGCAGAACCAACCTACCACCGCGGGCAGCAACTAGAGGATGGAGTTTCCTAGGGTAAAGAGACCTACCAGACTCACGAACATTGAAAGACAACTATGCACTGTACTGGCCAAAAGAAGGTTTTTGATAACATGTATTTTAATGTTGTGTAGCATAACGATGTTTTTGACTGGTTATACTCTATTCGTATTCCAAGTTACTTTTTCAAATGACACCCGGCCACAGCCTCCTCCTACTATCTCTCCACACTACTTTCACCCTCTACCTGAACACGAGTCTGCCAGAAGACTCGAATTTGTAAATAACTCATTCATTCAACTTCTACACCAACACCAGTCCATAATGAACACATCGAACTGTTGGATATGTTGACTCATGCCACACACAACGGATAAGGGTATCCCATACTTCATCCTGCCTTTCAGTTATTATGGTTCTCTGTGGGCTTTCCAGACCATGTTCCTATTCGCCCTAGAACCATACCCGACACGTTCCACTGAGAGCGATTCCAGCAACAAGGCACTAGTAGCAGGGATAAGAAATATGAGTAGAGAGTTCGACACATATCTAATGATTCCCAAAGATGAACTCACTCCGTACACTCGTTGGAACGTAACTAAATATGGGGTTTACCTGAGTAAGAGCCAGACAGCAAAGAAATCCCGCCCAGTTTGGATAGTACCCAACCGAGGTCACTTATGTTTACAAGGTATCGGCAGGGATCCCAAAGCACAATTAGGAAAGAGTATATGCACGGAAACATATGTGTTCACTTCCCGAACTTCCCCTATACTATTAGCAGCCAAAGGCACGTATTTCGTCTGCCATGACCAAGATTACACCTGGTTGCCCCCTGACTTCTCAGGTACATGCTTTATCGCATTTCTGCTGCCTCCCACCTACACGGCCAGAGCAGATTACCATCGGACAAGGACAGCTAGAGGTGTCGTGAGTAAAGACGACACCGCGGGTCAGGAATTCGCTGACTTCGCAAAGGGTTTTCTGCCATTTTGGGGGCCTATGGTGAACAGCAGGAATATTCGCCAGTTATCGAGGATAGTTGAATCCGCCGTGATTACAACGGCCGGAGCTCTTGGCAATTTGACGACTGAACTTCAGTCGGATCGACTTATGACTCTTCAGAACCGAGTTGCCCTAGATATCATACTCGCCGATCGTGGTGGTGTGTGTAGAGTGATCCAATCCAGTTGTTGCATTTTCATCCCTGATAACGCACCGACGGTGTACCAGGCCATCTCTAAGTTACACGAGATATCTGGTTCCCTTCACGTAGAAAAAGGGGACTGGTCCTTACTAGGGTGGTTCTGGGGACTGATCGCTACATGGGGATGGAAAACACTGATCTTCATTGGGATGATCTTAGCACTTCTGTTTATGTTCTGCCTGTGTGTACAGTGCGCTCCTGCACTATGTGGCCTCTGTGCTACATCATGTGTACGGAAGCCTGTGTCAAGGGACGAACTGAGCAACAGAATGATGCTACAACAGCATCTCCACGAATTCCTTCATACAGATTTAGACTCGGATTAACATGAATTATTGCCTTATATGAGGGCAAAAGGAGGGTCTGTGGTTCTGAAATTCTGGACCCTACCGTTGTCCCGGTATCGAGGTCCAATACCCGTGTCCCGAAACATCAACGTACCATGACGAATTTGGTGTATACGAACCGATAATGATTAGGACATCATTCCTATGCATTTGCGTCAGGATCGAGGCATGCTAACACCCCTGAATCGTAGTTTCCGTCCCGACCCCCCAGACTCCATTTTGTAAACGGTATCCATCTTGTGTCTTGCCCTCATGATAAGTCAATTAAAGGTCGAGCTTGATCTAAAAGGACACGTCCACCTTCCCTGACTTCCTCCTGACCTGTCCCAACTGACTCCCTTGCCTCCAGCCAAACCTGTTTAGGCAGCTCCTCGCCCAGTGGCCAAACACGATAGCATCAATGCACAACATACCACAAACCATTCACCTCTTACCGATCATGTTTTCTACACACATACACACCTGTCCACGCTCCCTGTTTATGGCCAGTTTTATGACTAGGAGGTGCCTTCTTTTATTGGGGTTTCACCGATATCTGATGGGAGTTCCGGGCCTGGCTAGGTAATCTATCACGAATTGGACATCTAAAATACGGGCTTGCCTACATGACTTCGCTCTTTTGTATTATTGTAGAAATATGTATATAGCCATATCATAAACTCAAGAATTCAGTCTCCTGAGAACACATGACCCGTGCTTGTCGTGCTTCTAGGACACCTGTTACTTGGTAGCTATCAATAAAACTTGATCTCTGACTGCGACTAGAAGACTCCGTGTTTCTGTGGTCCGAAACAAGGGGGAACTCAGAGGTCTTCGGGTGTTATTCCCTGACACCACCGGGTTCTTAAAAACCCGGCACCTCAGGCCTTCCACCTTAACGACAAATGTATTTCCTCTATATTCGACTAATTTATTGAGTACATAAGCATGATCACATTTCAGTTACTCAATCTGAAGACACATTAGTAAATCAATTAAACACTCTTCTTAATAGTAAAATATTTCATTTCAAAGCAGCTCTATATTGCAGCAAATATGAATTTGCACCCTGTAACGTTGGTTCTGCACTTCTCTGATACCAATTTACTTGAGTACTCGTCATACATTGCGTCTAAGCATGATTGAAAGCCCTCTACATATGCGGGTGCTAACTACTTGTACATATGCTGCACCCCTACAAATTTCACTGTAAATGGCGCTCTCTCAGGGGCAATTTTGTCCAGTGCTGCTATACTTGCACTTATTGTAGGAGTTACCAGGTCGAGGTGGAAGTGTTTTAAAAAAAAGGGGTAATGTGATTTTACGCCAAGGCCTACGTAATATAAATTTCCTTGCCAAGATCGAGCCATACATTTCCACACAGGAATGTCGTATGGGTCTATGCCATTGTTTATTTGTATCTTTATTTTCATCTCTACTTGAGAAATTGGTGATAATCTCTAGGCTTCCAGAGAAGTTGGTGGTCGGCATTTACCTCTGCCACGCAGGCACATAAAAACATGTGATGCAATAAGATCTGCTGGTCATAGTGTTTAGATGAGTAATTGTGACACAGGAACCTCAGAGAAGCATTTCTCTTGAGCCCTGTTGGGTGTTTTTTGCGCCCACCTGCCTACTAGGTCACTTGTCATGTAAGAGTTGCGATCATAAAGAAATCATAAAACTTAAAGCACTATATATTATATATAGTGCTTTAAGTTTTATGAATTGTTTATGAGCACCATGGCAGATATATAAAATATCTGCCATGGTGCTGGCTCTGATGGCACAGCCTCAGTTCGAGAATCTCTCAGACAGAAAGCGCCCTTCGCCAGTGTTTCCCAAAACCCTCCAAAAGTAGGTGAAGTGCTCCAAGGCTCCTTCAGAGCTCTCTCAGAAAGCATTCCTCGGTAATGTTTTGCCAAACACTCTTAACACGATCCAACTCAGGATGGAAACCAAGCCAGGCTGGTCTAGGACGGGTCACCTGCGTCCCAGCGAACTGTGGACTGAAGTCAAGCGAAGGACAGCGACACAGACCGGAAACACAACCCGGCCGTAGGAGCCGGCTCAACCATCCATCGCAACCAACGTCAACGAACACAAAGGGCGGCAAAACAGACAACAAGAAAAGCCTGCGGATAAGTTACAGCGCTCCAGTGCGACCGCCCCTCCCCCACGGCGCGCACCTTTGTGGAAGCAGTTTCACATGAACACCTTGGAATGGCGCTTCTGCCACGCGCATTAATATGCTTGGGTAAACAAGTCCCCCTTCAAAGAGTATCCCCAAAAAGAATAAAAGTTGAGGGTTGGGCGCAGCTGTGAAAGGGCATTCCCGGCATATTTGCCAGTTTTTTGTGCTGTGTGTGCAGAGCGTGAACCCTGGCTGGAGAGCCCTCTTCCCTGTCTCTTTCGTCCTTTTATGCGCAACGAGATTTGTAGCCGAGTAATCTCTCAATGAGCCCCTTCCCCGCCCCGGCTAAAACAAAGGGATCCCCTCCGGTTGAGGGGTATATGATAGAGAAGTTGGGAGGTTCGGGATTGGTTTCATGAGGCCTAATAAATCTTCAGTAAATTAAAGTTCATCCTCTCGCTCGGCCGCCCCGCAGCCTTTGTGGTGTTAATGCGCATTAGGCCCTGCCCGGCTTCACGCTTTCAGGCCCGCGGAGGTGACGGCCCCTACAAAGCTGCAGATGCGTGGCCGGGATCAGACCTCTGACACAAACGCAGCCCATTTGCACCGGCAGCAGCACCAGAAGCTGCAATCAACACCGGCCGCGGACCGCCACACAAACCTTTATTCATGGAGTATGAGGATGCTGCTCTGCCTCTGTGTATGGGTGAGGCGATTAGGGGCGGTCTCAATGTACATTTTTGCCTGCCACTAACATTGGATCTGGTACCTTAATCCATTGAGGATGCTGACTGGATGTTTGCAGGCTGCGAAGTTAAGAACTCATGCGCAGTCTCTTTAAATGAGTGGCGGAGACCGAAAATTAATACACGTTTTCAGCATATTCCACTGTTAAAGCAATGTATATGACCTTAAGCGGTTCTTCTCGGTTTCGTATTATTTTATATTGGGATTTTACCGTTGTTGGTATAAAGAACCATAATATATTTCGCACATTAAATTGCAGCCTAACTGGGTGTTAAGCCAACTAAATAGTACCCTATGTGCATTTTCCATCTGTAATATACATACTAAATATAATATGAAAAGCTGGAAGGCCGCAGACGGCAGAACTTGGTGCAATATGCATAACCCTGGAGCTCCTCGCCAGTTGCCCGATATTGTAGGCTGCCCCACAAGCACTGTCCCACAAACACATCAAATCAACACCCCTGGCTCCCCTTCGGGTGGGTGGGTGCTCTTGCGTGCAGGTGCATACTTGTGACTCCTTTCATTAGTGATAAAGCTGGCCTCCTATTCTGATAGATTGTGACTACAGAAATGATGACAGAGCTGCTGAGTGGTTGAGTTTAGAGACTGCCACATGGCATCCAGAAATGACTTGCCAGCCCACCAGAACAGGGAACAGCGGCTGCCGGGACCTAAACCAGTCAGTGGAAGGAGCGAGCGGGGTAATCATGCCATCAGAACCTCCGCCGCTCAGGGAGCACAACTGACCACCTCAGGCCCTGGCACACAGACTCCACAGGGGGACATGGGAAGACAAGGGTGTCTTCGAGTAGAGACATTGAAAGTGATGTGCCCTCTCCCCCATGCAGACCTCAGGAAGAGGGGACGCGATCCAAAGCACGGAGGCACTTTGTTTGTTCTACCTTGGACTGTAGCGGCATTTCCTGGACCATCCTTCACTACTCGCCACACCTGACACCGGGGTTACAGTTGACGGGCTGCAAGCAGGGCACCGGGTGAGTGTGGTCAGCGGGGCTGCGAGCGTGCAGGGGACTCCAGTACCCAGGAGTCCCTGCAAGACCATCTTCGACCTTCCGGTCCGCTCTCCCTGCTGCCCCTCCCCCCGCCCTCTGTGGTCTTAAAAACTCCTTCCTTCTCTGCACCTGTGGGAAGCGATCCAAAGCACGGAGGCACTTTGTTTGTTCTACCTTGGACTGTAGCGGCATTTCCTGGACCATCCTTCACTACTCGCCACACCTGACACCGGGGTTACAGTTGACGGGCTGCAAGCAGGGCACCGGGTGAGTGTGGTCAGCGGGGCTGCGAGCGTGCAGGGGACTCCAGTACCGAGGAGTCCCTGCAAGACCATCTTCGACCTTCCGGTCCGCTCTCCCTGCTGCCCCTCCCCCCGCCCTCTGTGGTCTTAAAAACTCCTTCCTTCTCTGCACCTGTGGGACGCGATCCAAAGCACGGAGGCACTTTGTTTGTTCTACCTTGGACTGTAGCGGCATTTCCTGGACCATCCTTCACTACTCGCCGCACCCGCTTCGCGGGTGCCGCTTCGCGGGTGCCGCTTCGCCACACCTGACACCGGGGTTACAGTTGACAGGCTGCAAGCAGGGCACCGGGTGAGTGTGGTCAGCGGGGCTGCGAGCGTGCAGGGGACTCCAGTACCCAGGAGTCCCTGCAAGACCATCTTCGACCTTCCGGTCCGCTCTCCCTGCTGCCCCTCCCCCCGCCCTCTGTGGTCTTAAAAACTCCTTCCTTCTCTGCACCTGTGTGACGCGATCCAAAGCACGGAGGCACTTTGTTTGTTCTACCTTGGACTGTAGCGGCATTTCCTGGACCATCCTTCACTACTCGCCGCACCCGCTTCGCGGGTGCCGCTTCGCCACACCTGACACCGGGGTTACAGTTGACGGGCTGCAAGCAGGGCACCGGGTGAGTGTGGTCAGCGGGGCTGCGAGCGTGCAGGGGACTCCAGTACCCAGGAGTCCCTGCAAGACCATCTTCGACCTTCCGGTCCTCTCTCCCTGCTGCCCCTCCCCCCGCCCTCTGTGGTCTTAAAAACTCCTTCCTTCTTTGCACCTGTGGGACGCGATCCAAAGCACGGAGGCACTTTGTTTGTTCTACCTTGGACTGTAGCGGCATTTCCTGGACCATCCTTCACTACTCGCCGCACCCGCTTCGCGGGTGCCGCTTCGCCACACCTGACACCGGGGTTACAGTTGACGGGCTGCAAGCAGGGCACCGGGTGAGTGTGGTCAGCGGGGATGCGAGCGTGCAGGGGACTCCAGTACCCAGGAGTCCCTGCAAGACCATCTTCGACCTTCCGGTCCGCTCTCCCTGCTGCCCCTCCCCCCGCCCTCTGTGGTCTTAAAAACTCCTTCCTTCTCTGCACCTGTGGGACGCGATCCAAAGCACGGAGGCACTTTGTTTGTTCTACCTTGGACTGTAGCGGCATTTCCTGGACCATCCTTCACTACTCGCCACACCTGACACCGGGGTTACAGTTGACGGGCTGCAAGCAGGGCACCGGGTGAGTGTGGTCAGCGGGGCTGCGAGCGTGCAGGGGACTCCAGTACCCAGGAGTCCCTGCAAGACCATCTTCGACCTTCCGGTCCGCTCTCCCTGCTGCCCCTCCCCCCGCCCTCTGTGGTCTTAAAAACTCCTTCCTTCTCTGCACCTGTGGGACGCGATCCAAAGCACGGAGGCACTTTGTTTGTTCTACCTTGGACTGTAGCGGCATTTCCTGGACCATCCTTCACTACTCGCCGCACCCGCTTCGCGGGTGCCGCTTCGCCACACCTGACACCGGGGTTACAGTTGACGGGCTGCAAGCAGGGTACCGGGTGAGTGTGGTCAGCGGGGCTGCGAGCGTGCAGGGGACTCCAGTACCCAGGAGTCCCTGCAAGACCATCTTCGACCTTCCGGTCTGCTCTCCCTGCTGCCCCGCCCCACCGCCTCATACGACCTCCTATTTATTGTCCCAGCACTCCCGCAGCGCGGGACGCAGCCCGGGGCAAAGACCGGGCAAAGAGCGGGCCGTTTGAGGCCGTTCGAGGACTTAGAGGGCTGGGCTGGGCCACCCCCCCTTGTTGGTACATTTCACAGTTTTATTGTTGTATTTATTGTTATCTATTTATTTGTATCCTGTATAATGTGCTCACGGGGTAGTCGGAGTAAAACCCTTATGGCTGCGAGTAACTCCAACAGAACCCTGGATGATTTCCTAGTCAAAACCAATTTGGCTATTGACGAGGAAATCAGTAAAATGCAGCACAGGGTTTCCTTGGACCTTGAAGCTGCAAGAAGGTTATCTGAGCATTTAGCCAGTACAAAAAAATCCTCCCTCGGGAATATTGCCTCTGCCCGTACCCCCGAGCGTACAGCCGCTCCGCGGCCTCTGTTAGTAACGGCAGCTGTCCATCCTGCCCCTTCCACTACCCTTCCTATTTTCCCCCCTAACCCCCAACCCATTCCAGTGCAAACAAAATAAGGATCATGTCTCACTTACTAGTGTTACAGGCTCTTCTCTTTCCTCTAAAACTAATCCTACTACGAGATCGTGTAGTGCCAAGAAAGCAGCAATCTATAAAAAGAAATGCCTTGCGAGATCTATTCATGCACGGAAAAAAGCTAGAATTGCTAGATCACAGTTCTTCAATAGCAGACGGGCTCTGTGTTCTCTTGGGGCGAAAGACGACAACTCTAAAACCAATCCCAGCATTTTGGGCGGGGAAGTCGCTCCTGGCTCACTTAGCCCGGTGGACGATAACATCCTGATCACCTCCCCAGGGAAGAATAGAGCGAACTATCCGGAGGGTCGGCTGAGTAGACCTACGAATGACAGGGAGGGTGACGAAGAATTCCTTAAAATAGTTTGGGGCACGCTAAAGCAACTACTTTCCCCCTTGGAATTAAGGCTTTCCCGTATAGAGAACAATCTGCTGGAAATGGATAGGACTATAGTCACCCTGGCTAGCCTGAGCTTAAAGGATATGGAAGCCAACCTTCCACGTGAAACCGAATCTGCCCCTCAGCTTAAGGCACCTGAATCCACACTACCTCCCCCGCAATTACCCCAAAGTATTCCCGCGACCTTACCAACACCCAAACCCATACCAAAGCCCCGTACCACTGTAGCTAATCCTACTGTACCTACTCCTACTTCAGTTGCACCAAAACCTCTTCCCTCGCAAAAACCAGTTTATAGGCAGAATTCCAACCCAAGAGCAGTAGCCCACCACGCCTCAAGGCCTGAACTTGCTAACAATCCACAACGGCAGGCCAGCCGTTCTAACTTTCGGGGAGGGTTTATTGACCTCCCACCGGAAGCTGGGCCCTATGTTATTATACTAGCCGGTGTCCCAGAATTAGACCAGCATTCCCAGGAGAACGATCTTTCCTTGAAAAATAAAGTCATTCATTGGCTTAATTCCAACAAACAGCTCCCTGACCACCATAGAAGCAGTGTATTAATGGTACGGAGAGTGCCGTGGATAGGCCCCACGCACAAGTCTGTAGCTGGTGACTGTGTCGTGGTATCCTTTGCAGACCCCCACACAGCCCAGCATCTTTGTGCACGGCCAGCTTATGAAGCTAATTCCACTATAGTTGTGAGACCTCTCACTTTGTTCTATCCTCCTAGATACCAACCTGCGAAGGAGGGCTTATGGTCAATCGTCCGGAATGCCCGACGGCCAACTCATATGTTTGATGGACATAGCCAGCATAATTGGTGGCAGGGGGCACCCACCTCCAATATGTTTGGCTGCCTAGAGGAGGTCGATTGACTTGAGGGGTCTGGTGAAACACTGCCTATAATGAACCCACCTCATTCACGGGGGATTGCTCTTTCCACTACTTTAACACCACCTTGTAATGGCCTAACTCCCCCTAAAATAATTTTAGGTATAATTCCAGATCCTATTGATATCTTAGCTAAGACTGGACCAGAAGAAATGGGCCTGGCACTGACACCTCGTGCCAATGGCACGGATTATCCACTAAGAGTGGCCTCCTGCAACATTGCAGGGCTACGGGGACGCTTGCACAACGACGATTGGGCCAACTTTATTGACTCTTATGATATCGTTGTTTTCCAGGAAACATGGTCAACAGTCCCCTTATATAGGCTTGGTTATCTTAACTTTTCAAAACCCGCAATCCAGAGCTCCAAGGGAAGGGCCTCTGGTGGCCTTACTATTTGGATTAAAAACAACGTGGGCTTTCATGGTAAGGAAATCCTGGTAGAGAGTGCGGATCTCTTATGTATTATCTTGAGCAAAGCCAATACCACAGACTTCCTCTTGGTTGATGTCTATGCCCGTGGCTGTCAGGGTGGGAGAAAACAAACCGTCCTGAATGACCTCGATCGACTTTTTAAGAATTCTAAAGCCGATCAGATTGTCATTGTTGCAGGAGACATGAATACATCCTTTGAGCCCATACTCACCTTGGCAGAGGATGTGGGTTCTGAGGAGGATATAGCCTGGAACATTCCCCCGTTAACCATCACCAAGGGAGTTAGGGGCACTGAGGCAGCTTTACATTGGCTGGGTCTTTGTTTGGAATGGGGTCTTCGGGCCGTTAATGGGCGCACACGTTCTGATAGTTTAGGGACAAATACCTTTGATAATGGTCTGAGCTCCAGCCGCATCGACTACATATTGATCAATATTGAATGTTGGTCTATTGTACGAGATATGGTGGTAGAGTCCCGACCAGAGAGTGATCATAATCCTCTTTCACTCGAGATCTTGGTCCCCGGCTTGGGTGCCCCAGCCAGGGGAACTAATTGCCTAACGTCAGATGTAGTTCTGTGTGACAACAGATGCCGAGTAAAATGGTCCAGGGTTTTAGATGACCCAGCACTTATTTTTAAGATTGAGGAGAAGGTCCGGAGTGTGTGGAGTAGGATGTCACCGCTATCCCCCTCTGGTGACGTTGATCCCACAATTACCAATCTCCACGTGGAGTGTTTTTTAGGTCTTAAAAACCTCCTTACCAAACCCTCAAAGTCTATTATAGCTAAGGCGCACAAAAAATGGTACAATAAGAGCTGCAGAGACGCACACAGCAGCTTAATAGCTGCTGTTAAGGCCAGGAACATGGTAGATATTAGGACAGCTAGGCAGTGCTACAAGCGTACCCTTTGGGCTGCCAAGCGGGATTGGGATGATTCTTATTGGCTCGACCTCCTTAGAGCCTGTGAATCTTCTAACCTAACTGAATTTTGGCTGATTGTCAGGAGGGGAAGGACCTCAGTCGCCCAAACTCCCGACAATCATGTCTCAGCCCAATCTTGGGTGGAATACTTTTCGGCACAATTTAACGACCCTAGTATAGCACAGGACAGACCTACAGGTATCACGCAACAGTGTTCCGTCCCACAAATAGGAGATAGACTCATTTTCCTTGAATCTGATACTATACATGCCCTTGAGTCTGTACAGTCTGGTAAAGCCCCTGGCCTTGATGCTATTCCTGCTGACCTTTTCAAGCTTAATCCTGACCTATGGATTCCCTACATGACGTTACTGGCAAACAATATAGCTGCAGGGGCTGAGATCCCCAATTCTTGGAAAGGGGCGGAAATATTGCCAGTTTATAAGAAAGGCGACCGCTCCATCCCAAATAATTATCGGCCCATTAGTTTGATCGATTCAATCCAGAAAATAGTGTTAAGGATGATTTTAGTAAGAATTCAGGGTTGGATCGATTCAAACAATATACTTTCTCCCATGCAGGCAGGGTTTAGGTTTGGCACTAGCACCATTGATCAGGTCTTCCGGTTCTCTCTACTTTTTTGGAAGGTGGTCCTTTTGGGTGGCGGTGTAATATACGCTGCTTTTGTCGACCTTAAGTCGGACTTTGACTTAGTCCCAAGGAAGAAGCTATGGGAGGCTCTTAGATTAATGGGCCTTCCATTAGAGCTTTTGAGCCTAGTTCAGCGTTTGTATGAGGACAATTTCGCCCAGGTAAGGTGGGGTAGCCAGGGGCAGGTGACCGAAAGCTTCCCTGTACAACGTGGGGTACGCCAAGGCTGTGTCCTGGCACCCACTCTGTTCCTTTTGTTTATTAATCAGGTGGCCCAATATTTTAATAATTTACAGTCCGATGCACCAACTTTGGGTGGTCGTAAGTACCCCATGCTTATTTTGGCAGATGACACCCTCCTCCTTTCAAAAACAAGAGGTGGGCTTCAGGTTGCCCTGAATAGATTCTCAGAGTTTTGTAAAATAAACGACTTGCAAATAAATGTTGATAAAACCAAATTTATGGTTTTTTGCAAGAAACCCCCCCCCAATTGTTCTGTCACCCTAAACGGTGTTCTAATTGAGCAGGTCAAGGTCATGACATACTTAGGGGTGACTCTTGACCACCAACTCAATTGGAACCCCCAATTGGAAACGTCTAAACTTAAATTTAATAGGTTGGCTGGATGTCTGGTTCATGAACAAAAGAACTCTTTTACTAAGCGCATTACTCCGGCCCTAAAGATCTACGAGGCTAAGGTCATTTCTGCAACCCTATATGGAGCTGAAGTCTGGGGCCACAAAGACCTCTCATGCTTGGCCACGGCGCAGAATAGGTTCCTACGGAACCTGGTAGGTCTCCCGCAGTCTGCACCTTTAAAACCCTTGTTGTTAGATCTTGGCTGTAGACCTATCAACGAGTTGGCCCAATATCGCCTAGTGGCTTTCTGGCGCCGCCTTTGGACCACCCCTGAGCTTAGCCTGTTCTCCCAGGAATTAGACGAGATCATATCTCTGTGGGGTGCGCAAAAAATACCTTGGCTTAGGTAAGTTAAAAACATCCTACACATGATGGCCCTTCCTGAGCTTTGGTCCAACCCTGGGGGGTCAATCTTTCCGTCAAAACCTGAGTTTAAGGCGCTTTTTTGGGCCTGGAAAAAATCTATTTTAGTAACACAATCCCTGGATACAAATCTAACTGGATTATTCTTATTGCATAAGGTTGCTCCTTCCCTCGAGCAGTATTGGGATTTGATTTCCAAGGTGTTAGATCGCAAACTATACCATCAGTTCCGCACTGGCACCTTGCCTGTCAATTCCTTTACTGCTAAATGGGATACGAAGACAGTAAACAAGTGCTTCTGGTGTCCGGATCAGGAAGAAAGCGTTGGTCACCTTTTCTTTGGCTGTCCTGTTTATCGAGCGCCTAGAAGCAAATGGCTAAAACCCATATGTTCATCCCTGAATTGTAGTGGTTATCGAGATGCACTCACAAAACTACAAGTTCTAAGATCAGAAATAGTGGTGGTTTGTGTTGCTAAATTTTTGGGATGGGCCTGGCTGATCCGAACCAAGAGATTGAGTACACCTTTGCATTGACTGTTCTATCCAGATGTATATATTTTTATACTTGTATGTTGTATTGTATTTCTTCTGTTCCAGGGAATAACCAGTGGATTTTTATATTGTGTACGATTGCATATTGTCTTTTATGATTTTTTTTTTTATTCGAAATAAAGACCAATTGACTTGACTTGAGTGGAAGACGATCCTTATGCCTACCTCTAATGTGCACGGCACATGAGCCACTAATCTTGGAGCACTGAAATGAAATACATTTGTAAAGCACATTATGCTCACAGGTTTCAAAGCGCTAACACTTTATAGAAAATTGCTGTAAAAATAACAGCGCGGTACAATCACTGTGAGGGATAAAAGCCATGTTTGCAGTTGCTTGCGGAAAACTTCATAGGAGTTCAAACTGACTGTAGCATCGTGCTACAAGTAAACACAGACACTTCTGGTTGTATGACTGGAGCTTTATTCTATACATCCAGTACCTTCCCTGTCCCTACTCTAACTGACCCTCATCCTGTCCTGACCCCTCCTCTTCCCCTCAGCCCACCTAGCTCCGCCCCCTAACTACTAGACTGTTAACTTCATTACATCTCCCCTTTTCTTAATAAACAAACGAACATGGTTTCAGTCCATCTCTTCAATGAGTCTCTTTGGTGGCTGGATATCACGACGTGGTCGCAGAGACATGGCTGCTGTGGACGCTGTCGGCGAAAGTCCAGTCCGATGGTCTCTGCTGTCTGTATCGCAAGAATCACGTTCCTCAGGTGCAGGTGAACCAATGGGGCTCATCAGTGGCTCATCCGTGTCTTGAAGACACCTCTTGAAGTGAGAGACATTCCTGGTGATTCGACGTCGGTCAGACTCGGCAGTCAGCATGGTGCCCTTTTGTTGGGTGACCAGTAGTGGCTCATCACGAAATCGACAATCAGTCTTTTTCTGCTGTTCCTGTTTGACGAGGACATAGTCTCCTTCATGTACGGATGGAGACCTCGCCCTCTTTTTGGCATCGGCGTATGACTTCATTCTGTCCTTATTGTGTTTGTCTGTTGCAGCCATTTCATGGTGGTCGTGACTCGGCGACACAGCTTGCAAGGCTCCTTCCCATGTTGGGATGCGATTTCTCATTGGTCGCCCTAGCATGAGGGTTGCAGGGCATTGTCCTGTGGTAGAGTGTGGGGTCGTCCTGTACGCTCTGAGGACCTCGTTCAAGGCAACCTGCAGCTCCTTCTTCTCAGCTGTGGCGTGCTGAAATGTCTTTTTGATTGTCGCCATAAACCTTTCGACGGTGCCATTCGCTTGTGGCCAGAGCGGGGTGACCTTCCTGTGCTTGAAGTCCATGTGCTTCGCAAAAGCACTGAATTTGTGCCCATTGAATGGGGGACCATTGTCTGTCTTAACCTCTTTGGGGACACCCCACGTTGCAAATACTTCATCCAGTACTTTGAGAGTGCAAGAAGCACTTGTAGACGACACTATTTGCGCAATGGGAAATCTAGAATATTCATCGATTATGGCAACTACACATTTTCCGGACTGCAGCGGTCCGTAGAAGTCCATGGCGATTTCTTGCCACACTCCGCTGGGCAGGTTGGTCATCTGTAGTGGTGCCGGTGGATTGCTCTTGTTAGTCATTTGGCAGAGATGACAATCCTTTAGAGTCGACTCTACCATCTGGTCAAGAAAAGGAAACCAAACGCGTTCCCGTAAGGCTCGTTTTGTGGATACTACTCCTCTGTGGCCTTCATGGGCTAGGTTGACAACTCCCTGCCGGAGTTGGCTAGGGATCACGAGCCGTTGACCTCTCAGGATGACTCCGTCATCAGTGACTGACAGTTCGTCACATACATGCCGAAATGCCTGCATCTCTTTCCGGACTGTGGGGTCGGTGTGTTCTTCATGGGGGTTGTGCCTCCACCGATTGGTTTGAATCCGGCGGCATACCATTTGCAGAACAGTGTCTTGCGCAGTGACCTCCCGGATGTCGTTCATGGGAATGGCAGGTGGTAACGCCTGGTCAGCCACGAAGTGGATATATTCCTCAGCAATCGATGGTTTGGATCCAGATGACGGTTGAGGGGGGCGGGACATGTAGTCGGCCGGGTTCTCCGCCTTCCCCGGTTTGTGAACTATGGTGAAAGTGTACTCCTGGAGCCTGAGACCCCACCTCTCAATTCTCGGGGGCATTTTGGATCTTGGGTTGCCGTAGATGGTGACCAGTGCCTGATGATCTGTGATCAAGGTAAAGTGCTTGCCATATACAAAGACGTGAAAGTGTTCACACGCCCAGACCACAGCGAGACTTTCCTTTTCAGGTTGAGAGTACTTCTTCTCAGGATCGGACAGGCTGCGACTGGCATAAGCAACAATTCGTCTCTGGTCAGAGTCATTATCGTATTGAGCCAAGATGGCCCCCAAACCAACGGGGCTGGTGTCCACTGTGATCTCGGTTTTCCTGTGAGGGTTGAAGAGGCTGTCGGCCGATTCTACGGCGCTTGATGTCTTTGAATGCTCGTTCGCACTGAGGGGTCCAGTCGAATGGCTGGCCGAGTTTGGTGAGGATCCGAAGAGGGTGGCTGACGGTCGCATAGTCACGAATATAGCGGGCACAGTAGCTGGCCATCCCCAAGAAGGATCTCAAGTCGTTGACGTCTTGTGGACTCTTGGTATTGTTCAGAGTTGCAATCTTGTCCGGATCTGGCTTCATACCCTCATCAGAGAAAATGTGGCCAAAGAATTTCAGGGTGGCCTGATGAAACTCACATTTTTCCTTGTTCAATGTCAGGTTGGCGTCCAACAGTGCGTGACAGACGCGATCAAGAGCGATGTCGTGTTCACGAACATCCGACCCATAGACCAAGATGTCGTCGCTATAGTTCAGAGTGTTGGGGATGTGCTGGATTATCTGCCGGATCGCTTCCTGGAAGATTTCAGCAGCAGATGAGACACCAAAGCTGAACCGTTTGTACCTGAAAAGACCTAGGTGCGTTGCAAACGTGGTGATGTAGCGGGATTTAGTGTCCAATTCCAGCTGGTGATAGCCCTTGTTTAAGTCCAGTTTTGAGAATACTTTGGCACCATTCAGTGCAGCGATCATGTCACTCAGGTGCGGACCAGGGTGCCGCTCCCTTTCAATCGCAGTGTTGGGTAGGCGCATGTCAACGCACAGTCTCACTTTGTTGGGAGTCCCTTTCTTAGGTACAATGACCATCGGTGACACCCACGGGGTCGGGCCATCTGTGCGCTCTATGATGTCTGCTGCTAGGAGCTCCTGAAGCTCGTCCTCGACGGCACTTTGAAGATGGAATGGAACCCGTCGTGGGTGCTGCGCAACGGGTCTGACTTGTTCGTCGATGTGCAGATGGATTTGACGCCCTTTTAGCTTGCCTAGACCTTGGAACAGTTTGGGAAATTTACTTACACAGTCTTGGTTGTTAGAGACTTTGAAAAAACATTCACCAGACGAAGACGTTCTGCGGTGGGGAGGCTGAGCAGGCAGTCAGCTTCCGGCCCCTTGATGACGTGTATGACCGCAGGTATGGTGATGTTGTCATGAGTGAGTGTCGTGTGGAATTTGCCCAGACACTGGAGTGGTTTTTTGGACATCCACGTGAAAACACGGACTGGTGCAAAAGTCAATGAGGGCTTCGGGATCATTTTTTCGTGTTCTGTGACTGGGATGTAGTTCAGCGAAGCCCCGCTGTCCATTACGAATTTAGTGACATGGTTTCCCACATTAATGTCTAGGCGTGGGTACCTTTTGAGTTGATCAGGATCCGCAATCATATTTAAATATTCTACGGTGTAGGCAGAGTCCCTGGACGAAGATGATCTCGAGTCACGCGACGGGGATCTGCGTTCCCACCGCGACCTGCGTGATTCTCGGCTGGAATGCGATGAGTTTGGGGACCGCATGGGCTCTCCTTGAACAGCTCGTATGTGATGCTTCCTGGTATCAGAGCGAGACGGTCTTGAAGTTTCACTTTGCCTTTCTTTGTGATAGTCTCCGCACATTGCTTCGAAGTGATTCGACCGCCCACATTTCCTGCAGCGTTGACCCATTGCCGGACAAGCATCTATGTGAGGATAGTCATATCCACAATGATAACATCGTCTGGTTCTTTCTGGCTTTCGGTCCCGTTGCCCTGGATCTCTCCTCCTATGTTCCGAGCGTCGTTGGCGAGATGACTGCCTTGACTTCCACTGTTTTTCGTGCGAGTATTTGCGTCTGCTACTGTGTCGCTCTTGAACACGGTGTGCTTGTTCGTGACTTACACTGTGACCGGTTTCAATAGTAGCAGCGTGTTCCTCCGCTTGGTCGTAGATGCGAGTCATTTCTTCTATTTCTTCCAGTTCATGGGGCTCCCTCAGCAGTCGCCTCCTGAGCGTTTCAGAGTGACAGCCGGTTATGATTTGCGATTTGATGGCAGCGTCAGGCGAGAAGGTTTCAAATTCGCAGTGTCTCGACAGCCGTCGTAACCGGGTAATGAATGCACTCATTGCTTCCTCTTTCCCCTGACGTGCCTGGTGAAACGCATGGCGTTCATAGTCCATGTTCCTTTTATGGAGGAACTTCTTGTTTAACGCCTCACGTACTTTGTCGTATGTTCCAGCATCTGCAGGCGGAAGGACCTTGATAATTTTACTTATTTCTCGGCCCGCTAGGTTGCGGAGGGCAATTAGCTTGTCCTTGTCTACTGTCACTTTGGATCCCTCAACGTAGTCCTCGAAGTCTTCTAGCCATTCCTGCCACTTGGGGCCCATGCTCCCTCCCGTGGTCACAGTCAGGGGCTCTGGAGCTCATAGGTGTGATCCTCCCGCCACAAGGGGCTTGACTTCATTCCGCTGCGGTGACACGTCGGGGGTCACCATCGTGTTGCTGTTTCTTCCTCGCTTTTCCCTCTGCCAATGCTTGTTTATTTGCTTTTGTCAATGCTTGTTTGTTCGCTTTTATCAAGGCTTGTTTATTTGCTTTTATCACTGCTTGTTTATTTATTTTCGCCAAGGCTTGTTTGTTCGCTTTTGTCAATGCTTGTTTGCTTCTTTCGCCAATGCTTATTTGCTTGTACTTGTCAGTGTTTGTTGAAATTGCAGGATGCCTGACTTCAAGATGGCCGCCCTACCATCGCTAAGGGGTCTGTCTCGAGAAATGCCTGACTGCAAGATGGCCGCTGCCATTGCAGACACACGAGGCTTTCTCTCTCTCGGCTCAATCAGTCCCAATTTGCTCTGGACTCACCGGCAGGCGACTTCAGGCAACAGCGCAGGTCAGGGTACACTTTTTCTCAGTCACTACTGCCACCAGGTGAGGTTGGGGTGGGCTCCCGCCTCACTCTGCAGGTTCCCGCGCTTCTTCGCCGATAGCATGCCACAACTCACGCATCGGGCGTGAGGTTTTCACCGTCGGGGAATGCTCGAGCCCCGATTTCAGCGCTCTCAGCGGCGCTTGCCAGCAGCACTTCCCGGACGTTGTCCACTGCTCTGGGGCGCTTCTTCCTCGGTCTTGGGCACCACACAGGGTCGGAGTGGGCTCCCAATCTCTGTATTCGTGCCACTCACCCGGGGCACACGCTTCCAGCGTGCGACGCGCTTCAGCGCGATCGGCTCCTTTTCTCTCGAGCGGTTCAGCGCTCGGTCATGCGGCCCCTCTCAGCTTCCTCCCGGTCTCTGGAGGAGCAGGGTCACCGGCTGCTGGCCTCGTCTCTTCAGGCGGCAGCTGGGCTCCACTCGGCAGCGTTTTCTTCGATGCTGCCTGGGGACAGGTGTTCACTCAGGGTGCTGCAGGCAGCGAATTCAGCATCGCACCCTCGTCGCCAGTTGTAGCATCGTGCTACAAGTAAACACAGACACTTCTGGTTGTATGACTGGAGCCATATTCTATACATCCAGTACCTTCCCTGTCCCTACTCTAACTGACCCTCATCCTGTCCTGACCCCTCCTCTTCCCCTCAGCCCACCTAGCTCCGCCCCCCTAACTACTAGACTGTTAACTTCATTACACTGACAATGTTTGAGGGTAAGGTATTCCACAATTTAGCTGCACCTACCTTTCTGGAATCTACAAATGGTCACCTTCCCAAGAGAAGATGGTCTTAGCTGTTTCTTAGGGGTATACAAATGAAAAGCTATTGTCAGGGGCCTTCGGCCCTTGATGGTGAAGAGCCAAATGGACCATGCAGGGCACTTTCAAAATCACACGCCTCCTAACTGGCAGCCAGTGAAGGGAACTCATGCCTTCCCTGACAAAGATGTTTAGGTACATCCAGCACCAATGGGCTGCCACATTTTAAATGACCTGCAGTGTGTTAAGCAAGGGCTTATTGATGTTTAAGTATGAAGCGTTGCAATAGTCAAGGCGCAATGTAATTAACTCAAAAACCTTTGCTACTTTGAGTTCAGCAGGTATGAACTGGAACATCTTTTTCAGGATTTTGATCATGAAAAAGAAGAACTCACAGTCCAACTTACCTCAGTGTCAAATTTACAGGTATTATCAAAGATAACCTCTAGATATTTTGCACAGACAACTGCTGTAGGTAAAGGACCGCATCAGTGGCATAATGAACCTTGAGGGGGCCCCCGCTCTGGACTCAGGCAGGAGCTCTCAGACCAGGGGTCCGCTGCCCGTGCACCAGTGGCGGCTGGTGGGTCCTAAAAGTTGTGCGGAAAAAAGCTGAGATCTAAGTCGAAGTAGTTAGTGAATACAGCAAGCTCATCAAAATAAAAGAGGAGCATTCGGGTGAGGGCATTCCAGAGTGGGCCCTCCCCCAGCAAGAAATAACCCCAGGAAGAAAAATAATTAAAAAGTTTCAAATGGTGCATTGCATTTACAACATACATTTCAAGAAATTTTGCAGTACAATTTTGAAAAACAGAAGTTTGAACGGTACATATTACAGCACAGAGTTCAATAAATTTAATTAGAAACAAGTCAAAAGATACCCCTGGTATTATACTGAATGGCCTGGTTTGTAAAATCTTGTCCCTTCATGGCTCAGTACAGAGCTCATTAATCACCAGCCGTCCTGCTCAACACTACTGAGCAACAGAGTCTCTTACTCATAGAGCACCCTTGTAAATACAAATCTCCGTCCATACTTATTAGAGGACTCCCTATTGAGTGCAGAGCTCTAGTTAGGCATAACGCTCACATCCTAAGATATTCAGTATAGGTCTACTCTGCTAAGATGAATGAATGAAGGGGATAAATAATGCGCAAAACAGCTGATCCAGCATGAGCGTTCCGGCATTAAGTGTAGTGCTAAGTGCAGATCTATCTTTTTCAGTACATGCTATATGTTAAGCTCAGAGCTCTCCATTCAGCAATTAACAGGGCTCATTGCTCAGCACAGAGCCCACTGAACAGTATAAGCTCCGCTCTTCTATAAAGACCCCCCTGCCCACTAAAGGGTTCATTGGTGAGTGCAATGCTCCCCATCAGCTCATAATGTTCTTCACAGCGGAGCTCCAATCTCAATGCACAATCCTATTTCTACATGTGCTAGTTGTTTCATCTCTTGAATGTACTACCTATTCATTAGGAAAACTTCCAATATTTAGGAGAAATAGAGAAAAAACAATGAGACACTTCACACAAGTGACTTCTAACCTGACGAGAGACACACATTCAAGATGACATACAAACAGAGAATAGAATATCTGTCAATGGAGTGAAGCAGCTTTCCAAAGGATGTAGGCGACTTCAGAGACCGCATTTGGAGGGATTCTGATTCTGGCACAAGGACTATCTGTCTAGAAATGAGGGGACATCTTCAGAAAGATTCAAAAGTTTTAGGTGACTGAAGTGCAGGGGCAAAATTGCTCAGGTAGAGGAGCATGCAGAGAGTACTCGTCAAGATGCACTCTTGCAAAGAGAGGAAGGGAGAGTGTAAGTTCAATGGGAATGATCTTGTCAAATCAGAATGATGGTGTTCTAGTGGAGAAGAGATCCGTGACATAGGTGAAATATCCAGGAAGGAGCATGTCCACATAAAAAGGCAGGACAGTCAGGCATAGAGAGAATATCCTGTGATATAAGCTGGATCCATAGAGACCATGCATTCTGGTGCAGAGGGAGAATGTTCTGATGGAGCTCTCAGGGGACATTTCCTTAGAGAGGAATGGTTACAAGGCAAGTGAGCATATCTCCTGAATCAGAGCATGTCCAGTTAGTTCAACATCGGGAAGACACATGGATCAGATACAGTGAGATGCAATTTGAAGTATTACGGAACATGTCCAAGGAGAGGGAATGTGGACAAATACATAAAAAGCATGTGTCTAGACACCTGTGGTATCTCTGAAGGCAACAGTGATGGGGATTGTGTTTAAGTGTGGTAGTCATTTGCCTAGAAAATACATGGATTTCAAAAATGGATTGGGAAGGGAGAGGACCAAACTGGATGAGGGCACAGAGGGTGGACAAGATTTCAAGTCCTTGGGTCTAGTTTCAACAGATAGCTGTAATCACATACTGCTCTTTAAAAAATGTGCTTCACACAATACACAAAGCTCTGCAAATGAACACACTCTATGCAAGTCTGTAAATATACCTCATCTTCACACATAGCTCTGTAAATGCAATGCTGTCATGCTCTGCATCAGTACCACTGTTGCTCAAGCACTGAAACACTGGCATAGCTCATGTAAAGTACCTCAAAAAGCCCAAGGTGCACCATGTGGTACTAAGGCCTAGGCAAAGCTCAAGCAATTCATCTAAGTTTTGGCCCGTAGCACCCACTGATTCCGGAAAAAACTCCTCCCTTCACATATAGATCTCCCAACATCAGGGAGCTCCCTTGCTATGAAGAACCTATTTTATTATACTTTTGGGAGTGAATGTCACAGTTGTGCAGTGTGGGCCTTCACAGGAATGTGATAGTGACTGTAAGTTACACATGTAGTGGAAGGAGAAGGATTGAGAGAGAAGCCGCTGAGGAGGTAAAGGAGTCACTGAAAATGGAAAGAGAAGTCAGGACGGTGAGGTAAAGGAGTTCTTTCTTTTACATATTTAGACAGCTACCCACAGACAACTACACACAGATGGACATACCTCAGCCGTGACCACCTCATGTGTCACTAATCTTCTATTATTTGGTCACTCCTCATTTACATTGATGTTGGGACTCCTCTATGAATCTCAGTCAGCATAGCAGGTGTCACAAAGGAAATCTGTTGAGCCTGCTGTAATCCCAGAGTGGGAAAGGGGTCTAGTTATATGTCAGAACTATAATCAGGGACGGGGCAGTTTGTAAAGTAAAACGTGTGGGCTTTCATCAACAGCAAGTAGCATTAGACCTTTCCTATTCTGTTTTTAACTGTGTACAATGAGGGTGGCCTCACATAGTGATAAAAATAATCTCTCACCTGAGTTCACACGGACATGCCCCTCGAGTTCAAGCTGCCACACTGCCAGTTATGCACTGCTGACAAGTTCCTAGCCAGTAAGTCACCCAGGCCTGGGGTCAGAGGGCAGGCTTCAGCAGCTCTTAAAGTGAGATAAGGTTCTTATGGCGCTCTCCTACGGCTTGATCATCGGGAGTAAGGGAATGAAGGAGGTTCAACACTGTAAATCTTTGCTGCTTAACAGGGAACTTGGATTAGACCAGCAAAGTCATGCACTTCCTACGCAATTCACCCACGATAAATAAAAGATACCAAAGTGGCGGCAGAACAGGAGAAGACTGCACATGCAAACGGCTCGGCTCTGATTAAGGATCCCTACTACAAGTGCGCATAGAAGTGACTGCAGGACTCCTCCTTCAGCCTGCCACCTCAAATACTAACGAATCCTACCAGGAGAGGAGTGCTGCCCATAAAGGGTAAGGGAGCGCTCAGTGTTTGGTAAAATACCCCTCACACACCAAAAGGCCCCTTGGTGTCATGCTTCATCATCGGGGTCTTCGCACCCCTCTAACGGGATGCGGCGTGCTGCGACCTACGACTACGCGGGAGCACTGGTAAATGACTATGTGTGGTGTGTGTGGTGCAAGTGATAAGGATGATAATGTGAGTGGTGGTAGGTAGTGAAGAGTTAAAAAGTACCAGCTTTTTTTCAGGATAAACTATCTATCCAAGGAACAACAGATACGGGACTACGACCGAAGTCCACATTTACCCCCCCTGACTCCACCTTGCCTATCGAAATATTAACTTTTGAGAAGGCAATTATGACGGAAGTCAATAAAATCAATCTGTCAACGGCTAAGGTTTTTCATAATACCAACAAACAGGAGCAGCAAGCCATAAGGGAACTAGCTGATAACAACAAAATAATCATAAAACCGGCAGACAAGGGTGGGGCTATAGTGGTGCAAACAACAGAGTCGTATGATACAGAATGTCTGAGATTATTATCTGACAGACGGAACTACACTGTATTACAGGACGACCCTACCGAAAGAATCCGAACAAGGATAGGGAGCATGATCGAAGAGGGGCTTGCACACGATTGGTTGAGTAAAAATGAAGCAGATTTCTTGCAACAACCTACGCCACGCATCCCCTATTTCTACTGCATCCCAAAGATCCATAAAAACATGTCCAACCCGCCGGGAAGACCCATTGTGTCGGGTATTGGTTCTATTCTTGAGCCACTGTCCAAATTTGTGGATGCTTTCCTACGCCCACTGGTCCAGTCAACAACCACTTACCTTAAAGACACCAAGTCAGTTCTACAACTGCTAGACAACAGAGACTTCGACCCATCAAATCAACTCCTGATGAGTTTGGATGTGGAGAGTCAGTACACGAGCCTGCCTCACGATGAGACACTCCAAATCATCGAAGAAGTACTATTTACCACTCCTTGGAAGTACCAAACACCAAGAGGTCTGGTCCTTGAATGTATCTCTTTAGCACTACAACAGAACTTTTTCCAGTACAAACAAACTATCTATTTACAAAGCCATGGTACCAGCATGGGTAGTACTTTTGCTCCGAGTCTGGCTGGACTATATGTCCACCATCTAGAGACAAACAAGATACTACATCCAGACAACCCATACAGGAGCAACATCAATACCTGGAAAAGGTATATTGATGATGTTTTCGTCATCTGGAACGGGGACCACCAATCAGCGGTGGATTTCCTAGCATGGCTGAACAATCAAAATGCTTTCTTAAAATTCACTAGCACTATCTCAGACCATTCCATGGTCTTTCTGGACCTCAATGTCTACACTGAAGGTGGAAAATTGAAAAGTACCACCCATTTCAAACCCACGGCAAGGAACTGTCTCTTAAGATATGACAGTTTTCACCCCAGACATCTAAGAGAGAATTTGCCATATGGACAATTTTTACGATTGAGACGGAACTGTACCGAGCTGACCGAGTACAAGTCACAGGCCTGTGACCTCAAGAAAAAATTGTTACAGAGGCAGTATCCAGAGAAGACTATCAATAGAGCAATGAAAAGGGCCAAGAATAACCACAGAGAGGCTCTTTTACAAGATCGAGAACGTGAGACTAGTGACAACAAACAACCAATTTGTGTCACTACCTATACCACTGTGTCCAACGAGGTGTCCAAAATTATAAATAAACATTGGTCCATTCTTAACTGTGGTACAATGAACCTGGAAAAACCCATGCATGCCCACCGCCGTGGACGTAACCTGAAAGACATCCTGGTACATACCAGACCAAAAACAGATACTGACACAAGGACACAACCTATCGGTATTCATGGCCACTTTCCCTGTGGAAATTGTAGCAGCTGCCACCTGACAAAAAAGAGCAAGATCCTTACATTCAGGAATGGCACCACTTGGGAACAACGACGTCTCACGAACTGTAACACCAAAAACATCGTCTACTTAATAACTTGCCCCTGTGGTTTGGAATATGTGGCGATGACCACCAGAGCAGTGAAAACTAGGCTAAATGAGCATAAAAGCAATGTCTGGTGCAAAAAGAGCACTACCAAGATGGCAACACACTACCTTGAAAAACAACACTGTGTCAATGACCTGAGTTGGACAGTCATTGAATCATTGCCGTCTGAAAAAGGCCTTTTTCAAAAAGAACAAAGATGGGTGTTCCGTCTGGGCACGCATATTCACGGACTCAATGATGATGTCCCTTGGTCACAACTGTCCAATTAATGAATATATGCCTAATCAATAAGCTGTAAATGACATGAACATAAGCCCATTTTAATAGCGGACTCAATGATGATGTCCCTTGGTCACAACTGTCCAATTAATGAATATATGCCTAATCAATAAGCTGTAAATGACATGAACATAAGCCCATTTTAATAGCTTTCAAGGACATTTTTGCCTTCACCTTGTCCTCTTTAACACACACCCACTCCTACTGAGGAAATTAGAAGACGGGGAAGGAGGCCCACAGCGTCTGCCAGCTTATTTCAACATATTAAACTCCCCACTATAACCGAGGGAGCTAGCAATCTAACCGCGCATGCGCGGTCAAGTAGCGTCTCCTTGACGCGCATGCACAAACTCTACAGAGTTAAAGTGCATGCGCGAGGTAGAGCTGCAGGGCGGCAACGCACGCGTAGGTAGGGCACGCCTCTCCGCCTCTCTCTCTAACGAACCTATAAGTTTAAGGACTCGTAATTAGTCCTCAACCGGTAATTAGGCTAGCGGATAGCCCATATTTGGGCAGCACACCGAATCCGCCTATTTAAATACCGGCCTAACCAATTAGGACCACCTGGTATAAATACCTCCCACAGCAGGCTCATACAACCATACGAGCGGAGCAGCATGTGGGGCTACAAGGTGGAGAATTCGTCCCCAGCTTGTGAGTATATGAGAGGGTAATCAAGGCTTCTCCTGCTAACCAAGTGAGTAAGAACTGATCACTGAAACTCGTTTTTGTCACTTTTATCTTTCCACTCAGATTGCCCAAAATACCAATCAACCCCCAGACGCTTCTATTGAGCTCATGAAGCAAGCAACTTATATCTACTAAGTATGACCAACATTTCCTTGGTATTTTTATTTAGACAATTTTGTGTGTTCTCTATATCGTGTGTCTTGTGAGTCCTTTTCTTTTACAGGGCAACTGTGCTAAATGGTTTGTTCCAGGTGACTGCACCTGTAGAACTACCCATACCTTGGGTGACCATCCTTTTGTTTTCTTTTTTCAGGTCATGCAACTATATGTATCCTGAGCCAAAAAAACCGCTGTAGGCACATTGTAGCCTTTTTATCACTAAAAGTATTTGTCACTTTTTGTTAATTAACCAATATTTTTGAGTTACGAACTAGTAATACGTGAGTATGGTGGGGAAGTTGTGCTCCCGCCCTGAAGAAGGAGCGCAAGCTCCGAAACATGTCGACGCACACATGAGGTACTGTTCATTATCACAACATACTTTTACCTCGCACTTCACTTCTTTTAATAGTGCCAGCCCGAGGTCTTGAATAAAGAATTTTTTTCACCTACGAGCCAGGTACTTTTAACTCTTCACTACCTACCACCACTCACATTATCATCCTTATCACTTGCACCACACACACCACACATAGTCATTTACCTGTGCTCCCGCGTAGTCGTAGGTCGCAGCACGCCGCATCCCGTTAGAGGGGTGCGAAGACCCCGATGATGAAGCATGACACCAAGGGGCCTTTTGGTGTGTGAGGGGTATTTTACCAAACACTGAGCGCTCCCTTACCCTTTATGGGCAGCACTCCTCTCCTGGTAAGATTCCTTTTGTTTATGCATACAAGTCTGTGGAGTAAGAATCCTACTTCAACTACTCTACCTCCCTCTTTTGTTAATTTTACCTCAAATACTAAACCATAAGGTGGGTGGAGACTGCACCATCATTGTGTCTGTGGTTGCCACCCTTTACATTGACCTTCCTTGCCCTGCCTGTCGCTCTGCTGTATTTATCTCACCCTGAGTCAAAACAGCCAATGCCCCAGTACGAGTCTTAGAACTGAAGGTGAGACGCCGCTGCGCATAGAGTGCTGTAGGTCTCGCTCTTAATAGTTACTGCGCACCAATAAAAGCCTTCATAGATGATATTACACATTGGGTAATTCCTATGCGTCTGAAATGTCAACCAAACCGTAACATTAATATAACATAAATCCAGGGCTTTAAGTGGGATGAAAAAACTGGACTCTCAAAGAGGCGTGGCCAATGTAATTAAGGGCGTGGCTTAAAAATACATATGCTAAAAGTCTGTGCTTAGCATAGTGTGCCCCTGGCTTGCATTTTGCTGTGTCTGTCATGGCATTCAGATATATGATACAGCAAGTAACATCATACCTACAAGTCAGGACTATTGGCTTTGTCAATGGTTGTTAGTCGCATGAGATAAATAAGCAGCAACTATGGCTTGTATATAATATTGAAAAAGCTTCCACTTAAAGCCCTGGTGACACCATGACAATGTTGCTGCTCCTGAGTTTCAAAAAGAGAAGGGAAATTCAGAGAGAAAATGACTCTCTTTGAAGGATTTCCCTTCCCCTACAACGCTCACCTGGCATGACGTCATGCCGTAACTTCTCCACTAGTGAGAAGTGAGCATTGCACATCGATGTAATGCTGCAGTCTGGGAAAAAACGGACAGCCTGTGCCAGGGCACAAAACAGAGCCCGACAGAGACCCGTTTCGAGCCCCCTTTGAAAAACTGCCGGTGCTCAGACCCGGCCCACCTAAAGCCCTGCGAGCACTCCATGGGCGAGAGACCCTGTCCTGTTAGTTGTTGTGGCGTGAGGCTTAGTGTGAGCCAGAGGATTAGTCTTATGTTTCCAGCTGTAAAGATTATCCTTCTCCTGAAGCCCATCCCTCCGTCTTCACCACGGCACTCTGGTGTGCTTCTCGGCTCTTCCTCATAGACATGGTTGCACTCGCCGTCTCAGAGTAAAACAAGCATTGAAAATGCAATAGGTCTCGTCCTCGTGTAAGTTAAAGCAATTCTGTTTGTAATTAGGTGGCTTTTTAGCTTTGCTTTTGTTAGTGTTTTTCAAACTTTCATGTACATAACATGCATAAGTATGCATATATGTATATGTATGCATGCATTCATGTTTGTATTTATATAGATATGCAGATGTACATATATTTGTTTATATATGTAAATATATATATATATACACATACATATATATAAATGCATATGCATATATATATACATATACATATATTACCTACTGGCGATAGCCAGTAGGTATATAGAGTTAGGACCTAGCTACCATAGGAAATCCGCAACATTCTATTGGGAATAACTTTGGCGCCGGTGGAGGAATTTGCGTGTAATTTTCCAAAATTTAGGCCAGCTCCGCTCCGCTTCTTCCCTGGAAGTTTCGGGGGGATTCGTCATGCGGGGGCCTAGAAAAAAGGGGGGTCCCAAAACGTGTTTTCCCCATGTTAATTTCCATAGGACAAATAGACAAGGCTACAGCCCGAACCGCTGAATGGAATTACACCAAACTTTGCAAAATTGTAGGGACTGGTACGCAGAAATGCCTTTTCTATATTTGGTGAAAATTGCTCCAGTGGTTTTTATGAAAATGAACTTAAAATAATATATATATCTGGGCGGAGCCTAACCACACATCTCATCGTGAGATCTGATTGACTGTCAGCACTTCATCCAAGAAGTGTTGGCAGCCATCTTGGGACCAATATACATGATAGCACCTCATTAAAAAGCATTGCAGTTAATAGAAGGTTTTAGGACTTTAGTTACATTATACATCATTTGTTGATGGTACCATACTCATTTTAGGAATTGTGGTGTGTTCTAAGATGATTTTACCATGTGAAAAAGCCTTCTGCTGGGATATCATGAATCATGTTTGAAAGAAAACTATTATCTCATGCTTTTCCCACAGTGGTTTGGAAGGGGATCTATAAGCTAAACTGAAAGCATATTTTCTGTAAATTCACATTATCTTTCTCAGTCATGTGAGAATGAAGTCTGAAATCCTCAGTAAAACATGTACATCCAACAAGGACAGAGACTGTCAGTTGATTCCTTTGTGTTCTACTGCAGCTTCCCAGAGTGTTCTAAAGAACAACTAGAGCGCTAACAGTCCTACTTATTACAAAGGTATGGCACACCTGAAGCCATCTTGATTGGAATAAAGTGGTAACTCTTAAAACATTTAATTTAAAAAGGAACAAAATGAGGGGGTATATTTTCCCATAGAAAGTATGATTAGTGCTGCAGAAAGAAAAATTAGGGCACATTTTGAGTGATTTCTCAAATCCTCTTGTATTTCATTAAAAAATTCTGACATGCAGTCTCCCAAGATGGCCACCAGAGACAAAAGAGCCCAAATGTAGCCCAAATATCAACCAGATGTAGCCCAAGTATAGCTCAATGACAGAATGTCCCAGAGTGTTCTAAAGAACAACTAGAGCGCTAACAGTATTACTTATGACAAAAGTATGGCACACCAGAAGCCATCTTGACTGGAATGAAGTAGTAAGTCTGAAAACATTTAATTTAAAAAGGAACAAAATGAGGGGGTTCATTTTGCCATAGAAAGTATGATTAGTGCTTCAGAAAGAAAAATGAGGGCACATTTTGAGTGACTTCTCAAATCCTCTTGTATTTCATAAAAAAATTCTGACATGCAGTCTCCCAAGATGGCCACCAGAGACAAAAGAGCCCAAATGTAGCCCAAATAGCACCCAGATGTAGCCCAAGTATAGCCCAATGACAGAATGTCCCAGAGTGTTATAAAGAACAACTAGAGCACTAACAGTCTTATTTATGACAAAAGTATGGCACACCAGAAGCCATCTTGATTGGAATGAAGTGGTAAGTCTGAAAACATTTAATTTAAAAAGAAACAAAATGAGGGGGTTCATTTTGCCATAGAAAGTATGATTAGTGCTTCAGAAAGAAAAATGAGGGCACATTTTGAGTGACTTCTCAAATCCTCTTCTATTTCATTAAAAAAATTCTGACATGCAGACTGAAACATGCACTTTGAATACCAGCAGTAGACTTCCCTGGCGAGCAGTAGCTTTACTACAGTGATATAATGAGCAACTAGAGTGCTAACATTCAGAATTTATGGCAAATGTGTGGCACATCTGAATGCCTTCTTGATGGAACCAAAGTAAACAAGAATTGAAAATGCAATAGATCTCGCCCTCGTTTAAGTTAAAGCCATTCTGTTTGTAATGAGGTGGCTTTTTAGCTTTGCTTTTAATAGTGTTTTTCAAACTTTCATGTAAATAACATGCATATGTATGCATATATGTATATGTGTGCATGCATTTATATTTGTATTTATATAGATATGCAGATGATATATGTTTATACATGTATGTATATATATATATATTCACTGAAAAAACCATAGGTTATAGACCATATATAGTTAGGAATTAGCATTTACAAAACCTTGAAAATTCACTGAAAAAAACCATAGGTTATACACCATATATAGTTAGGAATTAGCATTTATAAAACCTTATTTTACTCACACAAAACCATTGAAATTCCATATATAGTTAGTTGCACTAACTATATATCGCGCACCCGCAATCCACTGCTGATCATGTCACATATTACATCATTCATGACATGGTCAGTGACATCACTGATGACATCACTGATGACATCTCAAATGACATCACTGATGACATCTCAAATGACATCACTGATGACATCACTGATGACATCTCAAATGACATCACTGATGAGATCACTGATGACATCATCCAGTGACTGTGTGTTTCTGTAAAGTTTAAATATGTTTTACATATTGAAGAATGAGTAGATGTATAAGTGTCTGGGCGAAGGATTTAGTAGGTGCATGACTGAATGTATGAGTGAGTGATTAAATGTGTCTCACTGAGTGCATGGGTTAGTGAGTAAACTGTCTTAATTTGTGCATCATTATGTCTGTTGTTCTGTAAACTGCTGCATGTGTTGATCAGTAGCTATATGATTAACTATATGGGTTATTGATTGATTGTCCAAGTATTTGTATAGGAGACTGAGTGTGTGTGTGGCTGGCTGGGAGGTGTGTGACTCTGTGCAGATCAATGTGTACTTGTATCAATGATTGTATAAGAAAGTAAGTATGTGTTAGTATATGTTTGAAAATGTAAGGTGCTCTATGTTTAACTGTATAGACAAGAAAATGGAAGTGTGATTGATTCTTTACAGGACTGACTAGGTGTGTGAGTAACTCCATGGATGAGTGGCAGAGTGTAAGTGTCTGTATAGGTGTATGAGTGCATATGATAGTGTTGTAAAGATGAGTGATTGTATGTATGAATGATTGTATGGGTGAATGAGTGAATGTGTGTGTAGACGTAGGAATCAGTGAGTACGTATGTAGTAACTAGTATTGGTGTGTCAATGGTTTCAAAAATTATACTCTGTATTTAACACTGGGTGAAACAGAGGTTATATTAAAACGTGAGGAGATGCATTGTATTGTCACATGAATGATATCATCAGTGATGTGGTCATTGATGTCAAATGAGATGTCATCAGTGATCTCATCAGTGATGTCATTTGAGATGTCATCAGTGATGTCATCAGTGATGTCACTGACCATGTCATGAATGATGTAATATGTGACATGATCAGCAGTGGATTGCGGGTGCGCGATATATAGTTAGTGCAACTAACTATATATGGAATTTCAATGGTTTTGTGTGAGTAAAATAAGGTTTTTTAAATGCTAATTCCTAACTATATATGGTGTATAACCTATGGTTTTTTCAGTGAATTTTCAAGGTTTTGTAAATGCTAATTCCTAACTATATATGGTCTATAACCTATGGTTTTTTCAGTGAATTTCAATGGTTTTTTAATAGCAAATATCATAAGCTGTCGAATGTCAAGTACGTGGTAAGTGAAAACATTTTCGTGTTTATGCACACTGATCTGCTTTGAATGGTGCCCCCCCCCCCTCATTTCTATTAGGAGTACTCTCTCTTTGCAGATAGTGAAAGGTAGTTAACGCAGGCCTTTGCCCCCGTTGTAATCCGTCGTGCCTGCTTCTCTCTCCATTTGATTGATTGTTATCCAAGTATTTACTGTTTTAGAATTAGTTCTCTTTGGTTCATTCTCTATTTACAAACAAACACAGAGTCGCAATACTCTGTTTAGTCTTTGCAGATAACGAAAAATCGTGTAAAAAAAAAGAAAAGGAATCGAGCAAAATCAGTAGGCCACTAATGGGATCTCTTTTTGACCTCGCTAAAATAGAAACATTAGGAACAACCCCTCATGACAAATACAAAACTAGTGAGATGAACTGAACTCCACACAATGATGGCTGCAAAACAGCTCGGCTCCGCCACCCACCCCGCCCAAAATAACGATAAAGAGCGGCTGCCATGATTGGTTGCGGAATGGCCACAACGGAGCTACGAAATGGTGCTGTTCTCATGCTAACCCCAGCTTCGGTCTGAAACATCCAGAAACACTGTAGACTACCAATTCGATCAGTTCCGGTAGCGCCCCAATGTAACCCGGTAGAGAAGAACTAGCCCTCCCCTCTTTGACTGATGGTTCTTGTTGCCTGTCCTTTCTGTTGTCATTTAACAGAACTATTTAGCCTGCTGAAAGGGGTTGTGTTTCGACCGCTGGTTGGTGGAGACATTTTGACTATATTCTGGACCTGCGTTGTCGCGTAATGCGTCATATGACGCGCCGCGTTAGCGCATCCGGAAGTCATCCGGGGCGCGCAGCGCGTAACGTAAGCATAACAAGTCATGTGACTTGTTAATAAAACTTTTCATTGGTTCATTTTACTTTTCTTATTCTAATGATGAAAGCCTTGGTCATATCACCTAAAAATTACGCTTTTAATTACTTCCGAACATTATTTTCTCTTAAATATATGTTATAATGTTCCAGGCTAATGTACTTTCCCGGAAATTTTACAACTGTCCTGCAAGTAAAATATATTCTTTTTTCGAGAAAAAG
This sequence comes from Lissotriton helveticus, assembly GCF_964261635.1. Lineage (NCBI taxonomy): Eukaryota > Metazoa > Chordata > Amphibia > Caudata > Salamandridae > Lissotriton > Lissotriton helveticus. Next base: position 1,372,429,959 of record NC_136068.1, read on the forward strand.
AGCGTTTCTTCGTCCCATGACGGAGCCGTTGAGCAAAAGAGGGTCGACCTGCTGTCTTAGTCGCCGATACGCCTGAATATGAGATTCTTATCGATCACTTTATGTTGCAGGAATAGAAAACACAACAGCCCTTGACCATTTATCTTTACTGCGTTCCTTCGTATTATACCTTTTACCCTTCATGTAATTGGTCTGCTTTATTTCACTTGCCTTTTAATGATTCTAAAACAGTGACTATTATTAAAAACTTTACCAATGTATACACTACTACCATGTTTTCTTTTAAAAACCTTTATTGTGAAAATTTCATTATACAAATACGAGCCTATAACCACGTGGGCCTGCCACGGAGCAAACTGTAATCGTATATGATGAATAGACATTTACACTGTAGAGGAACGTAACGGGCGGGCCATTAGGTTGCAAAAACTAAGGTGTCTAACAGTTACGGAATCGGTGGACGTACATTTTATAATTAAAATACGACAGGGCCAGTTACAATAAAATTATCTAGATATACATTTGCGGGCAAGTACCATGGGTGACGTTAATTCGAATTTTCAACAGTACAGTAATCAATAACACATCAGAACTTAATATCAATAGGGATGTCGAAATATTCAATCAATTCTCGTCCCCGCCCGCCATGTGCTTCAAAACTGCATACGTATCTCGTGATTTCAAGGTTCTGCAACCAGTACACAACAAGGAGTTACGAGTCCCATTTATTCCGGCGCCATTTTGGGCGAGGACGGGCAGGTCCAGGATATAGTCAAAATGTCTCTACCAACCATCGACTATGATGATGTTCATATGCTGTATTTATTAGAGTAACACTCATCTGCCCACATGAAATTAATTTACCACAATCTAAACATGTCATTTTAATCTTTCCAAAGTTCTTCTAAATATTTGGGACCGTTTCCCTTGCCTCTGAAGCTCTCAGTGCCACTTCTTTGATGAATGTACTAGCAGGTCAGGGGTTCTCCTCCAAATCTCTCTTTTATGCAGCACTATAATTAATTGGTGCCACCTCTCCATATGACGATGCATGGTATAGTTACCACAACTATATATTTTTTCGGTTCCTCTGGAGAGTTCATCGTGGCAGATGAAGCGTGTAACATACCGGGCATTTACCTTTTTTTGCATGTACAGGAAAGGAAAAAAAAATCGAGCGTTCGAGTTCTTAGGTGTCCCAGGGCCATTTTAGTGGACCAGGCCCAAATCCAAAGAACAGCTATCTCACAGGCTAATGGGGCGACCCACGCCGAGTTTCAGCATTGTAGGATGACCACACAAGTACAGCAACTTGCTAGACATCACCTCGGTGCCATCCGGATCTCGGCGCCCCACTGCAGATGAAGTGCCTCTCAACTATGAAACCACCACGGTGACATCCGGATCTTGGCGCGTTGTGCTGCCTTCGGCCTATTCGCACATCGGTCCGCTACTGACGCCATCTCACAGGCTAATGGGGTGACCCACGCCGAGTTTCAGCATTGCAGGATGACCACACCAACTTGCTAGACATCACCTCGGTGCCATCCGAATCTTGGCATCTCAACGCCTAGTGGTATCTTCCATACAGAAAATATTGTTACGCTGCCTTTGGCCCCATTCGCACATCAGTCCGCAACTTAGACATCACCTCGATGCCATCCGGATCTTGGCATCTCAGCGCCTTGTGGTGTCAGTCAGAAAATATTGTTGCGCTGTCTTTGGCCCCATTCGCACATCAGTCCGCTACTGACACCATCTCACAGGCCAATAGGGCGCCCCACGCCGACTTTTACCATTGTACGATGGCCACACCAGTGGCACAACTTCCTAGACATCACCTCGGTGCCATCCGAATCTTGGCATCTCAACGCCTAGTGGTATCTTCCATACAGAAAATCTTGTTACGCTACCTTTGGCCCCATTCGCACATCGGTCCGCAACTTAGACATCACCTCGGTGCCATCCGGATCTTGGCATCTCAGCGCCTTGTGGTGTATTCTCTTCAGAAAATATTGTTGAGCTGCCTTTGGCCCCATTCGCACATCCGTCCGCAACTTACACATCACCTCGGTGCCATCCGGATCTTGGCATCTCAGCGCCTTGTGGTGTCTTCTACTCCGAAAATATAGTAGAAAATATTGTTGCGCTGCCTTTGGCCCCATTCACACATCAGTCCGCTACTGACACCATCTCACAGGCCAACAGGGCGCCCCACGCCGACTTTTACCATTGTACGATGGCCACACCAGTGCCACAACTTGCTAGACACCACCTCGGTGCCATCCGGATCTTGGCATCTCAGCGCCTTGTGGTGTCTTCAAATCAGAAAATATTGTTGCGCTGCCTTTGGCCCCATTCGCACATCGGTCCGCTACTGACGCCATCTCACAGGCCAACGGGGCGCCCCACGCCGACTTTCAACATTGTAGGATGGCCACAGAAGTGCGACAACTTACTAGACACCACCTCGGTGCCATCCGGATCTTGGCGCGTTGTGCTGCCTTCGACCTATTCGCACATCGGTCCGCTACTGACGCAAACTCACAGGCCAACGGGGCGCCCCACGCCGACTTTCAGCATTGTAGGATGGCCACACCAGTGCGGCAACTTACTAGACACCACCTCGGTGCCATCCGGATCTTGGCGCGTTGTGCTGCCTTCGGCCTATTCGCACATCGGTCCGCTACTGACGCAAACTCACAGGCCAACGGGGCGCCCCACGCCGACTTTCAGCATTGTTGGATGGCCACACCAGTGCGACAACTTACTAGACACCACCTCGGTGCCATCCGGATCTTGGCGCGTTGTGCTGCCTTCGGCCTATTCGCACATCGGTCCGCTACTGACGCAAACTCACAGGCCAACGGGGCGCCCCACGCCGACTTTCAGCATTGTAGGATGGCCACACCAGTGCTGCAACTTGCTGGACACCACCTCGGTGCCATCCAGATCTTGGCGCGTTGTGTTGCCTTCGGCCTATTCGCACATCGGTCCGCTACTGACGCCGCCTCACGTGCCAACGTATTTTCTCCTAATTTTACACCCTATGCCGCATAACAGGTCATGTGACTTGTTTATAAAACTTTTCATTGGTTCATTTTACTTTTGGTTTCCTAATGATGGAAGGCTTGATCATGTGACCTAAAAACAACACTTTTCATAGGATGAAAACTTTTTTTTTTCCCCAAACGATGAAAGCCCCACCTTGTTTCTGGATGTTTCAGACTGAAGCTGGCGTCAGCATGAAAGCACCACCATCTCGTAGCTCAGTCGTGGTCATTCCGCGAGCAATCATGGCAGCCGCTCCCCACCAGAAGCCTGCAGGAGTCGGAGCCCCCAAAACTTTTGATGAATTCTCAAGGCGGAGGGGACGCTTTCGAGAATGAGGTCCAAGACCTAGCAGACAAGCGTCCGATTTCCAAGGTGTCCCAGGGCCATTTCAGTGGACCAGGCCCAAAAAGGAAAGAGCCTGCCGCCATTTTGAGAGTCCTGTGACAGCCGCCTATCGCTGCACGGCAAGAGTGGGCGCAACTCAGCTGAATTGCGGCTTTTGACACAGTGGACCAAAAACGGACGGAATGGCAACTGAAACGGTAAAGGGGCGCCCCACTACAACAGATGACACTCCACCTGGAGAGGCCCGTTCACGCCGCCTCCCCCGGGGCGCTCCACGCCGTTATTCGGAGCAGCATTGTAGGATACCAAAACCAGTGCGGCAACTTACTGGACATCACCTTGGTCCCATCGTTCTGCTGCCTTGGAACTATTCGCGCAACAGTTTGCTACTGATGACCCACCCCCCGCGACGCCCCATGCCGTTATTTGCTGGGTGGCAACTTACTAGACATCACTTTCGTGTCATCTAGATTTCAACGCGTTCTGCTGCCTTGGAACTATTCGCACAACAGTTTGCTACTGATGACCCACCCCCCGCGACGCCCCACGCCGGAAATCTGGACGTTGTGCTGCGTTGGGACTATTCGCACAGCCGACCGCTACTTCGTTGTTTTTCCCTAAAAATGTTTATATGTTATTACTATTTTTGTTTTCTTGTATATATTTATAAATTATTAAAGTTTTATAATCTTACTACTTTGTCGGAGTGCTATATATTTTTAATGTGACACATAATTGTAAAAACTTTGATGTACAAACAGTCATCCCTGGAATCTTCCGCTTCAGGCTCGGTCCCCTCCCCAATCACAATACAGGATGGTTTTCAGATAATAGCAACGCTTCTGCTGTGACGAATCTCATCGAGTGTGGGCCTTGATCTACTATAACTCCTTTGAAGAGGGGTGATTCTTTACAGCTGTGGCCATAAACTACATCTGCAGGGCTAGCTGATACCCTAGGACCAGCCTGGACAATCGGACACAGAGGAAAAGGAGTGTCAGAGGGTGCGGTAGTGAATAGGGCGAAAGGGAGGTGTCGGGCGGGCACAGGGTGTGATTCTCAGGGAACAGCAGCGCAGATGGGGGAGGTTTATTACCCATGCATAAGACAGAGAGCGGGGGTGACCACTGCCTGGGGGAGATGTTTGCGAGGGTGGGGAGCCATGCTAAGGATCGACAGCGTGCACAGAGTGGGTCTGGTCAAGGCATCTAAAATGGCTGCCGTGCACGACAAAAGTGTGGCATTTGAAAAAAGACAAGATGGCGCAGACAATGTTTTTCAACACTTCCTGATTTCCTTCGAATCGAACGTTAACAGACGTTGGGGCATATTACCAAAGTTAAGCGATATTTATCCCTAACGATGCTTAGCAACGATTTTTTTACCGTCAGAAATTATCGCAGATAAACCTTGCTATTATCAAGGTTTATCGGAAATACGATAAAAAACGACCGCAATGCATTAATATCGCTGAAAACTCAGCGATATTCATGCATTACCGAGCTAATGCTCTTAGCCATGTTATCCACCTCCCATTGGATAACATGGCTAAGAACTGCTCAGGGCAGGTGGTAGCTTTTAGAGATATTCGCCCTTATCTCGAATATTTCCAAAAGTTGATAATAGGAGATAGCGATGTTAGCGACTGTTTCCAGTCGCTAACATCTTGGCATGCCCACTTTGCATGTCATTAGTGATAAATATCACTCACATGCAAAGTGGGGCCCAAGATGGTCGCTATCTTCTACTAGCCGTCGCTAACTGGTGTTAGCAACAGCTAGGTAATACACATATAATTTTATCTCCGCGAAGCGGAGCGCTGTTACAGATATATATCTTGTTTCTGAACGTTAATTTCTCAAAATGCACTGAAGCACATATATTGAGACCTAGCAAAGGCACATCGGGCTACCAGTCCCTACAATTTTGCCAAGTTTCGTGCAAATCCATTCAGCTGTTCGATCCTACCGAGAGACAAGATGGCGGCCGCTACGGACTGTTTGGAATGTTTACAGACACCGGAGAGCCAATCAGCTTCGCTTCGCAAAGCTCCGTAACGCGAAAAGTACGCGAAGCGGTGCGCTGTTACAGATATATACCTTTTTTTGAACGTTAATTTCTCAAAATCCACTGGAGCACATATATTGAGATCTAGCAAAGGCACATCGGGCTACCAGTCCCTACAATTTTGCCAAGTTTCGTGCAAATCCATTCAGCTGTTCGATTATTATTATTTTTATTTTTTTTTGCCCCGCGGGGCCCTTTTAAAACCTCCACATCAAACCTAGGGGGTGAGCGACAATGTACTATGCCCCCTTATGGTCATTTGCCCCTTCGCTTCGGCCTCCTCTTGTCTCTCGATCCTACCGAGAGACAAGATGGCGGCCGCTACGGACTGTTTGGAATGTTGACAGACGCCGGAGAACCAATCAGCTTCGCTTCACAAAGCTCCGTTGCGCGAAAAGTCCGCGAACCAGAGCGCTGCCCGGTCCGCTGTTACAGATATATATCTTTTTTTAAACGTTAATTTCTCAAAATCCACTGGAGCACATATATTGAGACCTACAAAAGGCACATCGGGCTACCAGTCCCTACAATTTTGCCAAGTTTCGTGCAAATCCATTCAGCCGTTCGGGCTAAAAGTGAGGCCAACCGCCCTATGGAAAACTCAATGTTAAAAACACGTTTTGGGACCCCCCTTTTTTCTCAGCCCCCACTGGACGAACCCCCCCCAAATTTTCAAGGGCTGCTCAGAAACAAAATGTGCCATTTTCCTGAAAATTTCAGCCAATTCCGTCCACAAACGCCAAAGTTATTAGACATAGAATTTTCAAAAAACCCATAGAGAAAAAATCCTAACTATATATACCTACTGGCGACCGCCAGTAGGTAATACACATATATATATATATAAATGCATATATATGCATATATATATATGTGTATATGTGTGCATTTAGATAGACCGAGGCACAAGAAAGCAGAAAAACAAACGTGAAGAACACAAAAAGGGGGCTGGGTAGATACACCCTGACCCCCTAGGCCTGCCCAGGTGGTCCCACAAGGACAAAAAAGGCCCACATTTAAAAAAAAAACCTGGTCTGTTTTTTTTAAACATTACCCCCCGAGGGGACCAAATCGCGGCGGCATAGTGATAAAGAAGTGTGGGGGTCCACAATCCCCCCAACACTGCCCCGGGGACCGCCGCCCCCGGGGCAAAGCAACGCAGCCTCTTGGCGCATACTGGAGGCTCCTGGTGGGCTACTTGGCCCCCAGGGACCCCCAGTATGCAAGGGGAATTAGTTCCTATCCTGCAAACACGCCAGGGGTTGCTCTGCAGAGAGGTGTAAAAAAGGGTGTGGCCTCATTACACCTCTCTGCAATGCAGCCCCCTGGCGCATATTGCAGGTTCCAGGTGGGCTAGTTGGCCCCCAGGGACCCGCAGTGTGCAAGGGGAATTAGTTCCCCCTCTGCAAACATGCCCGGGGGCTGCGTTGCAGAGAGGTGTAAAAAAGGGTGTGGCCTCATTACACCTCTCTGTAATGCAGCTCCCTGGCTTATACTGGAGGCTCCTGGTGGGCTAGTTGCCCCCCAGGGACCCCCAGTATGCAAGAGGAATTAGTTCCTCCTCTGCAAACGCGCCAGGGGTTGTGCTGCAGAACGTTGTAAAAAGGGGGCGTGCCCTCTGAACACCTGCCTGCAAAAATGTAGTAAATTAGTATAAAAAATAACAATTAATACATTTAAAAATTGTCATTTAAAAAACCTTCGAAAGTCAATGAAAAAACCATAGGTTTCAGGCCTTATATAGTTAGGAATTAGTATTTAAAAAACCTTGCAAATTCACGTAAAAAACCATAGGTTTCAGGCCTTATTTTGGGGCTGATTAGGATGGCGGTTAATCCGCATCCCCCGGGCCGGCGGAAGCCACCGCCGGCCTGGAGGATGCAGATTAACCGCCGCGGCCACAGACAACACCCACCAACAGATTAGGATGGCGGTGGGATTGCGGTGGGACCAGCGGCGGATGGCTGGTCCGTCCGCCGCTGATCCGCGGGGTGTGTAGGGCTGTTCCGCCGTGGAAAAGCATGTGGACATTGGTGTTTGGGGGCCCGTTGCGGGCCCCAGGGTGTCGGTGTCGGGGGTGGGGGGTGCACATGGGGGGTACCTATGGTACCCCCCAACATTTACATGCGCACAGGGGCAGGCACCGCGCGGTGCCTGCCGCTTTGTGCATGTAAATGTAAAACATGCAGTTTTAACATTGCGGCGGGTGCTGTTCCAAGCAGCACCCGCCGCAATGTTAATCATACAGGATGTGACCGCCAGGGTGGCGGTCACATCCTAATTTGCACGAAGGGACCGCCGCTGCCCCTGCGGACGGTCCCTCCACCTCTGGGGTGGCGGACGGACGCAGGTCCGTCCGCCATCCTAATCGGCCCCATAGTTAGGAATTAGCATTTAAAAAACCTTGCAAATTCACTGAAAAAACCATAGGTTTCAGGCCTTATATAGTTAGGAATTAGCATTTAAAAAACCTTGCAAATTCACTGAAAAAACCATAGGTTTCAGGCCTTATATAGTTAGGAATTAGCATTTAAAAAACCTTTGAAATTCACTGAAACAACCATAGGTTTCAGGCCTTATATAGTTAGGAATTAGCTTTTAAAAAACCTTTGAAATTCACTCAAAAAACTATAAGTTTTAGGGGTGTTATAGTTAGCTGGACATTTCACTCATACAAAACCATTGAAATTGCTCCTATATAGTTAGTTGTACTAACTATATTTCGCGCACCCGCAATCCACTGCTGATGATGTCACATATTAGATCATTCATGACATGGTCAGTGACATCACTGATGATATCTCAAATGACATCACTGATGACATCACTGATGACATCATCCATGTGACAATCACATACACCTTTTCATACACTATTAACATTTTTCATCACTCTTTGTAAAATACAGAGTATCATTTTTGAATCCATTGTCACAGCAATACAAGTATCTTAAAATCCACTCATTGAGTCATAGATGTATATACACATCTAATCACTTACCTGTAGATTCACTCACACATGCTGTCAATGAACAATAGAACACTATCAAAAATACTTATACACCTATATCGACATTAAACAACAGCACACATCCTATTCACATATGAAGTCATCCTACTCACTTATGCAAACAATGGATCATACTTACATATTTACTTAGCAAAACACTTATACAAACACCACTTCATCTATTCATTTAGATAGTAAGTCATACTTAGTGAATTATAAAATCCTTATTACAAGTATACAGTTATCCATACAGTCACTCACACAATCATTGAGTCTTATGTATACTTATTTATATACAACAACTTACACATACACTGCCTTTTATTTTTCTAGTTTGTTGGACATGTACCATTGAGAAATATATTTGCTCATCACCACACCCATAAAGTGATTCACTCACCCAAACTGTTAGAACATGTAGTTTTAACTTCATATATCTACTGAATCAACTATTCACACATCTTTGGACAGTCACACCCCCCCACCGAACCACACATACTTTCACACTCCCATACAAATACTCAGTTAACTAATCAATAACTAATATAGACTTTCACATAGCTAGTAACCAACTGTAGAATCAGTTTACACAACAACTGACAAAGTGATACAGATATTCACACAGTTTAGTCACTATCCACTATATTTAGTGAGACATTATAAATTGGTCAAGTAAACAGTCAATTACACTGCTACTAAATCCTCCATCCAAATATTTATTTATATATATCTACGCATTCTTCAATGCAAATTGCTATATATATAATGCATATTTAAATAACGAAGCAAACCACATTCACTGGATGATGTCATCAGTGATGTCATCAGTGATGTCATTTGAGATGTCATCAGTGATGTCACTGACCATGTCATGAATGATCTAATATGTGACATCATCAGCAGTGGATTGCGGGTGCGCAAAATATAGTTAGTACAACTAACTATATAGGAGCAAATTCAATGGTTTTGTATGAGTGAAATGTCCAGCTAACTATAACACCCCTAAAACTTATAGTTTTTTGAGTGAATTTCAAAGGTTTTTTAAATGCTAATTCCTAACTATATAAGGCCTGAAACCTATGGTTTTTTCAGTGAATATATATATATATATATATATATATGCATATGTGTGCGGGTAGAGAGAGGTAGAGGTAGAGAGGTAGAGAGTAGAGAGAGAGTGAAGATTGAGTAGTAAAGAGTGAGTAGTAGAGAGTAGAGAGAGAGTAGTAGAGTGAGTAGTAGAGAGTGAGTAGTAGAGAGTGAGTAGTAGAGAGTAGCAGAGAGTGAGTAGTAGAGAGTAGTAGACAGTGAGTAGTAGATAGTGTGTAGAAGCGAGTGAGTAATAGAGAGTAGTAGAGAGTAGTAGAGAGAGAGTAGTACAGAGTAGAAGAGAGTGAGTAGTAGAGTGAGTAGTAGAGAGGAGTAGAGTGAGTAGTAGAGAGTATTAGAGAGAGATTAGTAGTGAGTAGTAGAGAGTAGTAGATAGTGAGTAGCAGATAGTGAATAGGAAATGAGTAGTAGAGAGTGAGTAGTAGAGAGTGAGTAGTAGAGTAGTAGAGAGAGAGTAGTAGAGAGTGCGTGGTAGAGAATAAATAGTAGAGAATGAGTAGTAGAGAGTAGTAGAGGGTGAGTAGTAGAGGGTGAGTAGTAGAGAGTGAGTAGTAGAGAGTGAGTAGTAGAGAGAGAGTAGTAGAGAGAGAGTAGTAGAGAGTAGTAGAGCGTGAGTAGTAGAGAGTACTAGAGCACGAGTAGTAGAGAGTAGTAGAGGATGAGCAATAGAGAGTAGTAGAGTGAGTAGTAGAGAGTAGTAGAGTGAGTAATAGAAAGTACAAGAGAGTAATAGAGTGAGTAGTAGAGTGTAGTAGAGTAGTAGAGAGTACTAGAGAGTAGTAGAGAGTGAGTAGTAGAGAGTAGTAGAGTGAGTAGTAGAGTGGTAGAGGGTGAGTTGTAGAGGGTGAGTAGTAGAGAGTGAGTAGTACAGAGTGAGTAGAAGAGAGTAGCAGAGAGTGAGTAACATGAGATTGAGTAGCAGAGAGTGAGTAGTAGCGAGTAGTAAAGAGTGAGTAGGAGTGACTAGTAGAGAGTGAGTAGCAGAGAGTGAGTAGCAGAGAGTGAGTAGCAGAGAGAGTAGTAGAGAGCAGTAGAGAATGAGTAGTAGAGAGTAGTAGAGAGTGAGGAGTAGAGAGCGAGTAGTAGAGACTATTAGAGAGTAGTAGAGAGTGAGTAGTAGAGTAGTAGAGAGTGAGTAGTAGAGAGTCACTAGTAAAGAGTGAGTAGCAGAGAGTGAGTAGCAGAGAGATAGTAGTAGAGAGTGAGTAGTAGAGAGTGAATAGTAGAGAGTGAGTAGTAGAGAGTATTAGAGAGTAGTAGAGAGTAGTAGTGAGTGAGTAGTAGAGTAGTAGAGAGTGAGTAGTAGAGAATGAGTAGTAAAGAGAGAGTAGTAGTGTGATTTGAGAGTGGGTAGTAGAGGGTAAGTAGTAGAGAGTGAGTAGTAGAGAGTAGTAGAGTGAGTAGTAGAGTGGTAGAGGGTGAGTAGTAGAGGGTGAGTAGTAGAGAGTGAGTAGTAGAGAGTGAGTAGTAGAGAGTAGCAGAGAGTGAGTAGCAGAGAGTGAGTCACAGGAGATTGAGTAGCAGAGAGTGAGTAGTAGCGAGTAGTTGACAGTAAGTAGTAGAGAGTAGTAGAGAGTGAGGAGCAGAGAGTGAGGAGCAGAGAGTGAGTAACAGAGAGTGAGTAGCAGAGAGCAGTAGAGAGTGAGTAGTAGAGAGTATTAGAGAGTGAGGAGTAGAGAGTGAGTAGTAGAGACTATTAGAGAGTAGTAGAGAGTAGTAGAGAGTGAGGAGCAGAGAGTGAGGAGCAGAGAGTGAGTAACAGAGAGTGAGTAGCAGAGAGCAGTAGAGAGTGAGTAGTAGAGAGTATTAGAGAGTGAGGAGTAGAGAGTGAGTAGTAGAGACTATTAGAGAGTAGTAGAGAGTAGTAGAGAGTGAGTAGTAGAGTAGTAGAGAGTGAGTATTAGAGAGTCACTAGTAAAGAGTGAGTAGCAGAGAGTGAGTAGCAGAGAGTGAGTAGCAGAGAGAGTTGTAGAGAGCAGTAGAGAGTGAGTAGTAGAGAGTGAATAGTAGAGAGTGAGTAGTAGAGAGTAGTAGAGAGTGAGTAGTAGTGAGTGAGTAGTAGAGAGTGAGTAGTAGAGAGAGAGTAGTAGAGAGTGAGTAGAGAGTGAGTAGTAGAGGGTGAGTAGTAGAGAGTGAGTTGTAGAGAGTAGAGAGTGAGTGGTAGAGAGTGAGTAGTAGAGAGTGAGCAGTAGAGAGTGAGCAGTAAAGAGTGAGCAGTAGAGAGTAGTAGAGTGAGTAGTAGATAGTAGTAGAGAGTAGTAGAGTGAGCGAAGACAACTACAGATGGCACTAACGGGAACACGAGGCCACGTGCACACTGCGGGGTAAACAGGTGCACGCAAGGAGGCATCCTCATCTCGCAATAACAGTTGTAGCAGCTGTAGGGGCGGGGGAACCGAACAGCAGATTAACATGTGCTTTCATTCAGACCCCAGGACAGCAACATCCCAAGACCAACCAGAGAAGCCCAGCAGCCGCCCAAAGCACAATGTTTCTTTCCATTGATTGTTACCCTTTACCACTGCTGAAGTGCTCTACATACCAACACTGCGGGGGGGGGGGGGTACCAAGGTATTACTTCTGCACCGAGACCCAGAGCCTGTGGGCTGCAACACATGTGCTGGGGTCTCCGCCGCAACACAGCAGCATGCCGAGAATCGAGGAAGCATCTTCGACATTCACGTCCAAGGTAGCACAGTTCGCGTGCACCCTCCTGACCAACATCAGCAAGCAGTCTCACAATCTATTTTTTCTGCCAGTGAGCAGAAAAATAGTCAGTAACGCAGACTTGCAACGCCAAAACCTAGCCACATGACACGCATATGGTCGTTAAAGTTCACCATTTGTGCCCACGTTTTCAAGTCACCTTCCATCTCGAGAGTGTCCAACGCCATCTTAGTAGAAGTGTTGTAGTAATGGTGTGGCTCACCGCCCTCTTGCTGCCACCAGAGCCACTTCAGCAAAGAAGGCTGCCATGCCTCTGGTAGAAGAGCTCTCAGTGGGCGTGAGGCAGCACAAGAGTCTGGATTGAAATCCAAGCACTGAGCCTGGTTTGACCCACGGTCGAGCGTCTAAAAGGCCTGCTTAATGGAGCCCAATTCTTTTACAAAAAGGGCATATGGGAAAATTTATAGAAACAATTTATTAAGTTTTCACTTGTTTTCATGATGTTTATGGTTCAAGAAAAGTAGGAATTCCATGGCACTTTAAAAGGGAATCCCAAACTTATCGTTAGGAAAACCTTGTCCTCGTGGACACTGAAAAGCCTTATTGTCATTTATTCTTTTAAATTATACAAGCTCGTAATTGCAATAGACACTACGTTAATGAGATGATGCAAAGTCTATGACCTGCTGAAGAGTGTTGATACTAGGGCTGTGCGTTTCAAAGAGAGAAAGCGCTTGCCAGGCAGCCGAGGTTATGACAGAGACTTTTCTCTTTCACAGACTGCCCATTTGGATGGTCTCGTCTGACTTCCTTTTGGAGTAAAAGTTTTCTTATATTTATGGGGCATGATCCCATTCAGATAAAAAACCTTTTACGCCAAAAGGAAGTCAGACAAGCCCATCCAAGTAGGCCATCTGTAAAAGAGAAAAGTGTACGTCATGAACACCTCTTTCCCAATGGCCTGCCACTCTTAGCATAACCGGTGACGCCAGCCAATGGGAAAAAGGGGCGGGGCTTAAAGCCCGCTAGTGAAAGCTCCTGAGACCATAAGATCTCGCCGGCGAGACTGCGCATGTGCGCAGTCTTATGCTAGGCTTTGACCTAAAAAATAATGTGGGATGATATATTTATAATGAGACACATTTAAATGATAGTAAATGAGGAAGCAATTAATTCGTAGCTTGTTCTATGTTCATGTTACTTAATTCCGATTAAATAAGTTCCTGCTCGATTTGTTTCGTGCAACATGTTTAATCGGAAGTGCGTGTTCATATAGAACCTGCAAGGCAAAACAGGATCTATGCAAAATATACATTCTAAAATGGTTCATTAGCACTTACATTAGTTTTCGTTGTTGGGTTTTTAAGTCTCCTCATTTGTGATCATTCATATTACCGTATTTTTTTACGAAAACCAGCTACCACCGGGAGTGCAGGTGGATATCTGGACAGCCTCAGAGATTTTTTAGGCATTGCACTTATGTGTGTCAAGACCAGTGTCAAAACTGCTTTTTTTGTTGTTTTACATTTACATTTGCATTATATATATGTGTACTCTTTGGTCCCCTTAAGAGTGCAACCAGAAGCTCAGATTGTTGATGAAAATATGATACCCTCAGCGCCACCTGCAATCTGTTAATGAGCAGAGCCCCTGACTCGCATGCCCTGGCGAAATCTGCCATGCCGGCCTTTGTTGTCCTGACCTCTGGCTTGCCAACTGGCTAGTGTGCGCAGAGCCCATTGCTGGCTTGACCTTACGACTGAGCATGCATTTGTTATATTTATTTTTCAGGTGGGGGCCCCCCGCACTGCTGGGGCTGCGGGGGCCTATGTTACGCCCCTGATTTATTCAGGATTACTCTTAAAAGTTGCATGATATATTTACAGAAAACTTACAGATCTTTCTGATGGAATTGATGCAGTTCACATTGATGAATAACTATTTCACCTACAACAACCGCTGGTTTATCCAACTCAATGGAACGGCCATGGGAAATTGCGCCGCACCGGCGTATGCAAACTTGTTCATGGGATCATTTGAAGAAGAACACATCTATAACAACCAAGAGTGGGCCTCACACCTTTTAGCATACATGAGATTCATTGATGACATTTTCTTCATTTGGAAAGGGACACAGGAATCACTGGAACAGCAATTGGAAATTTTGGACGAAAGAAACGACAGAATCAAATTCACATGGAACATCAGTGACACCACCATACAATACCTAGATGTAGAGATTACAAAAAGCAATGCAACCTTCATAACCAATCTGTATCAAAAACCAACGGATAGAAACAATCTGTTACAATACAAAAGCCACCACCCACAATCATTGAAAAAACACCTCCCGTTTACACAATTTCTCAGGGTCAGGAGAGTGGTCTCTGAGGACAACGAATGCCAGCAACAATTGAAAATAATGACCAACAGATTTACAACAAGAGGATACCCTTTGGAAGTTATTCAGAAATCCATGGAAAGATCACAAATGAAAACAAGAACTGAATTACTTTCTTACAAACCTACGACCAAAGAACAACGCATAACTTGTGTTAGCAAATTTTCAAACGTGAGTGCTCAATTCAAACGCATAATACATAAAAACTGGCAAATAGTAAAAATGGAACCAGACTTCAATGGTATATTTGAGAAAGAACCTCTATTTGCTCACACAAGAGGTAAAAACATTGGCGAACTTTTGAAGACACCACAACACAAAAAGAATCACCAGACCTACAAAGGAACAGTCCCATGCTTAAATTGTGCAAACTGTCATAACATTATGAAGGGTACGAACATTTGTCACCGCATGAAAGGCCATAAAATACCCTTAAGAGTAAACGCAACATGTGATACCACCAACATAGTGTATCTATTGAAGTGCCCGTGTGGCAGTGTGTATGTGGGACATACGGAAAGAAAATTAAAAGTGAGACTCACGGAACATAAAAGCAATATTAGAACACACTCATCAAAATCGACAGTGGCAACACATTTTGCTGAAAAACATCATAATATCAACAAACTGAGAGCTTGTGTATTGGAAGTCATACCAAAAAAAGAAGGAGTCATGAACAAAAAGAACCTCTTGAAAAGAGAAAACTATTGGATTTATAATCTTTGCAGCCTGAAGCCCAATGGTTTGAACGACAGAACGGAATTTACTTGTTACCTATGACCGGTAGCTAATACTGTCAAAAGTTTTCATAATTGTATACACGTCTGGCATTACGTCTATATCATGAATACAGAGTATAATGTGATAGTTTAATGGAGCGCGAGTAGCGCGCTAACGGAGTCTTGATTGTTCTTGTCATAAGCTAGTTTAGATAGGTTTCCAGACAACTGTCATTGAACAGTAAAGTTATCTCATTGCACTTTTTTGAAAAAACGCTAGTTGAACATATAGCGCATGCGCGACTAGCGCGCAATTAACCAACATTCATTGCAGCGAAAGCGTAGCAGAACGACCTCGCGCGGCGAGCAGTACACACTTTTCAACAACAAGGTGAGAAATGGCGGATTCACCATTCCCGTCAGGTATAAACAGCACTTCATAATAGAGGAGGGGTCACCCATGCAATAGAGTTTTAGCGATCTTTTAGTGCTGGCATTTAATGTGCAACATTGTTATAGAGGCCCATACGAGGTTCCCATTATCGAGTGAAGTCACCTAACGCACAGGCTCGTTTGTTACATTGTAACTATGGCCATGTAAGCGCTTTCCACGCTTAGTTCATCAGATGTTCTGCAGCGCGTAAAACACATGAAAACCAAACATCTTAGTGATACAAATGTATGTTTTGTTTATCTTTAGACGTTCCCTGAAGAAGGTGTGATTAAACACCGAAATGCATTGGAACTAAGGATTGTTGTAAAATTTGAACGAAGTGAAAAGTGAATTAAAACAGATTTTGAATCGAACTTTATTGATCTTTATTGGACATTTAAGTGAACCTTTGCAGTTAAATTAGGCTGTAGACTACAGCACATAAGTACTGGTGCCACGGGAGACACACTTATGGCATAATAGGTGTGCAACTTGATATATTTACAGAAAACCAACACTCCCAAGGCTAACGCTCCTAGACTGCCTCTCGTGGGGTTTCCGAAACCACATGAGCATTTCAAAATCAGTCAGATGGTGGCTTGGAAGGGGGAGGGGTACTAAAATGGGCGACTTATTCTTCAGACGAACTACAATTAATAACAAACTTGAATGAATCCCACTGCCTTCGGACTGCTCATTTCCTGACATAAGAGGTTCAATAGAAGGGCGATGGGGAAATGGGGATTCAGAACCCCGACGCATGAAGTGATGCAACACCTTTTCACAATGGGTCGAGTTGTTCAAACTGGAGACTTTATTTTATGGAACACTTCTCTCAGTGACTAGAAGCAAACTGTCCGATCTTAGAAGAGAATATGAACTCATCTCATGGAAGGGTATGGATGACGCTCACTTCAAGAAAACTCCTGAATTTACTTAGATTACCTTTACAAATGCTTGATTTAAATATATTGAGGTCTGTTTCCTATATTAAACGTATTTGACCCTCAATAGAATGAAAAGAATATTCAATGCAACATCAGCACATTGTCCTAGATGCCTGCAGGATGTTGTGGGGTATGTTCGCATGGTATGGGAATACCACATAATAGCTTTGTTCTGGACAGAGGTAAGCGCTCACCCAGCTAAATTTCTGGATGGGGAGGACATATACACTCCAAGCAATTGTATGCTGGGACTGTTCCCTCACCCACGCCATGGAAAGTCCGGAATGAATTTGTGGCCCTTGCATTGGTACTTGTGAAAAGGCACAGAACTCTGGTATGGAGTTCCAGTGAAGGCTCCTCCGCTTAGGCGGAGGAGCGTCGCCCCATTGCTTTAAAGCAGTGCAATGGAAACCCGCATTGGAAATGCAATAGGTCTCGCATTAGGAAAGTTTGAGCAATTGGTATTGTAAATGACACTTTTTTTATTTATGTGTTGGTTTTGAAAATAGCAAAAGTAATAGCTTTGTCAGTTACAATGTCAATAGTTTTAACTTTCGCAAATGTGACACCTATAGCATTTGTAATGCAATGTGTGTCGTATTTACGTGACTTAGATGTATTGATATTGCAAATAACAATGGCTTTTAATTTTGTAAATAATTAATACTTAAATAAAATGTATTGTAATTTATAATGGCAATAGCTTAAACGTTTGTAAATAACTTTTGTGAAGATTATGTTCAGTGTATTTTATTGTGACGAAAATCCAAGAACATTGCATTTGCACCTACACACACACACAGCCACACACACACACACATAGATGTGGTGGTGGTGGATCTGGGGGATATGGTGGTGGTGGATGTGGTGGTGGTGGTGGTGGATGTGGTGGTGATGGTGGTGGATGTGGGGGTGGATGTGGGGGTGGATGTGGGGGTGGATGTGGTGGTGGATGTGGTGGTGGATGTGGTGGTGGAGGTGGTGGTGGATGTGGTGGTGGATGTGGTGGTGGTGGATGTGATGGTGGATGTGGTGAAAGTGGTGGTGGATGTGGTTGTGGATGTGGTGAAAGTGGTGGTGGATGTGGTGGTGGATGTGGTGGTGGAAGTGATGGTGGTGGTGGATGCGGTGGTGGATGTGGTGGTGGATGTGGTGGTGGTGGATGCGGTGGTGGTGGATGCGGTGGTGGTGGTGGATGCGGTGGTGGTGGATGTGGTGGATGTGGTGGTGGTGGATGCGGTGGATGTGGTGGTGGATGTGGTGGTGGTGGGTGTGGTGGATGTGGTGGTGGATGTGGTGGTGGATGCGGTGGTGGTGCATGTGGTGGATGTGGTGGTGGTGGATGTGGTGGTGGATGTGGCGGTGGATGTCATGGTGGATGTGGAGGTAATGGTGGATGTGGTGGTGGATGCGGTGGTGGTGGTGGATGCGGTGGATGTGGTGGTGGATGTGGTGGTGGATGAGGTGGATGTGGTGGTGGTGGATGCGGTGGATGTGGTGGTGCATGTGGTGGATGTGGTGGTGGATGTCATGGTGGATGTGGAGGTGATGGTGGATGTGGTGGATGTGGTGGTGGATGCGGTGGTGGTGGTGGATGCGGTGGTGGTGGAAGTGGTGGTGGATGTGTTGGATGTGGTGGTGGATGTGGTGGTGGATGTGGTGGTGGATGTGGTGGATGTGGGTGTGGTGGATGTGGTGGTGGATGTGGTGGTGGATGTGGTGGTGGATGTGGTGGTGGATGTGGTGGTGGATGTGGTGGTGGTGGGTGTGGTGGATGTGGTGGTGGATGTGGCGGTGGATGTGGCGGTGGATGTCATGGTGGATGTGGAGGTGATGGTAGATGTGGTGGTGGATGTGGTGGTGATGTTGGATGTGGTGGTGGATGTGGTGGTGGATGCGGTGGTGGATGCGGTGGTGGATGCGGTGGATGTGGTGGTGGTGGATGCAGTGGATGTGGTGGTGGATGCGGTGGTGGTGGTGGATGCGGTGGTGGTGGTGGTGGATGGGGTGGTGGATGTGGCGGTGGATGTCATGGTGGATGTGGAGGTGATGGTGGATGTGGTGGTGGATGTGGTGGTGATGGTGGATGTGGTGGTGGATGTGGTGGTGGATGCGGTGGTGGATGCGGTGGTGGATGCGGTGGATGTGGTTGTGGTGGATGCGGTGGATGTGGTGGTGGTGGATGCGGTGGATGTGGTGGTGGATGTGGTGGTGGATGTGGTGGTGGATGTGGTGGTGATGGTGGATGTGGTGGTGGATTGTGTGGTGGATGTGGTGGTGGATGTGGCATGACATTTTTATTATACACAGAGGGGTACTTATTTTGTGCCAATCACTGACCGATGTTAATGTAAGGGTTGTAGATGGTGGGTTGCGCATGCCTTGTTTTCATTTCCATTATAATGACAATAATCCTTTCTTTGACCCTGTGCTCAATCAACATGGACTGTATTACAATGAATACGAGGGGCTTAGATAAAGAAATAGGAGAGGCGAGGAGGAAGGGAAACTGGGGTAAGGAACAAGCGACGGAGGAGAACAAGACGGAGGGCATTGCTGGGGGGAAGAGAAATGCGACACGGCGGGCAGGGGAGGGGGCGGAGCGGGGAGAGCGGCGATGAGGGTGTGAAGGTCTCACATGAGGGGGCGTGGTATCTTAAGTCGTGTTGCTTTGGGAGGCAAGATTAAAAATGTGTAAGCACATCTCTTTCGTAGGGAGTTAAACAAAGTAAAAACAACTGGCTCCAAAGGTTTTGCTTAAGTATGTGTGAAGTAATTAGCTGTCTGCCTCTGCTTTCTTCCATTGCACTGGCATCTAGGTGTTAGGCTCAGATGGCTTGAACAAAAGACGGGCTGATGGTCTTTTAAATCAGGCCTTTGTTTCTGCCCAGCTGGATGTTAAAATAAAGCCCCCTCCCTTCCACGCAGGTTAATACAGACAAATGCCGGCACTGCTGAATGATGTCCCAGCATCCGAAAACGACACCAGAAGAAATTCAACATGTTTTACTGAGCCAGAAATATCCGCCACATAACCCTTATCTCCAACACTGTTTGGAATCGATCGGCTGATTTGTAAAATTACAAGTGGTCAGAGGGATAAATCTGAAGGCAAAGAAGAAAAGGAACGCGAGGCTTAAGGAGATTAATGTAGGGATGGATTTGACAGAGAAAAACAGATATTTGAGATTATAACATTTCAAAGCAATGTGTCACCCGGAGATGGGGACATTAGATCCACAGAGTAGGAGAGAAAAGAAATGGTTTACTTTTTTGCTTTGGGTTATTTTACATTTGGGAATTTCGAGCATCATTTGCTTAATGTAAAATCGATTTTTAAAGTGGGGTCCGCAGCACCTACTCAGGGGGTCCTTGAAAATTAAACAATATAAACTTGCTGATAAAATAAAAATGCACATAAATAGCCACATTGAAGAAAAAAAAACCTCTATAAATGAAAATGAATGTGAAATTGCAGACAAAGAAATGAAGCTTGTAACTTGGCATGCTTGAGACGCGGCCGTGAAACTGAAAGTACGGCCGACCGGCCGTGAATAATTAGGGGGTAAGAAATGCGCTGGGAGGGCTGCCTTTGATGTGGTAATGCGAGGCAGGCGGCTGGTGGCATTGTGCACGCGCTTTTTAGGTCTTGCGCTTGCGCAATGACCTAAAAAGCACATGCACTGCATGGGATCGCCAGTGGAATCGCCAGTTAGGTAAACTCTCGATAAGCCCCTATATATCTCGCTCCCGCTCAATGCGCATGCGCATTGAGATAGGTCGCTCGACCTAAAAACTAAAATGATAATAATGGAAGTTATTATCATTTTATTTATTGCATTTTTCTTTGCCGCCCTGTTAGGGTGGGGTGGGACGGGGCTGGACACCTTGACCCAGAGGGAGGAGGAGTGGCTATTGCTGCACCTAAATTGCACATGACTGTTTGGCCGGCAGTCTCCAGGCAGCCAAACAGTCATGCACACTTTGCATTTCCTCCACCCAGGCTGCATTACAGCCATTGTGGAGAACATGCCCAGGACCCCAGCCCCTGTCTGAGTACCGAACCACGGCGCTCAGACCAATGACGATGTGCTGCCAGCAGCATCGTGATTGGCAGGGGTCGTCTAGAAGCCTGGTTGCTTCCTGTTCCTGCGGTGGAGATGTGCGGCTGGCGGCAGCGACGATCAGGTAAGTTTTATTTATTTTTTATTTCCTAATCCCCATATCTTCCCACTGCCCCCGCCACTGTCCCCTACCAATCGCCACCATGGAGGTCTCCACTGGATCACTGTGGGGAAATGACGAACAACCAAAGGAAGTGCTTAACTGCTAGAGCAGCAGACTTTGAAGCTGGGGATACACGTTTGAGTCTGGTGGGAGGCCCAAACATCCTGTGGTTCCGGGCAGATCACAATCTCCAAGTCCCTAAAAATGAACGTGTCCATCTGTAATGCAACCGGTGCTCATGGAAAATGCTCTGATACCTTTGGGCCTAGTTCATTCTATATAAAACTGCAAAACAGAAAAAAAAACTATGATAAATAGGGCAAAGTTTGACACTGTTGCGCTACTTGGAGAAGAGAAAAACGGAGAGTGTAAACAACCAATTGCCAGCAGGGGAGGCTCCTCCATTAAGGCGGAGGAGCGTCGCCCCACTAAAAAAATGCCCCCAGATATAGAAAAATAAAACGGCAATAAAGTAAATTTATTACCATTTTATTTTTCAAAACCACATCCTGAATCGAGCATCAGGACAGGGGTGGGGCTTTGTGATTTCTGCTGCTGCCAGAGTGCCCTAGGGTTGGCAGACAGCAACACCAGACGAACCAAGAACATAGGCCTGAATATATCTACATCAGTAACTAAATGCACACCTTTCTAGCATACCTCCTAGACACAGAAGGCTATGACTGGGCGACATAATATAAAAGCTAAGAGACCTATGTGTAAAAATTGTATTTTAAACCTGTACAAGTAAATGGTTCTTTTTTTTCAAACATCTTTTTATTGGCATTTGATGTAAGAGCAGTTAGACAAACAAAGTTTCAGTATTGCACAGGACACCATTTGGAATGCAGTGTAATATGCTAATATGAGGCTCACACAGGCCAAATCATATACATCCAAGCTCGCTAACACCTTTTGCCAAGAATACACAAGTAACATTTTGTGTAGTGTAATAGCTATAATCAGTGTGTGTGGTGCCACCACTAGGAGTTGTATCAATGCGATGCACTACCTAATCTTTATGTATTTTATGACTTTCAAGATAATCTAACCCAGTTTCGGAAGGAACGTTTGAGAAGATACCCCCTGTTTGATACATATCAAAGAAAGAACTATCAACTAAATTATGCAGGGGGTCCAAATAGTGCAATAATCCAGAAATAGCCTGGGGTACTCGGTGTACCGTGGTATCCGGGTCACTCCCTACCAGGCCGTTGGCCCATGGACTATTTCCTCCGTATCCCAGGCGAGCATGAGGAGGGTATGTGGGTGGGTGCCGCCCACTACCCGTTCAGTGGTGTATGTACAGCAACTCTCTACCCCAGTATCCTCCCTGCTCTCAAGCTCATCAACAGGGGTTGTATTCCATACTAGGCTCCCTAGCTGCAGGAATACACTTCTCATCTGACTGGTCCCCATCTTTACTCCCCTCCTCTCCACTATGATCACGCTAAGGGTGCTGCCAGGCCTCTAGGACCTCCCTCCTACTCTGCCATGGGACGCCATCTCAGCCCCTTTGACTCCTCTCTACACAAGACTCCTCCCTCCGCCCCACCCAGTAAGTCACATCTAATTTTCAAGCCCCCATCATGGGCCTGCCGATGGTCTTCAAGGCCATTGCTATCCTCCGCCTGGCCAGGACCAAGGCAAGATCAATAAACTTGTTTCCCACCTTCTGTTTGATTGGTCGGGGGAAAAGCCCCAGCAGACAAACTTCATCCGTGGAGTCAAGTGTACAAAGTAGTATTGCACCCACAACCATCAGGACGTCATCCCAGAACAAGTGCAATGTGGTACAGGCCCAAGTCAAGTGTACAAAGTAGAGTCGCTGTAGTGACACCACAGGCAGCTACGAACTTTGCTGCCATAGGCGACTTGAAGTCTATGGGGTGTCATGTAGGTCATGTGTACATAAATAAACTGTGTGTTATTCAACCTCGTATTTTGTGAGACATTCTTAGGTTATGCTAGAATTCTACCCCATTCTGGAACCAAAGGTTCCCTGTCCAATACTGCTTCCCACAATCTGCATAATTTTAATAAAGGATTGCGGACCATCCCAGACAATGAGCTATAAAACCACTTCACCAGATGCTTTGCATGCCCAGGGTAAGCAAAGAGTATAGCACTGCATGCGTTGTGGGTTCCTCACCGTCCCACCCCCATTTCCTTCAATGACTGGACCAGGGCCTCGTACCGTAGGAACTGGCCAGGCAGAAGGCCATAGCCCTCAACAAGGTCCTCAAAAGGAGCAAGAGCGTTTTGCTGGTAGCAGTCCCCTACTGTTTCCAGCACCACCTCCGTCCAGGCTGTCAGCTGTTCAACTATGAATATCGTCCGTGGCTAGCCATGTGGTATGCCAACCAGGGGCAAGACTGGGGCATACAGAGGAATCTCCGTTGCTTTGGCCATGCAGCGTTTCCAACACTGTAAAGCTGTAGTCAGTAATAGGGACTGGTGAGGTATTACCACTGCTGGATTGAGCAGTTTGACTATCAATAAGGCAGGGCGAGCTCCAGACACCACCAGACCCGTTCCCTCCAGCCCTACCCTCTCCAGCCACTGTGCAAGACACTGTATCTGAGAGGCACGGAAGTATAGGTCGAAGTTTGGCACCCCCAGGCCGCATTCCGTCATAGGGCGCTGCTGTGTTTTTAAAGATAACCTCAGACGCCCCTTATCCCAAATAAGATCTAGCAGTAAGGAGTCTAATTGCCGAAACCAGCGTGCAGGCACCGTGATTGGGAGATTAATAAAAAAATATAGTAGGCGCGGCAGCATAACCATCTTCGACAGGGAGATACGGGCCATAATCAACAGTCAAAAAGAACACTAGAAAGGGACACAGGATCTAAGGCTTCCAAGAGCCCTCCCGAGTTGGAAAGCTATGCCGTAGTCTGTGTTCCAAAAACACGCAAGGTAAGATGGGGGACAGCACACGTTCTTTCTGTGCAGCAAAACTCTGGAATCAGATGCCATCTACCTTGCGTCTTCAACCAGAACGGATGAGGTTTAGGAAAGAACTAATAACCTGGCTGTTTGCTAAAATCTAAAACAACCAGAGCCAAGTTGCTCCAGTCATCTACGTATTCACAGTTAGCACCAAGATGCCTCGGCATTCGCTGCGCTCTATGAATAACAATTCCAATCAAATCAAATCATGGATGTGGACGAATGGGGCCTAGTCAAATGCCTGACACAGATGCAATTCCCTTTTCAGGTTTTCACACGAGAAGTTAGCAAGTACAATATGATGGGCCAAGCTATCCCATTGTTGCATCTCCTACAAGACCAGGTAAAGAAGGTGTCTGAAAGGTTCGCCCCACAGGTGTGAATGAAAACACAGACATACCAGCCTTGATTGAGACCATAGTCCTTCTCTTGGCTTCTAATATAAGGCTGCAACATTACATCATTGAGTCCAAAGAGTGCATATGTGCCACACTACGTGATCAACAGTCCAAAAGTAATGTGCCCACTTTCATTCCTTTTTCTGAAGGGGATGTTTTAGAATACAAGAGGTGGATTGCAGAGCAAGCTGGAGACTTGGAAGAAGAATGGCCGGAACTTCAAGTCCCAACAGCAGTTCTGGGGTACCTGCTTCAACTTCCAGAGAGGGCAGACTTGTCTCACAGCAGCCCACAACACCATCAACCAGAATACTGGCAACAACAGCAAAAGAAAGACCCGACCCAACCCCTGCATTGTATTGGTTTCAATTGGCAAGGCTCAAGTCCAGTGCAGAAGCAATGGCAAAACAGATTGCGCAAGTGTCAGCACCAATGACCATCTACAGGATGTTCCAGAAGTATCTGGATGATCCAAAAGAGGTCTATGAGGATGAAAAAGAATTGATGTATTGGTATGGGAAGATGTGCCATTGGCCAGAGCTCAGCAGCCTGGCAATAAAGTATCTGGCTTGTCCTGTTGCCAAGGTGTCTGCTGAACATGTGTTCAGTGCAGGTGGTGCAGTTGTCAAAGTGAGAAGGACAAGTCTCTTGCCTCAAAACATGGAGAAATTGACTATGATCAAAATGAACCAACATTGTATACCACACAATTACACCGTTCCTGAAACAGCAGGACAGGAGGAGGGGGGTTGGTCCAAAATTGAATCAAATGTGTTAGCTGACCAACCTCTGGGTGAAGCACCTGAGTTTGAGGACAAACTCTACTTTCTGGACTAAGTTAACCAGTACCCCCATAGAACTTTAAAAAATATATATTTTTGAACTTAGGAGTCGATTACGATGGCGGTAAGTCTGCCACTACCCTGAATATTCCCACCACCAAATTAGGATGGCGGTGGGAATAGGAAAGGTACCGTGGTGGATGGAAAGACCATCTGCCGTGGTCGAGCCTTTCCGCCCGCCTTTGTGGGACCAGGTACCATGGGGTAAAGGAGGCGGTGCTGTACAGGCACCTCCGTGGGCATTATGATGCCTGTCTTTTGCGGCGGAAATCCTGCCGCTAAAAGACAGGTGGAGAATGCCTTCGGGCCCGTTGCTGGCCCCCAGGGGGTGGGGTGCTGCACATGGGGGTACCCCTGCATGTGCATTTACAAGGTGGGAGGCACCACAAGGTGCCTGCCACGTTGTACATACACATGCAAAACTTGCATTTTTACATTGTGGCGGGTGCTGACACCTGCCGCAATGTAAACATACAGGATATGCCCGCCAGTGTGGCGGGCGCATCATAATTCGTTTTGCGGGACCGCTGCACCTATGGTGGGTGGTCCCTTTTGCAGCAACGATGGCGGGCGGACACGTAATCGGCCCCTTAGTTCAGATTTATGCTGCCCCGCCTTTTTTATTAGTCACATATATTGCCGGATTGCGTTGGACCAGTGTGCATTGAAGAAGCCTCCATAATTCCTTCATGATATTGGGGGCAATTCCAGCCCCCCTCACATGCCTATTGCCTAATGCCTATCCCTTTTTGCATCACTTAGCCCTAGAAGGGCTGCCCCATAAAATCATTTATTATCTTCAAGACTGCCTGTCAATACCAAATTCCAATGTGTTGCCTGTATCAAAGTTGATTGAATACCTAATACCTAAACTACCTGGGCTTGAATTGGAAGAAGTAACTTCAACTTTTGCAATGGTGAGTGACTGATTGCGTGAATGATGATGTAAGTTGATTGATGATTCATGTTGTGAGGGAGGGTGTTGAACTGTAACGTGTGAACTTGCATGAGAGGACTGATTTGCACTGTTTGGGGCCTGAGGGGTGGGTGATCATTTTTCCCCTGGAGGCGGAAACGCAGTTACATACACTGAAAACTGGTTTCAGACCTAGATGCCTAAAGGCGCACTCTCTGCTTTCTTTGCAGTGGAGAGAGTGCGCAGAGCACCATCGAGTCGTCTGCCGCCGGGTGCTGGGCCGCGGCCTGTCCTGTTTCGCCTCCTGTACTTTAAAGACAGAGACACAGTTCTCCGGGAAGTCAGAAAACTGAAATCGATCAAGGTGGATAATTTGCAGGTTCTCTTCTTTCCAGACTATGCCCTAGGAGTGCAGCGGCAGTGGAGTGCTTTCCTCATTGTCAAGTGCTGACTGCGGGATTTGAATCTGAAATACTCCCTCATATTCCCGGCCCGGCTGCGAGTAGTTGCGGATAGCTCTGCGCATTTCTTCAACAAAGTGGAGGACGTGTGGGACTGGCTCGAAACCAAAGGACATCACACCTCGGCAAACAAATGACAAAAACAGTGAGGAAAACAGGCGGGCACCCATGGGGTCACCGCACCAGGCATAAGATGTGAGATACGACACCACAAATGCAATTTGCAGCTGCCCCTAACCGTGAGCAAGTACTACAGGAAAGAAGAGATGCATTGCAGGCAGTGGCTGATTTGAGGCAATGGCAGAACAACGGAGATGCAGACGCCTCTTCTGAACAGTCGTTGCGTGACAATAACCAGCAAACTGTGTGGCCAATTCACAAAGACTCACATTCACTTCCAGTTGTAACACCTCAATCTGCGGACAACTTAATGTAGCGGTAAAGTGCAATCCGGGGACATGCAAGTATGAGATGCTGCAGCACCTACTTATGAGATGCATGCATCCCCCACACAGCCTACGCATGTGATGCTCAATGCACTGCTTTAAGTATGATATATGGCGAGGCTGGCATTGATGTGTGCGTACCCCAGTATGCTACATACTGGCTCATGGCATGAGACACAACACAGCGCAAACCTTCACATGCACAAAGTGGGCCCGAGACCGCATATCCCATTCACTGCAAGCTATAACCCACCCCACCACTTAGAAAGTTTAACACAGCGAATGCTGCTTTGAGTTGCCGTATGACACTGTTGATAGTTTGGGCAGGTGCAAATTGTTCCTCTGCTCTCTCCCAGTTGAGCCTTATGAGGCTCATTCCCACAACCCCTGTTCGAGTTAGTGAACCCATACACCCATTGACATCACAGATGCACTTAGCATTCACTAGAACGTCAACATTTCGATCCTACATCCTTCACAAAACCAGCCACCTATGTAGCGTATTAACCTATCAACATGCTGCATGCTGCCTACAAACATAATTGCCTGGAATGTCAGGTCTATCCATACACCAGCCCGCAGGTATGAAATATATGTGTATCTTAAGAGGCATGCTGCGCAGGTGGCGCTCCTGAAAGTAGCACACATTTCACAGCCAGAAATCTGCAGGTCGCAACAGAGATGGAAAGGTCAGATACTGGCCACAGGATACTATGCTAACGCCAGGGGGGCCTTTTTTTAAATGTATTTATTTTTTATTTTTGAAGTTTCTATAGCGCTGTCAAGACCCAGAGGTAACAGAGCGCTTTACAGTAGAGAATAGCATATAATCAACAAAAGCATGACATATGAAGGGTTTTTGACAATCCACGAGTAAGAGTAAGAGCTGCATAAATGTACTGCAGAGCTTCTTTGGTATCAAGGTTCAATGCGGGCACAAAGTTCTGGTGTTGCAGTCTGTTACATGTTATCCACAGCCAAGGGAACGGATGAGGAACAAGGATTTGAGTTGGCTTTTGAATTCCACAAAGGACGGTATGGTTCTGATGTGCGTGGGGATGGAGTTCCAAATTTTAGGGGCGTTTCCCGCGAAAGAGCAGTCTGCTGTTCTTTTTTTTCTGGTTTTAAGTAGGATGAGCAGGAGGGAGTTAGAGCTTCTCAGATTCCTGGCTTCACCAGCTTTTTTGAGATTTTTTGCCAGGTATTCGGGTTTGCCGGTATGGAGGGCTTTGTGGGTTAGGCAGGCTGTCCTGAAGTTACTTCGCATTTCTACTGGTAGCCATTTGAGTTCTTTGAGTGCCGGGGAGATGTGATCAGATTTTTTGATGCCGGTGATCATTCTGGCTGCTGCATGTAATGTTCGGTGCCAGGTGCGATTTAGGAATATCTGTTAGAATTGCGTTCCCATAGTCCAGTCTTGACAAGACCAGGGATTGAGTGGCCAGTTTGAAATCCTTGTTAAGAATGTAGGGTTTGATTTTGTTCAGAAGTTTGAGGTTAAAGAATGCACTTTTGGCAGAGCTCTTAATGTGTTTCATCATGTTTAGTTTTGGGTCCAGGGTGACGCCAAGAGATTTAACAGTGTCTGCTAGAGTAAGATTCCCTTTGAGCGAATCAATTGCCTTTAGCTATTCAGTGATTTGAGGGTTGTCATCCTTGTTCGAGATGAGGAGTGTCTCGGTCTTGTCTGGATTTAGTTTCAGATGGTTGTTTGTTAGCCATTCTTGAACAGCTTTCAGGACATCATTTAGTCTTTGGAAGTCAGTGAGAGAGGAGGTTTCTAGATAGATCTGCGTATCATCCGCGTAGAGGTGGAAGCGGATGTTGGCTTTATTGAGTAGTTTGGCGAGCGGTTCCATATAGTTGTTAAAAAGCTGTGGAGTGAGCACCGATCCTTGGGGGACGCCCTTGTTAACTTGCTGGGTTTCGGAGGTGAAGTTCTTGATTTTTATTAATTGGGTGCGGTTGTGTATAAAGGAGGAGAACCACTTGAGAACTACCTCGCCGAGGCCAGCGCTTTCTTGGAGAGCCTTGATGAGGAGTTTGTGGTCCACTGTGTCAAATGCTGCAGAGAGGTCAAGGAGAATGAGGAGGCAGTATTTGTCTGAGTCTAGAGAACCATGGATGTCATCTATGATGTTCAGCATCGCGGTTTCTGTGCTGCAGCCTTTTCTAAAGCCAGATTGGTGGGGGTCTAGAAGGTTGATGTTGTCCAAGAGTTGTGTCAGTTGATGGAGAATGCAGCGTTCAAGTGTTTTTGAGAACAAGGGGAGGTTAGATATAGGTCTGAAATTGTTCAGATCTGTCGAGTCTAGACCGGGTTTTTTCAGCAGGGGGGTGACTTGTCCCATTTTTAGGCAATCAGGGACCACTCCATTTTTTAAGGAGCTGTTTATGATTTTGCCCCATATAGGTGCAAAAGCGTGCTTCAGTTTCTTGATTAGTAGGGGAGGAATGGGATCTGAGATGTGAGCTGATGGCTTGGAGGACGAGATCAGAGATTATCTTTGTTTCTAGAATGGGACGAAAGCTAAGCCAGGGGGTGAGAGAAGAGCCAGGAGAGAGGGCAGGGGGTACAGCCGAGCTGCTCTTCTTGGGATGTGATTCATTGATGTCTAGTGATAGTTCGATTCTTGCTATCTTATCGTTGAAGAAGTGAGCAAAGTTATCACAGAGTTCTTTGGACGCCTGTACAGATGAGGACACTGGCTTGGAGGTTTGTTGTCTGATGATGCTGTAGAGTTCCTTCGGTCTGTTTTTGGCCTTGTCCAGTGCCTCGCGGAAGAAGTTGGATTTCTTATTTTTGATGTGGTTGTTGTACTTCCTACGGGCTGATTTCAGTTGGTCATGAAGGATGGCAGTCGGGTTATTTCTCCATTTTCTTTCTTTAGCTCTTAGGATTCTCCTTTCTGTGTTGAGGTCATTGTTGAACCAAGATCTAGATGGAGTGGTTCTGCTTCTTTTGAGCTTTAGTGGAGCTAGCTTGTCGAGAATGGACACTAGCTCGGAATTGTACCGATCAGTGAGATCTTTGGTGGAGAGGTGGGCTTTGTTGTCCGGGAGAAGTGAGCTTAATTGCGCTTCCAGGGTATCCAGGGGTACTTGGGAGATGTTTCTCATCCATTTTGGGGGGGTCGTGTGAAGGATGGTAGGAGATAGTGGGGTGATTGATATGAAATAGGATCATGTGGTGGTCTGACCAGTCAACGGGAAGTATGTGGTTGAGCGTGATAGAGTTCTTTTGCGAAATGATCGCATCCAATTTGGCTCCTTTGTAATGAGTTTCCTCAGTGCAGTGTTGTTTAAGGTTGTTATCTTCGAAGAGGCTAGATAGCGATTGGATTAGAAGATTGTGTATCTCGTTCCATCGTAGATTCAGGTCCCCAAGAATTAGGTTATTGGAGTCGCCAAGTGCACCTTGTGCTATCAGGTCGGATAGTTGTTCTCCAAAAGCGTTGTTTCTGCCTGGGGGTGGTAGAGCAGATGACATAGTAAAGAATCATTGTCTTTGGTCTTGATGATGGCGGATAGACATTCAAAGGAATCGTAGTCGAAAGAGGTGGTTTCCGAGATGGCCAAACTATCCTTGTGGATGATAGCTACCCCTCCTCCTCGCTGCTCTATCCTGTCTTTGGTGATGAGGGAGAAGCCAGGTGATACGAGCATGTCTAGACAGGGAGGAGATAACTTATTCAACCAGGTCTCCGTGAGGAACGCAATGTCAATATCATGGATATGGCCAGGCACCCAGTTTGTGTCAGAAGAGATTGAAATAGACATGCATGGCAGAAAGGTACTCGTGAGGGGCCGCCTTCATGTGGTGCTGGGATCCATTTACACCCCCAATACGGAGCAGGGTACATTTTGGCACATGCTGTCAGGACTTCTCTCACGCTGGTGTGAAATTCCCTGGCTGCTGGGGGGTGATTTCAACTAGATTTTAGACATAACACTCGATAGGTCCTTTCCACCACTGCCACAAACAGCAGCAACATCCAATGCTAGGAATCTGGGGGAGTGGCTACGCCGCTGGGATTTATCAGATGTATGGAGGCCCTTAAACCCTCAAGCGCGGTTGTACTCGCATTACTCACACCAACACAGGCTCCATGTACGCATTGATCACTTTGTCGCAAGCGTGACGCTATTAGCAAAGTGCCTGAGTGCGGATGACCTTGGTAAAATATACTCCCACCATAACCCACATATTATGACACTGCAAGGTGAGGATGAGGGGCCCACCACCCGTTTATGGAGACTCCAGCCTCTGGCATTGGAGAACCCTCCGTTTCGAGAGACAGTAGGTACAGCGATAGACACATATTTCGAAAACAATGAGGGGGCAGTTGCAGATATGGGCACTCTATAGGATGCGAGTAAGGCAGTGGTTAGAGGATGCTGTATGGGATTGAGTTGGAGCATCAGGAAACAACTAGATGAGGAAGTGACATGTATTGAAGATGTCTTGACCCGACTTGAGGCTGACTTAGCGCAGGTTAACGACGTACACCAGGACATAGACACGCAGAGTAAACAGCATGCTGAAGTACTAGAGAGACTGTGCTGCCTGAATTATGCATCGCATGCCGCATGTACACATGCTGGAGCGGATACAGCAGGAAGATTGCTGGCACATATGATCCGTCAAGAGCACGTACAGGTCCCTTTGCTGCGGATACGGTCTGCAGCAGGGCCGGTGCTCACCACGCAACCCGATGTTCACAGTGAATTCACCACATATATTACAACAGAGTATATCAATCATTGAATCACACACCACCAATGGAAATAGACTCCTTTCTCTCTCCCTTAACCTTGCAACAAATTACAAGGGAACAGAGAGATGAACTGAGTGAACCACTCATTATATTGGAAATACGGGGAGCCAATTGCTCATTAGACATGGGCAAAGCGCCAGGCCCAGATGGTTACCCAGTCGAATACTACCAACAGGCCTTGGCGCCGCGGCTTCTTGCAATGGACCAGTATGCGCAAGAAGCAGGCCTCCATTAGGACATGCTCTGTGAGTCCCTCCTGGTGTCTCTGCCCAAGCCCAATTGGGATGTTGAATTGATAGGTTCACATCGTCCGCTGGCACTACTTAATACGGACTATAAGGTGCTGGCAAAAGTACTAGCAAATAGATTGGTCCTGATGGTATTGCAACTAAAACAGGCGTATCAAAATGGTTTTGTGCCTGCGCGCAGCACAACGCGGAATTTGCAACGCTTTTTCCAGGTGGGCATTACTCCAGGGAGAGCTAGGCACATGCTGGATGCCTAGTGTTGGACCTGGAGAAGGCGTTTGACACCCTAGAATGGGGGTTCTAATTTGCTGTATTGCGGAGGTATGGGTTGGGAGAAGAGTTTCTAGATCTAGTCAAGCTACTATATACAAGCCCAGTGGTCAGGGTCAAGACGGGTCCCTATGTGTTGGAGCGCATTCCCATAGAGTGCGGCATGAGGCAGGGCTGCCCGCTCTCTCTGCTGCTATTTGCGCTGGCCATTGAACTATTGGCAGAGGCACTTCGCGCTACTCAAGATGACTGGGGAATCCCACTGGGAGATGGCATGCATGCAGTCTTGTTATATGCGGATGATCTGCTGCTATACCTCAGGGATGTTGGGGGTCATGTGCAGAAATTGAGGCCACATTGCTGAAGTTTGCTTTAGTGTCAGGACTGAAAGTAAACTTGGACAAATCGTGTCTTTATTACTTTGCAGAATCTACCCCGGACCCACAGTTACACATTAAAGGTAAATCTGTGCATTGGCAACTAAAAACGTTCCGATACCTTGGGAGTCTTATCTATAGGGATTCACAAGATCTCCTCGAGGGCAACTTGGGCAAGCCACCACGGCGGTGCGAGAGCAGCTGTCCTTCTGGAATACCTTACCGTTTGCGGTCATGAGCAGGATTGCTCTGCTAAAATGGTGGTCCTGCTACACCTCCTTTATTATTTCACAAATCTACCCCTACACCTTAGACCTCTGTTTCATAAAAGCCCGGAGTCAGATATGCGGTAGTTTATCTGCCACAGGATGCATAGTAGAGTATAAATGGCTAAAATATACCCACCGACCACACAGGAAGGTCTTTCGATTCCAAACATGGAGCAATATTATTTGGCGGCACAACTTCAGTGGGTGGCACGATGGTTGGGTGCACGCCAGCTTGAAGATACAGCAACACAGACGCCTGGGCTCACTCAACCCCAGATAGTGGCACTGTTTCACCCCAATAGGGCGGGTAGTACACCCACACAACTCTTGGTACAAGTGGCGTATCAATGTTACCGGCGCAGTCTTCGCATCACACGCCAAGTAGCAACATATGCGCTATCTCTTCCGATACAGGGAATGCCCAGGAGGCATCAGGTTCCCATTTGGGGAACTAGCCGAAAGCACAGGTCTGCCACAGGGTCAGTTCCTGCATGCTACAGTGACACATACACTAAGCGAATTGTCAGAAATGTAACACAGGAGCCTGTCACTCATCTCACTATACAGTATTTACATGAACTGGGCTCAGTCAGCCATCTTCACAAGTGGTTCGCGGAATCCCTTAGAACACACACAGTGTCGAAGTTACTTTTGCTCCGTGCTCATTGGGATGCGGC
This sequence comes from Lissotriton helveticus, assembly GCF_964261635.1. Classification (NCBI taxonomy): domain Eukaryota; kingdom Metazoa; phylum Chordata; class Amphibia; order Caudata; family Salamandridae; genus Lissotriton; species Lissotriton helveticus. The sequence continues at coordinate 1,372,463,572 of NC_136068.1, forward strand.
TTGCAGAGACCCACCATGGAGTGTGAATGAGAAGATACACTCCGGAGTCCCACAAAATGCCAGATTCTGACGTATTCAATACTATATAACCCACAGAGCCTATCTGATGCCGCAACGTATACATAAATACTTTGACCACACAGACGTCAAGTATGTCAGGTGTGATGAAACCGGCACAGACCTGCTCCATATGCTGTGGTCATGCGCAGCCCTTCAAACATATTAGGGGACAGTTAGTAGCGGTTTAATCCAATGTACGGAACGGACCTTAGACTGGTCATGGGAACTGTGTATACTAGGACTGTACCTAAGACCCTTATCGCGGGGTTCCTGTTCGGGCGCCATCTGATAAGCGTGGCTCAAAGCCACCTGAGAAAACTTACCCCACTCAGATATCATTCCCATAAAATAAGCCAGCCAGACAGTGGAGAAGAATTAGTAAATATTTATTAGGCCATTAGTTTCTCTATAGAGAGGCCCCGTCAGGACTGCACTCCAAGAAGTGCACCGAGAGGACTGCCGGTTCTCAAAACGACAATACATTATAACACGTTACAGCAACATTAGTCACGCCCCTAATGGAAAAGTACAGGACTAGAGAAATGGTGAACAATGAGCACACACATGAGGCCCCTGCAGCTGCGGGAGGATGGCTCTGTTATCACCCCGAGGCCACAGAGCCGAGACTCTGCTCCTCCCGAGCATGGGAACATTACTGATAGCAAAGAAACACATTTTCGTTGTTAGTTTTCTGCAAAGCTAACTCAAGACGAGAAATGCTAAAAAAAGTGATTTTCCGCTCATAAGGGAGGGGGCATTGCAGTCGGGTCGCAGAGGCCTGTTTCCAAGATGGCGGCACAGCAGCAAAGCTAATAAATTGCCAACTGAAACATGAGAATACCCAAATTAGTCCTAAATACACGTGCAACACATCTTTCAGTTAGGCACACTATGCTAACTTATACATCATAATGGCCGTAGGTGGGTTGTAGAAGGCCGGGGACCGTCTGGTTGGCACGGTGGGTCTGGGTACCCATTTGATGCCGGGCTTGGTTCTCGCAGCTCTGCCCCACCCTGCTGATTGGGAGAGGTCCCGGCTTATGATCCTGCGCCGGGGTCCAGAAGGAGGACCTTTGGGAGCTGACGGTGTTGGTCTAAGCAGCCGCGGTGGGGAACAGGGGATGTCGGGTTCCGCGAAAAAAAAGAGGTGAGTGGTCCGACTGATGATTGAAGGAGCGAGGGTGCTCCGAGGGGCTAGGGTGCCCCGGGGTACTCAGAGTGCATGAGACGCTCTGACAGACTGTTTGTGGTTTGGTGGAGGTTCGGGGGGACGCCTGACGCTCCTATGTTGTGGAGCGTCTGGCCGGACGGTGCTCGGACAGAGTTGCGGTTGCTCTTGGTGGAACGCTGGGAACGGACCCAAGCCTAACCCGGAAGGGGGGGTTTGCTGGAAGGGTCCCAGGTCTCCCGGGGTGAATCCGTGCAGTGGTCCGTAGTACCGCCCGTGTGGCTGACCTGTCGGTGAGTGCTACCCCTCAGACTATACCTCAGACTCCGACTCTGGGTCGAGAGGGGTCGGATGGGCGTATGATATTTGACCATGTACGTAAATTACTTACGTGTTCTAATATGGGTATGGAAGAGAAACAGGTTGTGGCCAATCAAGCATGTCAATGGGCTCGGAATGCCATTTATACAATGGAGGATATTTGGTCTACGATGAAAGATTATGAACCTTTGATGCAGCAGCATGCTTTGTGGCATATGTCAGCGACGTTGATAGGGTTGTGGGAGCAGTGCCACGGGGACCTGGCGCCCCAGATTATCTATGATATTAGAGACAGAGCTTACAGAGCCAATGCTAGTTTGAGAGAGGTTTATGGAAATATGCGTACATTGGTTGGCTACAGAAATAGATTACAGTCTACTGGTCCCTCTACGTCTGGGGCACACCCCATGCGTGAGGTCCACCCCGTCTTTCACCCTTAAATACCTGAATTGGAGGATCCAGTGACAAACGCAGTGACAAGGGCGCGGGTAGAGGCTCGCTTCAAAGAGCAATGGGTTTATGTCCCCTGGAAGAGGAGTGAGGTGTTGGCACTGAAGGGACAGTTACCTGACTCCAGAAAGAATCCGACTGCCTATTATAAGGAATTGACTGAGGCGGCTACTTCAACGGTCATGACATTTGCAGACAGAATTATTCTTTGGATTATTGGTTCCAGTGGATGTATGGAGGCAAGTGAGTGGTACTGATCATGCAGCCGAGCTGGGGGGCAGATGGCTGGAGTTTAAGGATTGGGATAAGGAAAGGAAGCCGGGGGATAAGCCGAGACAGGAGATTTTTAGCCCTGCCTGGACATATCATTAAGTACATGCATTCCCTTCTCCCACCGAAGAAAGTGGATTGGGATAAATTGACTGCATGTCATCAGAAGAAAGAGGAGAGTGTGTCTGACTTCTTTACTCGCTTTGAGGAAGCATTCTTGGATTTCAGTGGTCAGGATTTGTCACAGGATGGCGGGGTGCGGCTTTGTGTGAACAGATTTGTACATAATTTGTTACCGGAAATATCGGCCCGGTTGCAGGCTTCTGAGAGTACGTGGACAAAGTCCACCCCTTCGGGCGTTTTGAGTATGGCCCAGTACTACGAGCATAGGGAGAATGAGAGTAAAGATAAAGCAGAGAATAAAGCAAAGGACCTGAAGACGAGAGTGTTGTTGCAGCAAGTAGCCAGAGGACGGGGACGGGGACGCGGGGCCCCGCCTACTGCGGCCGGGCGAGGTGGAGTGGGATACGGACGTGGAGGAGGGCAGAGTTTGGCATTAGGGGAAAATCAGTGTGCTAATTGTAAGAAGGAGGGTCACTGGTGGCAGGAGTGTCCGGAGCCGCTGAATGGATACACAGGACGGGGCAGAGGTAGAGGTCGTGGGGAAGTACGTAGGGATGACTGGCAACCTACTGAGGGTCGGCGGACAGGTGGGAACTACTTTGATGGTGACAGGGACAGACAGCATTATCGAGGAGATTGCGACGGGGCGCGGGACAGACAGTATTACCAAGATGACGATGATATAGACGAGGTGACAGGTTTTTCCCATAATTAGGACAGCGTAGGGCAGAGTCAGGGACCAGTGTTATTGCAGGTAGATCAGCGAGGGCCCTATGTCACTGCGGGCTTGCTGGGGTCCACCAAGAAGTTTTTAGTGGATACGGGAGCTATGAAGAGTTCTGTGGCGCATTTCCTGGTCCCTGGGGCGGCTCTGTCTGGCCAGAATAACATCTCCGTTGGGTTTTCAGATACACCGGTGATTAGCCCCATTTCTAAACCACTCACTCTTACGATTGATCCTTTCACTGTTGATTCTCCGTTCGTTCTCACATCCCATTGTGGTGAAAATCTTTTAGGTCTGGATTTGTTGAAGAGATTGCATGCGACGATTTACTGTTCACCGGATGGTGTTTATGTTACCTTGGGCCCCTCTGTTGCACGGGCTCAGCAATGCTTTTCTAAGGACGACCCTCTCCCACTGGAGCTTAAGCGGGTGCCAGAAGCTTTGTGGGCAAGTAGTGAGACTGATGTGGGTACACTGAATATTGCACCCGTCTCCATTAAGGTCAAGCAGGGAGCTCGTTTACCGCGTATTCCCCAGTATAAGATTTCACAGGAGGGTGAAAAAGCTCTCTTGCAGATCATTCAAGATTTGATACAATCTGGAGCGGTGGAGGAGATGGTTTCCAATGTGTGCAATAGTCCTATTCTTCCGATTCTTACGAAGCCCTCTGCTGATGCTGGTTGTGATAAACAAGATGTCTATAGATTTGTAATTGATTGAGGCAGATTAATAAAGTAGTTGACCCCAATATCCGGTAGTTTCTAATATAACCACCATTTTGACAATGATTCCTCCCACGGCCAAGTATTTTTCCGTTTTGGACCACAAGAATGCATTTTTCAGTATCCCTCTTCATCCTGATAGCTGCCATCTTTTCGGATTCTCGTTATCTGGCCGTTGCTTCAGATTTTGTAGAATTCCCCAGGGCTATACTGAGAGCCCTAGTATTTACAGTCAAGCATTGAAAACGCAATTGGATGATTTAGAACTCCCTGCGGGTAATGTGTGGTTGCAATATGTAGATGACTTGTTGATTGTGTCTGATACGGAGGAAGGTTGAAAGGAGGCCACTGTCCGACTTTTGCATCATTTGGCGCGTAATGGGCATAAGGTGTCACTCTCGAAGTTTCAGTATTGTCGACAGGAGGTTACCTACCTAGGTCATCTCCTATCGAAGGAGGGGAGGAGGTTGACCCCGGAGCGCGTTATGGTGATAACTAATATGTCTGTCCCTAAGACCCAACGAGAGGTGCGCGCATTCTTGGGCATCAATCAATCAATCAATCATAAAACTTGTAAAGCGCGCTACTCACCCGGCAGGGTCTCAAGGCGCTTGGGGGAGGGGGCTGCTATTGCTCGAACAGCCAGGTCTTGAGTTGTCTCCTGAAGGCGAGATGGTCCTGGGTCAGCCAAAATGGATGGGGAGAGAGTTCCATGTCTTGGCCGCCAGGTAGGAGAAGGATCTTCCACCAGCGGTGGCTCTTCGGATGCGTGGTACGGCGGCGAGGGCGAGGCTTGTTGATCGTACCTAGCAGGTGGGCGTGTAGAAGGTCAGGCGGTCGTTGAGGTACTTGGGGCCCAGGTCGTGGAGAGATTTGTGTGCGTGGGTGAGGAGCCTGAACGTGATCCTCTTGCTGACGGGGAGCCAGTGCAGGTCCTTCAGGTGGCCGGAGATGTGGCTGCGTCGGGGGATGTTCAGGATGAGTCGGGCGGAGGCGTTCTGGATGCGTTGGAGTCTTTTCTGTAGCTTGGCTGTGGTTCCGGCATAGAGGGTGTTTCCGTAATCCAGTCGGCTGGTGACGAGTGCTTGGGTGACCGTCTTCCTGGTTTTGGTCAGGATCCATCGGAAGATCTTGCGGAGCATGCGTAGGGTGTTGAAGCATGATGAGGAGACGGCGTTGATTTGTCTGGTCATCGAGAGGGAGGAGTCCAGGATGAAGCCCAGGTTGCGTGCGTGGTCTGTTGGCTTGGGGGTGGCGCCCAGGGCGGGGGGCCACCAGGAGTCGTCCCAGGCGGAGGGCGATGGTCCCAGGACGAGGACTTCCGTCTTGTCCGAGTTCAGCTTAAGGCGGCTGTTCTTCAACCAATCGGCGACGTCTTTCATCCCTTCGTGTAGGTTCATTCTGGCGGTGGCGGGGTCTCTGGTGAGGGAGAGGATCAGTTGGGTGTCGTCGGCGTAGGAGATGATGTTGAGGTTGTGCTGGCGTGCGATGGCTGCAAGAGGTCTCATGTAGATGTTGAAGAGGGTGGGGCTGAGTGATGATCCTTGCGGGACATCGCACTGACTTCGGTGGCCTCGGATCGAAACGGGGGGAGGCGGACTCTCTGTGTTCTTCCGGTGAGGAATGAGATGATCCACTCCAGTGCCTTCTCTTGGATGCCGATGTCGCTGAGGCATTGAACTAGGGTGCGGTGGTAGACGGTGTCGAACGATGCAGAGAGGTCCAGGAGGATGAGGGCCGCTGTTTCCCCGTTGTCGAGCAGGGTTCTGATGTCGTCGGTGGCTGCGATGAGGGCGGTCTCGGTGCTGTGGTTGGCTCGAAAACCAGACTGCGAGGGGTCGAGGGATCCGTTCGTCTCGAGGAAGGCTGCAAGCTGTCTGTTGATGGTCTTCTCGATGACTTTGGCAGGGAAGGGGAGGAGCGAGATGGGGTGAAAGTTCTTGAGGTCGGTGGGGTCTGCTGTTGGTTTCTTCAGTAGGGCGCTGGGCTCGGCGTGCTTCCAGCTCTCCGGGAAAGTGGCGGTGTTGAAGGAGGCGTTGATGATGTCCCGTAGTTGGGGTGCGATGATGAAGTCGGCCTTGTTGAAGACGTGGTGGGGGCAGGGGTCGGTAGGAGATCCGGAGTGGATGGTGTTCATCGTGCGGGCTGTGTCTTCGGTGGTCACCGTGGTCCAGGAGCGGAGGGTGGTGGTGGAGTTTGTTGGTTCGGTGGTTGGGTGCGTCGAAGGTGCGCCGAAGCTGTTGTGGATGTCGGCGATCTTGCGGTGGAAGAACGAGTCGCAGAGGTCTTGTGAGGGAGTGATGTCGTTGTTGCTGGTGCAGGGGTTGGAGAACTCCTTGACGATGCTGAAGAGTTCCTTGCTGTCGTGGGCGCTGTTATCCGGTCGTTCCTTCAGTGATTTCTTCTTGGTAGTGCGGATAAGCTGGTGGTGCTTGCGGGTGGCGTGTTTGAGGGCGGTCATGTTGTCTGTGGTCTGGTCGAGGAGCCAGGCTTTCTCGAGGGTGCGGCAGTTTTTCTTGGAGTTCTTGAGTTCGTCGGTGAACCAGGAGGCTTTCTTGCCTCTGGGTCTGCTGGTAGGGTTCTTCAGTGGCGCGAGGTCGTCGTCGCAGTCGGTCAGCCACTTCGTGAGGTTGCGTGCTGCTTCGGTGGGGTCCGTTGTGCTGGCGGGTGGGTTCTGACTGAGGGAGGTGGTGAGCTGTTCAGCGGTGATCTTGCTCCAGCTCCTGTGGGGAACCTGTTGCGGGTGGTGGTGGGTCGTGGTTCTTTTGAAGCTGAAGTGTACGCAGCTGTGGTCGGTCCAGTGAAGTCCTGTGGAGTGGCTGAAGGTGATGTGCTTGCTGGATGAGAAGACTGGATCAAGCGTGTGGCCGGCGTAGTGGGTGGGGGTGTTGACCAGTTGCTTGAGTCCGAGGTTGGTGAGGTTGTCCAGCAGGGTGGTGGTGTTGCGGTCGTTGTTGTTCTCCAGGTGGAAGTTGAGGTCCCCGAGAAGGATGTAGTCGGCGGAGGGGAGGGCATGCGGGCTGATGAAGTCGGCGATTTCTTCGCTGAATTGTGTGCGGGGTCCTGGGGTTCTGTAGATGAGGGTGCCTCTGAGGGTGGTCTTGGGGTCGGTGTGGATCTAGAAGTGAAGATGTTCGGCCACCGTGAGGGTGTCGTCGGAGTTGGTCGTGATGCGGATGGTGTTCTTGTGGACGATGGCGATGCCTCCTCCAGTTTGGTTAACGCGGTCCTTCCGGGTGATCTTGTATCCGTCCGGAATGGCGATGGCGATGTCGGGCGCTGAGGAGGCGTTCATCCAGGTTTCTGTCAGGAAGGCGACGTCTGGGGAAGCGGTGTCGAGGAGGTTCCAGAGTTCTACGGCGTGTCTGTGGATGGAGCGGGTGTTGAGCAGGATGCACTTCAGGTGGTTACTGCTGGTGGTCGTCTTGGCTGGTGCGGTGCAGGTTCGGATGCAGGAGAAGTTGCAGGATCTGCAGCAGAAGGGTCCGTGGGTGCGTCTCGGGGTCGCTCGGTAGCATCCGGGGCTTCGGCCGGCGTTGAGTGCGTTGAGTGTTGCGGCGTCGTAGGTCTTAGAGCCACAGCGGTTGCTGCGGTGTCGATTAGACAATCGGCGGGGCTTGTCCTTGGCACTGATACGGGATATTCAGGTGGGGGCAACAGAGGACGAGTTGAAGAAATGGAGGGAGAGTGTGGGGCGACTGGACTCGGATGATTGTTGGAAAGACTTATCAGACAAACGAAGGTGGTTGCTCCCTGATGCATATGTTCTTCCTGTGGTTACAATGGCTCATGGACCGACACATGTTAGTGCGAAGGGGATTTGTAAACTACTGGACCCGGTATGGCGCAATGATAATATCTCTAGAGTGGTGACACAGTTAGTACAACGTTGCATGGTCTGTTTGCGATACAATCCTGGGAGGGGGACACCTGTTCTCCCCGGTAATTTTGCACCCCCTTCTTTCCCTTTTGAGGTGATCCAGATGGATTATATTGAGATGGAGAGGGTAAACAACCTTAAGTACGTTTTCCCAACGAAAGAATGTACAGCTATGGGAACAGCAAAGGTGTTGATTAAGGAATATTTTAGCAGATACGGATTGCCTCGGGTGATCTGGAGTGACAATGGGACACACTTTAATGCCAGATTGATGAAACTGATATGTAAGGGACTGCAAATTCAACAGAAATTTCATGCAGCACGACATCCCCAATCTGCAGGCTTGGTAGAGAGATATAATGGGACTTTGTAGTTAAAGTTGGCTAAGATCCAAGAGAGTACAAGGCTGCAATGGCCAGACGCACTCCCTTTAGCTCTGCTTTGTACTCGGGTGGCAATGAATTCCACAACAGGTATCTCCCCGTATGAGGTGGTCTTTGGTCGCCCAGCTAATGTTTGGGGTGTCCCGAGACCTAAATGTTTCGCTGATATTGAATATCCTTTGTTGACAGACTACTTGTATGCTTTGACTAAAGATCTCCGTTCCCTTCACCAGCAGGTAGCAGACACGCTGAAGCCGCAACCGGAGGGGCCTGGACATTCCATCCAACCTGGTGACTGGGTATTGGTTCGTTGGTATCAACGGAAATCCTGTTTGGAGCCGAGGTGGAGCGAGCCTCGCTCGGTGCTGTTGGCAACGCATACCGCACTCAGGATCCAGGGCCACAAGTCGTGGAAGTATGTCAGTCACGTGAAGAAGGTTCCACTTCCATTGCTCTATCATGCGTGGGTGAGGAAGGGCGTTGCTGATCAGGAAAGTGAAACAGTTCCTCGGTGTGTGCCCTTCTCTGATGCTCAGTTGAGGGGAGAGGAGCGAGTTGAGAAAGAAAAGAGGCTGACCTCAGTTGAGAGAGACGAAGCCTCCCGAGATCGAGTTGATTCGACATCAGTGGATAAGCCCCTTGCCGTTGAACCCCCCATTTTGTTCACAGATCCAGAGATGCGAGGGAGCACTCGCTATAATCTGCGGCCCAGAAAGGGAGAACAGTGCACTGGAAGAGGGGCTGAGTGAGGGAAATAGGGAAGGACTAAAGAGAGAGAAGTAGGGAAGGACTACAGATTGAGCCCTGGTTAAGCATGGGCGGATCTAGCGGATCTCGCGTACGCGAACTTGCGGATTTACGGATTCGCAATCCGCGAAGATCCGCGAACTCTAGCGGATTTGCGGATTTTCCCGTTTTTTGTGTTGGCGCGCGTTCGCGCCGATTTTGGGACAAGTTCGCAATTGCGAACTTACTTTTCGGCTCGCAACGGCCGCGACTATGTTGTTTCTACGTCTGGTTTATCATCACAGGTTCACAGCACCCTCTGTTTCACCACTGCCACCCTCTGGGACACCCATGCCACCCTCTGGTACATCCTCACTGCCACCCATTAGGTTTATTTATCACTGTAGATTATGGTGGTTGAAAAAAGCAAGCACACCTGCCCTTCTTCAACTGCCATCAATTAATTTGTGTTTCATTAATGTGTCAGTAATTTTGAAAGTTCCAGTCTGGCTGGCACCTGCTTCCTTCCTTATCTGTAATTTGCTTTTTGTTGCAGTGAATTTTTTTTTTCACAGGACCTTTATGGTCTACTTGTAGCTATTCTATGAGCCTGCTGTTTGGGTCATAGCAGGGTCATAGAATAGTTGCAAACTCTGGAGGGGCCCATCAGGAAGCACTACCTTGAATGTTACTAATGTTAAGTTTGAACTTTTGCACCTGCTCATTGCTTTCAGTTTAGCTAAAATCGTTTTTTTCTGCAATTTCGCGCGTTTTTTGGGGCGCGAATCCGTGCGAGATCGATTTCGGAAGCCGCGAATACGTGCGAATACAATATTGTTTTTTTTGCGACGTGTATGTTCGCGTGATCTTGCGCGTGTTCGCGAGGCGCTTCTAGCTATACGTTTGCCAAGTTACCCTATCGGTCGTACACGGGCGCGGCCATCTTGTTGGCGTGACGTAATTCCGTTTCCGCCCGCTATGTGTAATCTCGCAAAGTGTGCTGCTCGCTAGTACAATTTCGCGCGTACTCGCAAGGAAAATCTCGCGCGAACTTACCCACGCGGTCGTGAACGGGCGCGGCCATCTTGTTTCTCATTCATTGCTATGGTTCTGGGCATGCTTTCTCTATCCTCTCTCAATCTCTGCCATCCTTTGCTTGTTTGAAGTTTTTTTGATCTAATTTTACTTATTATCTATCCCTCTATTTTTCTAGCTCTATATTTTTGTGTTTTCTGCAGCTTTTAGTTACTTTTAAACTACTTTTTTAAACTCTTTTCTTTTCTTCTTCACTATTCTATTTCTTGTTTATCATTTAACTCTATTTCTGCCCAGACCATGGTAAAGGGAGCCGGGAAGCACCCTGAGAAGGGGAAGGGTCCCGCACCCCGTGCCCGGCTCCCGTGCGGGCGTTTAAGGGGGGAGCAAGTGGTCCCGAGGGAGATCTTCAGCGCGGAGGAAGTGGCGGCACTGATCTTCCACGTCCAGCGCCGCCTCCCCAAGACGATCCTGGGAGGCGGCAAGATCGCGACCGGCTATGGCATCCGGGAGCGTCGCAAGCGGTGGGAGAAGGTGTGCCGGGCCATGTACAAGATCTCTGGGGTCCGGCGCACATATAACCAGGCCACCCACCGCTGGACCGATGTCATGGACCGGGAGCGGGACTTGCTGGACGCGCTCGGCGTAGAGGTCCCCGGGCTTGGTGAGTAGTAGTAGTAGTACATTTACTACTCTGTTTTATCCTGCTCTGTTATTTGCAAATCTTTGTTCTTTACCAAGAGCAATAATGCTGCCGATTACATTGAGGTAAATTATATTTCAAAATCTTCTATGCATTTCAGGTGCACTGCTCTCCTTCTCAGTAGCCTTGCTTGCTACTATGCTTCTTTGTTTTGTATGTTGTGTTCAGAAGCATTTCATTGGCCTGAGAAATTATGTATGAGTGTAGTGTAAAGAAAAGAACTGCGTAATACTAGACAGTAAGGGTCATATTTTCAATTACCGGCGCATCCCTGCAAAGTAGCAGGGATGCGGCAGTAATTGTGTGCCATGCCACCACCACCCATTGGCCCAAAACGTCACAGAAGCCTTACGCATCTGTGCCGTAAAGGCAGCGCATTGCTGGAGTTGCGTGCCAACGATGGCGCAGCTCCAGCAATGCTCTGGGGTACCCTATCTCCCCAATGCTGCATCAAGCCGTACGTCGGCTTCAAGCGCGCAGGGTTTGAGTCATGCATCATTGTCCTAAAAGTGACTGATTGACATCTTGTAGATTTCCCTCAGCCACTTTTAGGATTCGTTCCTGCGCAGGTACGCCCTCCCTTGCGCCGGAACGCCCCCTGATGGCGCAGGGCTTTACAACGTGATGCATCGCCCATATGCCCATATGTGTTTTTTTTTAATATATACGCCGCACCAACATCATGGCGAGTCTTTTGTTCTGCCGCTGCGTCAGAAAAGGCACGCAACAATGGAGGAAAATGAGCCGCAACTTCCGCAAGGGACTTCTAAATCAGCCCCAACAGACTGAAGTCCAGTCCTTCCTTTAGACACATGGCTATAAGAAGAAATAGTGGCGGTGGTGGCGGGTGGATTGATAGTTTGAGTATTCACTGATCTGCAAGCAGGATGGACTTTGTCTGTCACGTGTTGCGCACTGCTGCCTGCAGTGCCAGGCCTAGGCAAACCTCTTTAGTAGTCTGTTTATTGAGTTACATAGGAACTTTCTAAGTCAACGTTCCGCAAATCAGGCAATACGAATAACGTAGTATACCACATGAGATAGATCCCGTGGAATAGTTGTCTATCTATTTGCTATTTTTCCAAAATATGTTGTTATTGTTCTTTTGAAATGTTTGATTTGGTTGAAAAATCTCATCCATGTTTTCTGGTTTTTCTTTCTTTCATGTTGTACATCAGCTCCCCCCAAGGGCAAGAGGACACAGGAGGAGGGTGCTGAGGATGCAGGCCAGGATCGGGCAGGCGAGGGCTCCTTTGCTGGCCCCAGTAAGTTTACATTTTAATAAACAGTACCTATTTTTTCCTAGCGTTCCTCATTCGATTTTTTCTAAATCGTCTTTGATCTTCTTGTAGACTGGATATAAATTCTTATCCTGCCTCGAATATGACTCCCTGTGGTATTACTAGACTATTCTTATTAGTCTGTCTGTGTAGCTAACTAAGATTGGACATTTGGCAATTCCATTGGACTCCCATTATATTCAGCAATACCTCTATGCACTGTCTCCTTACTGACTAGATAGTGTGGCAGAGTCATTCAGCTCCCGAAGTCACCGATTATAGATCCCCAATGATCTCTAGATTATCGTACGCAGGACAAGAGAGTAGTACGGAGTCACAGCACAGTCAAGAAGTGTCAGAGGCACTCATGCTTGCAAAAATTCCAAAACCTTTAGCTCATCCACTCTAGTCTAGAGGAACAAAAACCACAGAGTCTATTTAAGTTTAAAAGCTTTATTAAAAGTAAACACATTTATTAAAATCTACTTTGTCATAAAACTATTTAACTGAAAACGGAAAAGTGGTTAGTGCTGACGATTAATTGGACACATTTCTTGTGGTCGAGCCGAACTCTCACCTGGTTTGAACTTGATCCTGGTCGTGTTCTTAGGACTCAGGAGTCAAGCTTCTGTCTGTTAGGAGAAAAAGTGGTGCGTGTTAAAAATCAAAAGCAAGCATTCATCAGTTGTGCATAAAAGTGCAGCAAGACAACAGCCTTCCCTGGAAAATGGGACATTTTTACTATGGAGTAGACAGTCACAAATTATTACATTGTATTCGGTTTTTTTAACATTTCTCCTAGACCAAATATTATATAGTAGTGAGTGGTGTATTCTAACATTCTTAAATGTACTTTGTAGGTGTAACATCTGGTGACGGGGCCAGCGCGGAGGTGGCTGTGTTGGACCAGGACTCGGAGGCCTCTGGGGAGGAGGCGGTACAAGAGCCGGCGGACGTTCCTGTGGGGAATCAAACGGTGGTGGCGGAAACAGGTAAGCTATATATTCCTTACTTATTGAGATTGAAGACTGCATAGTGTGCTTTCTGCACGGGTGTATTACAATTACAAATCAACCAGGTAGTAGCCTCCTCGAAATGTACTTCGACTTAGCTGTGAAGTTTTTGGTGAGAAGAATCCCAATAAGTTCTTAGACGAACGTGATGGATGGGATGAACGAAAAGCGAAAGAAGGGTGTAAGTAAGTGGGACGCGAACTTGTATGATGGCTGGCAAAGAAGAACGATATGTGTTTGCTTGGCCCCCGAGGTGGCTGGGAAGGAAAGAATATGGTATGGTGCATGGCTGGGTCAATGATGAAGCAAGGATGGGTGGAAGGACAGCAGCCTGGGTGGGTGAAACAGAAACTGTATGTGTGCGTATACTTTGACTGAATGGATGCCTGGAGCATGGTATTCTCTGACTCTTAGATAGCACATGTGTATCTAGAGAGAGTAGATGGTCGCCAGGTGAAGTAAGTGTTACCTTGAAGAGCATGTACCACCGCACCCGCACGTCCGTTCCAGTGCAGGGAAGGCAAGGAAAAGAAATTGTAAATGTGTCCAATACTACCATGAATAGTAGCAGTACTTTGTATTGCGTTTGCATTCACAGCATATATCTGGTTATTACGGTGGACACTCCGTACCTCTCTCAATAACTTTAGTTTACTTGTAGTACGTCATTCATGTGTGGGTGTATCACTGTTCACTCAATATTAAGCAAAGCACCTAAAGTCATCTCATCTGTCATTAAATACGTCCCATGTGAAGTGATAGATAATCAAATTAGTTAGCTTCTTCATTTTCCTTTTCTAGTACTCATTTGCACTGTAGGGTGAAAGGTAAATTAATTAAGCAGTAGCCCTTGTAACAGAGTATTCTCAGTGCCACCCGTAATAGAAAAGTAATAGCTTCACCACCTGCATGTACTGGACCGGTACAGTAACGCAAGTCTGTCTCACTCATCATGGTGTGCAACTTTTTTTCTCAGGTGCAAGTTCACTGTGCTGTCCATGTCATTCTGCCGGCTTGCATAAGATAACGTACCCATTTCCCTAAACAAGAGAGAAGAAGAAGAATAAGACTGGTGTACTGTCATAGTCGACTGTAATGGAAGTCCATAGTGGTCGTAGAATTTGTTCATTAAACTACCACTAATGTTAGAGCAAGGATGCAGAAGTGGGAGGTTACATAGATACTGTCCTCAATAGTTATGTACTGTGCTTTCAATTTGCTACTTGTACTCTGTGACCCAACTTTCGGCTCAATCACTTTGTGTTATTAATAAGGAGCATTGGTTACAGACTATGTCTTTCTTTCTTCATATAGTTGCTCCTTCCAAATCAACAACAAGGAGGGAGCAGGCTAGATTGGCCCGGCAACGGAGGCTGGAGGCCACAGTCGCCGAATATCGGCGGCTGGTGGCCCTGGAGGAGGAGGAGGACACGCAGTTGAGTGGGGCAACAACGACATCCTCGACTGTGACCACTGCATCCTCCTCCGTGACTAAGCCAGCGGGACCGAGCCGGGCTAAGAAAGACGACCGCCACCGCCAAGCAACCGTAATACCAGCTGCCCCCCACAGGAGCTGCAAGGACCGCCAACGCCGCCTACGAGTCCGCATGTCCAACCTGGAGCAGGAGGTCCTAAAGTATAAGAACTTGGTTAAGGGCCTCCGCTCCGAGCTTGCCACCCTCCGCAAGGAGTATGATGCCCATGCCGCATCATGCACCAGCACCAGCACCCTCCAGTAGTGGAGTGTCCCTTGCCCTTTTTTTATAGACTTTTGGGGGGTGGGATTTGGGAGTTGGGATCGTTTTGGGACGTTTCAAAGACAATCGTTGGGGTTAGGGTGGGTGAGGGAGATTATTTTGTTAGGGCTAAATAAATATATTTTTAAACTTTATCTGACCATACCTGTTTTTTACTGCTTTTCAGTCTGGTGGGTGGGGGGCGGGGGTGTAACAGTAACTTTGTTTTCCTGAACAGTCGTAGGACTTTAGTAGTACAACCGTCAATCTCTTGTCTACTCCGAAATAATACTCCATTATACTACCTCCCACCAAACGCTTATCTTACCTGTAATTTGTGTTAGAAATTAGGGCTAGGCCCAGGGCTGGCTCCAGGTGAAATGGGGATTAACGTTGTCAATCCTGGGCGGGTGACATTTCCTCATTGCGGTGGTACTAGTGGTGTGACACAGTGGCAGTTGCATGCCTATGGAAAAAAAGAAAACGAAACCTTGTTTGTCCTCCTTACTGTAGCATTACAACGGTTACGGTACGATCGAGAAAATAGCAGGTGACAGTACACTAGAACAGTGCCATAATGTAGCCTAACAAATGGTAAAGTATTTGCTTGCAAGTATAACTAGTACTTGCGTTGAATTTATTTGACATTGGCTACTACTACTAGAAGATATAGTACTGAAGCTGAGTAAGTCTAGAAGATATCCTCGTATTCCTTCACCAGCCTGTTGCTGCTATGACCTTATCCTCCCCAGCAAGTGTGTGGAATTATTGATGTCATTTTAGTCAGACATCAAGCAAAACAACACAGCCCGGGGGAAGAGGGTTAGGGTTTGTAAAATGGATGGGAATGGGGGTTTCTTTTTGGGTAGGTTTTGTTGAGAGAAGAAAAAAGAAGCAGAGCATGGACAAACAATAATTGAAGATACAGACAATCTTTGGTTACAAACTAAAGGTAAGCACATGCAGTCACACTCATAGAATAAAAGACAACAATGGATACTGTATCTGTATTGCGTATGTTGTTGGAGTTGTCCTGTTGAATTTGGTAAGTAAGTTGCATGCAGCAAACAATTCCTCTTATTGGCGGCACTCCTCCATTCCAGCTGACGCTTCGTCCATCAATGTGGTGACCACTGACAGAAGACACCCTGTCCACTGCCTGCCTGGCGGATGTCGACTGAAACCCGGCCTATAATTATTGAACGGAAAACAGGAAGTGCTATTACAATATCACTGATAAATAAATAAAAGGTATGTACGCTGTGTGGTGCAAAAAGTCACACTTTGATTTCCCTAATAGACAGTACAATATTTTTGAAATTGCGTGCTCTGTGTGAGTCACCTTTTTAAGGATCAATAAGTATGGCCAAAATATTATAGCGGATCTTTCCCCTCAAGGTAGGTGTACTACTGTGTTTTAGAACAAAATTTGACCTTCCCAGCAATGCTCCCACCAAGACCCTTACTAAAGCCAGTCGCAAAAATGTAGAAGAACCCCAATCATATCTCCAAAAACGATGCCTAGCAGAAAAATGGTTACAAAACGTACTTTGAAAGTAACAGTAGGCCCAAATACAGACCGTGGATTGTATTCAAACCACTTGCAAGCAAGCAAAAGTATCCATAGCCAGCATCGCTCCAACAGTGCTCTACAACAACAGAACCGCGTTGCAATAGAACCCCCCGAAACACATGCAATCCTGCTGCTAGGGCTAACCCTAACGAACCCTAACTTACAAAAAGTGCCAAAACTGGTGTTTCCTTATGGATTTTGTCCAACAAACTTCTAGACGGTATTAGACCTTCCCAGGAATGCCCCAGGCAAGACCCGCCAACAAAAAAAAACCCGACAACACCCCCAAACAGCGAAAAAGCTAAATCTCATACTTACAATGTCTCTCGGCCTTCGGTCCAAACGCGGCGCTGTGCAGCTAGGTCATCATCATCATCAATCATCATAACTCCTGTTTTCCACCACGGATTTCCTGAAAAGCAAATGCAATCAAGATTAGACTGTCGCAGCAGTGCTTCGACAGAGACCCCGGCCGCAACCCACCCACGAACAGCAGGAAGCCCCCCAAAACGCTACATTGAGCAAGATGTCAGAAGAAATAGCAAAAAAAAGGCTGTTCCTTATGGATTTTGTCCAAAACACTTCTATCCGGTATTAGACCTTCCCAGGAATGCCCCAGGCAAGAGCCGCCAACCCACCCGCAAAAAACCACCCGACAACACCCCCAAACAGCGAAAAAGCTAAATCTCATACTTACAATATCTCTCGGCCTTCGTTACAAATGCGGCGCTGTTCAGCTAGGTCATCATCATCAATCATCATAACTCCTGTTTTCCACCACGGATTTCCTGAAAAGCAAATGCAATCAAGATTAGACTGTCGCAGCAGTGCTTCGACAGAGACCCCGGCCGCAACCCACCCACGAACAGCAGGAAGCCCCCCAAAACGCTACATTGAGCAAGATGTCAGAAGAAATAGCAAAAAAAAGGCTGTTCCTTATGGATTTTGTCCAAAACACTTCTATCCGGTATTAGACCTTCCCAGGAATGCCCCAGGCAAGAGCCGCCAACCCACCCGCAAAAAACCACCCGACAACACCCCCAAACAGCGAAAAAGCTAAATCTCATACTTACAATATCTCTCGGCCTTCGTTACAAATGCGGCGCTGTTCAGCTAGGTCATCATCATCAATCATCATAACTCCTGTTTTTCACCACGGATTTCCTGAAAAGCAAATGCAATCAAGATTAGACTGTCGCAGCAGTGCTTCGACAGACACCAAAAATTACCAACAAACCCCCGGAACCCCGCCAAAGAGCACCTCAAAGGCAAGCAAGTCAGCAAAAACGGCAAGAAATTTCCACCTCATATTTGGTCCAAAACACTTTTGTCCATTATTAGAGCTTCACAGCAATGGGCCCAAATCCGTCAACTCACCCGCAAAGAAGTACAACACCCCCACAAGTGCTGAGTCTTTCTTCATTGGGCGTAATCCAGCACTCTGCTTGGAGGGAAATCGCAGTCTGGAGGAGGAGGATAGAGGAGCATGTTCTTCAGAACTTGTGAACCTGAGGAATGTAGACTGCGGCACCTTCAAATCAATAAGCAAACAAGTGAAGACAGTTCTGATGATGGTCTTGTTTTTGGGATTAGGTGATTAAAGTTTGAATTAAATTAACTGTGCAAAACAAAGAAAGAGAGACACAAAGCACACAGGAATAAAAGTGAATAAGGACGAAAAAGAAAGTTCTTGATTGATTGTCTCATTTTCAGGGCTCGGTGTCAGGGAATAAGAACAAGATTTCGTCATCATACTCTGCGAATTCAGGCTGGATGAGGTCAGTGGCACTGAACAGAGAAAAAATCCCCTCATCTACGTTGCTGTCCTCCTCGTCTTCATGCGGCGTGCTTTCTCGTACTTTGTAATCTGGTGGTATGAGGTGCTGATTCATCTTGATCATTGTCAGCCGCTCCACATTTTTGGGCGAGAGGCGGCTCCGTTTGGGAGTTACAATGCCACCAGCAGCACTGAAAACACGTTCAGAAGACACACTTGCGAGTGGGCAAGACAAATAGTTTATAGCCAGGTTGTAGAGCTGTGGCCACAATTGTTTTTTGCCATGTCAATACTGCAATGGCTCATCATTAAGAAAGACCACTGTTGAGTCATTCATATAGTCCTGCACCATCGACTCAAGGTCATCAACGGTTCCTCCACTTTGCTTACTTTTTGCTGTGGCTGTGACATTTTTTCGAGAACCATACCCAAGCAAACTTAGCCAATCCTCTACAACAGCCACTGTTTTTGTTGTGTGTGGTGCAGATGATCCAGTTGCCGGTGTCTTTAACGGCTGAGAGGTCACTTGTGCCCCAGCCACCGGTGCAGATTCAGAAGTGGATTCTTGTGACTGGGGATGGCCTGCTGATGCTGATGCTGATGTACTGGCTTCTCCTTCAATAACCTGCCGTTCTTTTTCAAACCTCTTGGCTGACCAGGCTAACCAATGTTTGTACTTTTGAACATCTGCATCAGCAAAAGGAAAGAATGCTTCGCCTGCCAGCGCCTTTTTGTAGCGTGGATCCAGAATAGTAGCACAAATGTAATGCTGATCTGACTTGATCTTTTGAAGACGTTCATCACCACGTAGGCGATGTAATAATTTCTCAGACAAAATGAAATGGTTTTTTTTTTTTTCATCTTTTTCCAACTCAGAAGACACCGCCATCAGTTGGTGCTCCAGCATGCACAACAATGGGATAGCTTTTCCCAAATTACAGTCCTCCTGGCTGACTGCACGCGTGAAGAACTCAAAAGGACGAAGCATGTCTGTCAGGCTTTTAACTATGTCCCATTGCGCCGCACTCATCCGCAGGTCCTCCTTCTGAGATGTAGCCTCTGTGAAGAAATAGTGATCGAGTACCGTATACTGCTCATACAGACGCTCAAGCATGTAGAAGGTTGAGTTCCAACGTGTTGCCACCTCCTGGATGAGTGCTTTCACTGGCATTCTACGTTGAAGTAGCAGTCTCCGCAGATGCTTCCGGGCCTTAAAAGAATGGCTGAAATGGTTGCACATTTTGCGGCAGGTGGCCATTACCTCGAACGCTGGACTCTGTTTATCACTCAAGAATTTTTTAACTACCAGGTTGATACAGTGCGCCAAACACGGCACTCTAACATGGTCACCCATGAACATGGCCTTAACTACATTGGCGCCATTATCCGTGGAAACATAACCAATCTTGCGTTTTAGGGGGGATAGCATTGTCAAGACCTTTTTGTTAAACTCTTCCAAAAGGTTTTCTGCTGTGTGACTTTTATCCAAGCCAAACATGGCTAGTGTTGCATGTTTCCGAGCAGCTTTGAAAACTTGGTCCGGGTCAACACCTGCGTTTAGCTTTGCTTTAACACCTGAAAAAGAGACCCAGTGTGCAGTGATGCACATGTAATCATCGCCTGGGCCACTGGTCCACATGTCTGTTGTCAGATGTATTGTGTGAACAGCACTCTTCTGCAAAGCTGCCCCAATCGCCTGCAGCACATCTTCATGTAGTGCTGGAACCGCAACTCTGGCAAAATAGAACCGGCTCGGAACCTTCCATTTAGGGCATAGCGTTGCCACTAATTCAAGAAAACCTACCGCTTCTACAAAAGAAAAAGGTAGAAGGTCCACAGCTAGCATTTTAGCCAGCTTAGTGTTATACAGACGCGTCAGTGGGTGGTTGCGTTCATATGGCACGTCTGAAGTAAGCATTGTTCTAATGTTGCCCTGGACCAAGCATTTACGGGCTGATAATGACTTCGTTGACCCAATTTTGCTCGCTGGTGAACTTTTGTGCGTTGGTGTCTCACTCGCTCCAACACTCTTAGTGTGCCTCACATTGGGATTGCTGCTGACAGGGGTACTGGGTGTAAGGGAAGTGTTTGACACGTCTTCTTCCTGCTCGTCATCATCAGATGAAACATCAACGTTTCCTTCAATTTGGCCTTTCTTGATCGCATCTAGGTGCGCAAACCATTTGACAGTGTGCTTTCTCTCAAGATGACCTCTCTGGCCGCCGGTACCATAGTTGGTACCTGACTTACCACGACTAACTGCAAGCTTACAAAGAGTACAAATGGCAAACTTTGGATTTTTTGGACAAACAGTAAAGAAGTCCCAAACTGGGGACTTGAAGTGTCTGTGGGACATGGAGGAGGCGGCGATACTGGTGGTGGTGGTCATGAAGCTAATGCCAGATGAAGTGGAGGATGTGGATTGCCCAACTTTTGTACCTTTTGTACTTTCACCGCCACTAATTAAGGTCGAGGTTGACGGAGGTCTCTTATTGCCAGAAAGAAATATGGAAGCGGGACGAGTTGGTGTACTACTTAACTCCAATGATTGTGGTGTTTCCACTGCCTCCTCATCGACAACATCATCATCACGCTCAGCAGCTCTTCGGGCTAGGGTCAAAATGTCTGTTTGCTGCATGCCCGCTGGGGCTGCAGTGACCTTTATGATGACTGGGTCGTCGTTGGCAGAGTCTTCATCAGCAGCAGTATCCGCCACTTCTTGTTGAGACTCATCACACTCCATAACTCTGAGACTTTGGACGAGCTTCCTTTTACGCTTAACTACCTTTGTTTGTTCCCAAGTTTGATCCGTATCATCAGAAGGAGGTGTGCTTGAAGAGGATGTAGACACCACCCTTGATCTCTTCCTTGCTAGGGGTGTGGAAGACAATGAAGGATCATCAGGAGGAGTGGCTTCCTCAAATGATACCTCGCCTTGATTGTCGATTTCCTGATGTGCCCCTACTTCGGGAGGAACAACTATTGTGGGCACTTGTTGTGACCCTCCATGCACCTCTGCTTGCGCATCTCCTTGCGCTGCCTCTCCTTCCACATGTACTTGGGCTTGTACTTGCACATGTGATTGTTGTTGCGGCTGTGGTTGTTCAACACTCGTCAGATGAGCTACAAC
Source organism: Lissotriton helveticus (assembly GCF_964261635.1). Classification (NCBI taxonomy): domain Eukaryota; kingdom Metazoa; phylum Chordata; class Amphibia; order Caudata; family Salamandridae; genus Lissotriton; species Lissotriton helveticus. The sequence goes on from NC_136068.1 coordinate 1,372,484,646, forward strand.
AACCTGTGTTGATTGAGGGACATTGCTGCTGGTTTCTTGCGATGAGCCAACATCACTGGTCGATGGTGATTGAAGAAGTATACTGGCTGCCTCTGCAGCACTCAAGGGCTTGGACTTAAGTTGGCGTGGTGGTGGTGGTGGCCCTGAGCCCAATGGAGCGGGGGTGCTGCTGCCAGCTTGGTCCCCAGCAGATCCCGCTGCAGCTGCTGCAGGCATACTTTTCTTTTTACTCCCAAAAAAAGGGGCGGGCGGCACACCAGTGTCCTTGGTAACTTGCTTCTTCTGCTCTTTACTGGCACCTTTCTTGCTAGAGGAGCTACGGGTTACTTTTTTGGGGGCCATCTTCTTCAGAGCAGGTCAGCAGGCAGCAGTTGCACGAGTTGCAGAGGGTTCTGTGTCCAGACGTGACGTCGCGTGACGTTATGCTGCACACACCGCTGCAGGACTTCTTCCTGGCACTGGTGGTTCTATTGAGTCTTCTTGTGCACCTAAAAGCAATGGAAGACAGAGGAACATCAGTTCAGTTATACACCCCAAAAAATCGACAAAACACAGAAAAATGAGCACAATCCCATGCCATCCATGATGTTTACATTGAAGACACCCCACAGAAAGACTAGGGACATGCAAGTATGCAACACTCACTACCCCTGGGCATAAGGGATGAAAAGTAGGCAAAATAAGTGCAGGCCTCAGACACTGCCTCTCCTCAAAATGGCCCCCTTACACCCCAAGCACATGTTGCCTGTACCAGCCAGCACTCAAGATGGCCACCACCACCACCCACATGGCCAGTCCACATCAACAGTACACCCCCAAAAAACAGAAAAACAGCCAGAAATCACCACAATCCAATGCCATCCATGATGTTTACATCAAAGAGAGTGAGACCACACCACAGGCACACTCAGTCCATGCACCACCACCACCCCTGGGCAAGCAAAAGGCCACACCAGCAGCCCCCCAAAAACGACAAAAAACAATAAAATAAGCACAATCCCAGCCCATCCATGGCCTCAATTATGTTTAAATTCAAGAAGACACCCCACAGAAAGACTAGGCCCATGCAACACTCACCACCCCTGGGCAAAGGGCCACACCAGCAGGCCCAAAAAAACGACAAAAAACAATAAAATCTGCACAATCCCAGCCCATCCATGGCCTCAATGGTGTTTAAATTCAAGAAGACACCCCACAGAAAGACTAGGCCCATGCAACACTCACCACCCCTGGGCAAAGGGCCACACCAGCAGGCCCAAAAAAACGACAAAAAACAATAAAATCTGCGCAATCCCAGCCCATCCATGGCCTCAATGGTGTTTAAATTCAAGAAGACACCCCTCAGAAACACACCACAGGCACACTCAGTCCATGCACCACCACCACCCCTGGGCAAGCAAAAGGCCACACCAGCAGCCCCCCAAAAACGACAAAAAACAATAAAATAAGCACAATCCCAGCCCATTCATGGCCTCAATGGTGTTTAAATTCAAGAAGACACCCCACAGAAAGACTAGGCCCATGCAACACTCACTACCCCTGGGCATAAGGGATGAAAAGTAGGCAAAATAAGTGCAGGCCTCAGACACTGCCTCTCCTCAAAATGGCCCCCTTACACCCCAAGCACATGTTGCCTGTACCAGCCAGCACTCAAGATGGCCACCACCACCACCCACATGGCCAGTCCACATCAACAGTACACCCCCAAAAAACAGAAAAACAGCCAGAAATCACCACAATCCAATGCCATCCATGATGTTTACATCAAAGAGAGTGAGACCACACCACAGGCACACTCAGTCCATGCACCACCACCACCCCTGGGCAAGCAAAAGGCCACACCAGCAGCCCCCCAAAAACGACAAAAAACAATAAAATAAGCACAATCCCAGCCCATCCATGGCCTCAATGGTGTTTAAATTCAAGAAGACACCCCACAGAAAGACTAGGCCCATGCAACACTCACTACCCCTGGGCATAAGGGATGAAAAGTAGGCAAAATAAGTGCAGGCCTCAGACACTGCCTCTCCTCAAAATGGCCCCCTTACACCCCAAGCACATGTTGCCTGTACCAGCCAGCACTCAAGATGGCCACCACCACCACCCACATGGCCAGTCCACATCAACAGTACACCCCCAAAAAACAGAAAAACAGCCAGAAATCACCACAATCCAATGCCATCCATGATGTTTACATCAAAGAGAGTGAGACCACACCACAGGCACACTCAGTCCATGCACCACCACCACCCCTGGGCAAGCAAAAGGCCACACCAGCAGCCCCCCAAAAACGACAAAAAACAATAAAATAAGCACAATCCCAGCCCATCCATGGCCTCAATGGTGTTTAAATTCAAGAAGACACCCCACAGAAAGACTAGGCCCATGCAACACTCACCACCCCTGGGCAAAGGGCCACACCAGCAGGCCCAAAAAAACGACAAAAAACAATAAAATCTGCACAATCCCAGCCCATCCATGGCCTCAATGGTGTTTAAATTCAACAAAACAGTTGTATCATGCACCCATAACCAACCCTGGTCCTACTGGATACTGTGGCTACCCACAATATAATTTATTTAATTTTCTGAAAAAGTTCCAAAATTGTACTTGCAGCAACTGTAATGCCCCAAACAAACTTACTTGTGAAAGTTGATTTCTAATCCAAAAGTGATCCAAAGACAGTCAAAAAGGCCTCAAATCCAAATATCCAGCAGCACCCACAAAAAGTAATCCTTCCAGCTCCAGATCCAAATGAAAGTGACCAGGAGATGGACAAAGCACTGGGAGGAGCCTGCTGGACAGGAACAGGAAGTTGGAGACTGTGGGGCACTTCCTTCCTCCCCCCCCCCCAAAATGGACTCCTTGCAAAAAAAAAGGCCATGCAAATGTCAACCTGAGGAGTGATTCTGATAAAAATCATAATTTTCTGAAGGTTTATCCTGTTTGCTGGTGATTTTCTTGTGCGAAATTGCAAAATCTCTATTTCGCAAGTGCGAGATTGTTCCTTTCCGCCGCAACTACGTGTTCGCAATTGCGAACTCTCGCGAGGTGTGCTGTGCAAGGTGGCAAGCCGCGAGTACGTATTCGCGGGCGACAAACTCCCGCGGGAACACGCAGCAAGATCTAAAATGGCGCGTCACTCGCAAAGAAAAACAACTCGGCAAACGCTAAAATGACGGAAAGTGAACGCCGTGCACCACGCCGCGCGTCGCAACCAAGCAAAAAATCCGCCGCGAGCGGATTCACGGATTTTCGACAAATTCGCGAGCGTTCGCGGATTGCGAATTTGCCGAAAATCCGAAAAATCCGCGAGCGGAGCGGATTTTACGCCCATGCTTAGCCCTGGTGCACTAGTCGAGACATTGTTACGAGAACATTAGGACGTATCTGGGCCCAGATTAAGTGCTCCTTTGAGCTGTAAAGGTGTGCATGAACAATAGGAGCCTGCCTGTGAGGCTCTAACGGACACAGGGAGAAGATCCCCTCTGGTTGGCCTCAGTGTGAACTGATCCTTTCTTTTTTAGTTTATTATTGGACTTATAGCTAGGTAAATATGTACCCTTTTGGTCGTCCCATTCCCGAGGAGGAGCAGCCCTTTGCGGCTCCTCACAGAGCTGAACCTGATTCACCCTGGTCATCATTATTCAGAAAAGAAAAAACTGTAGCTATAGTGGTGATCATCATTGCACTCATAATAGTTCTTGGGATTCTATTTTTCCTTGATGAGAAGTACCCGGTTCACCAATTCATGTCTACCACTACCCCGACACCAGAACATAATGTGGTTACTTTAGATTATCGAGAAGAATCATTGTGTAGGAGCTATCAGGATAATGTGTTCATTAAGACATTGCACCATGCTCATGCTGTATACAATGTCACTGACTGTTGGGTTTGTGGGTTATTGCCTTCAGCGGTACACAAAAAGGATAGGTTGCTGGCACTTCCATTATCTTATGTAAATAGTTGTGTGGGATGGTAAACCCTGATCAGTTTGGTGAAATTCTTCCAGCAACCTGATTTCTTGCAGCCCCGACTTACCAATAGTGGATCCACCCTGACAATGTGAGTACGCCCTATACACCAATCCCCTTTTGGACCATTTCTCAATGATGGACGTTTTGACCAGACTTTTGTAAATACGTGTTACAGAAAGGTGGGACGGTGTACTACACAGAATGACACAGATCTCGTTAGAGAGAGTTTCTGGCAGTTGAACTCATCTTTGCTTTTCCGACAACCTCCCCGGGGAATAGCAGAAGACATTCCTTAGTCCCTATTGCTGTGGTGGGTCCTCAGTCTCCATTTTGCATCTTAGGAAGGGGACCTATAAAGGTTGGTAATAGTTCCTGTAACGTGACCTCTTCAATCCAATTGTCCATCAGCCCCTCTTTGGTCCCTCCACCGATTATCTATTTTGTCTGCAGTGAGAATGGATACTTCTGGTTACCTGAGGGGTGGGGGGGGGGTCTGTCATTTAGCGTACCTTCTACCCCAGTTTATTTGGCTCCTTCTAATTATCATAAGACCCACTGTTGGTCCCCAGTGGTTCCCGGACAGAGGAAAAGGAGGGAACTTCAAGCAGATGACGTCGACCAGACTGATACTTCTATACAACAATGGACAGACATTACCCGGGGGTTGTTACCATTTTGGGGTCCCATGTTCAATAGTAGAGCTATTAGGAGACTATCTGGGGTTATGGAGAAAGTGGTCAATACAGAATGTGACCAATACGACTGTTGAGATGCAGGCTATGAGACTTTTCACTTTACAAAATAGAATGATCCTTGACGTCATCCTGTCTGATAGGGGTGGAGCCTGTTGCATCATCAGGACTTCCTGTTGTGTTTACATACCTGATTCCGCTCCCACTGTTAATCTGGCAGTACTAAAACATCATCGATTGGCTGCTGAGTTACATCAGGATACTGGCACCTGGTCATTGAGTGGGTGGCTCTGGGGAGCTTTCACTTCTTGGGTTTGGAAGATTTTAATGGGGGTAGTGGGAGTTCTGGGGATTATTTTGATTTGCTGTGGTTGTGTTTATTGTCTTCCTCCTTGTTGTTCGCTTTGTGCCAATACTATGACCTCCTCCAAATATCAATCTCGACAATACCCTGTTTTGAATAATGTGATGCATAAAGAGATTCAATCACTTATGGCTATTAACGAGAGTATCTTTGAGGATTGAGGATATTATTAGCCAGTTGTTTTTCCATAGTTATTGTAAAGGCACTCCTTTTGGCCAATAAAGGCTGCGCTCATGTTAGCCACACAATGCTAAAAGGAGGGTCTGATAGGTTTTGCATTTCCCGCCCCTCAATTTACATAACATGATGATGTATAAGTTAGCATAGTGTGCCTACCCAAAAGATGTGTTGCACGATTATTTAGGACTAATTGGGTATTCTCGTGTTTCAGTTGGCAATTTATTAGCTTAGCTGCTGTGCCGCCATCTTGGAAACAGGCCTCCGTGACCCGACTGCAATGCTCCCTCCCTTATGAGAGGAAAATCACTGGTTTCAGCATTTCTCGTCTTGAGTTAGCATTTGCAGAAAACTAACAACGAAAATGTGTTTCTTTGCTATCAGTAATGTTCCCATGCTCTGGAGGAGCGGAGTCTCTGCTCTGTGGCCTTGGGGGTGATAACCGAGCCATCCTCCCGCAGGTGCAGGGGCCTCATGTGTGCGCTCATTGTTCACCATTTCTCTAGTCCTGTACTTTTCCATTAGGGGCGTGACTAATGTTGCTGTAACGTGTTAAAATGTATTGTCATTTTGAGAACCGACAGTGCTCTCGGTGCACTTCTTGGAGTGCAGTCCTGACGGGGCCTCTCTATAGAGAAACTAATGGCCTAATAAATATTTACTAATTCTTCTCCACTGTCTGGCTGTCTTATTTTATGGGAATGATATCTGAGTGAGGTAAGTTTGCTCAGGTGGTTTTGAGCCACGCTTATCAACAGGAGGGCCCACATGTTGGGGAGCACTGTTGAGTACATCATTCTATGCCCCTCAGTCAATGCAAAATTGTAATCCTACATTTTTTATGTGCTTCACGCAACATGTTATGAAGCCAGCATTAGATGCCTTCTGGTTTCCTGTCATTGCATATAGTAATAGCACTCAAAAATTAATTTATACACCTAAAACAACCTAGACCTGTTGGTTTTGCAGATGCTTTTAGCATTATTAGATGAATGAGATACAATAATTATATTAGTAGTTTGTGTAATTACTACTCAAGTGAGTTAGCAATGAGAATTGCAAATGCATCAATTCTGAAATTATGAGACTCAATTAGTGGTAGAGGCAGAAATAGGTAGTGGTCCTCGGATTATCTCAATCAGTTATTTGCTTCACTTGTGACTACTATTCTCTGCAATCACTATTAGACACCGTAATCCTTTGTCTCTCCAAAAGCACTGTAGCTGTCTAGAAATACCACCCAACAGAGACTGCATGAGGAAGGTCAAACATGAATGGCAAAATATCCTAGTTTGCAAATGTTTTCCACATAATTATAGCTCAGCCATATTTTCCACATAATACATCATCGGCCGCATAATCTGATGGTTTTAACTAAAACATTGTATGTAGCTCACATGGATCAAAACACGTGACTTGTGTTGCTGTGAAGTAGAAAGCCCTTTACAAAGGTTGACTGGTCACCGTTCTCACTGCTGCACTTGTATGTTAAACTGGTATTATTGAGGCAAAAGCTTTGCAGAGACTGTAGGATGTGTTAAAAAGTCAAAATAATAAAGTATAAGAAAATGTACCTCACATTACGCTGCAGCCTTTCTTTGCTGCATAACTTAGCCAACACTGCAACATCATTTTGCCCTCCATTGCTGCATAATTGCAGTGGCCCCAAAACAGGCAGCACATGTTAAAAGTGCATGTGCATGAAGCAGAGAGACCATGAAGTTTGCAAACTTAGATGTATATATACGGGAATGGTGGCACACGGCAGCACAGCAAGTAGTTTTGCTATGCTGCCCTGTGTCACAGGGAAAGGGCAGGAATGCACCATATTTATCCAATACAGTCCATTTCTGTCTTTTCCCCCTGTGGTGGCGCCATTTCATCAGCCTAGTCTCAATGCAGGTACCCTGTTGAATCCAGGATTGGTTTTGTGCAAGATGGGTCACTTTTCTGCACAAAAACAATCCTGAGACGCTTGTTCCTCTTTCTATGTGTGCTGCACATATAGAAAGAAAAAACAACTGGGAGAAATAAAGATATTTCCTCTTGTTATGCCTCCCTTGGAGAGGCATAACATTTTGATACATTCCCAGGTTTACATGTCCTTGTAAATCTAGGAATGCATCAGAAACCATGGGAGTTGCATGGGAACACCCTCTGCAATGAGTCCCTTGTGCTGAGGGAGGCAAAGCGGCGATTTGCACTGTGTCACATTACTCCATATTTATAAAACCATTCAAAGCCATGCAAAGTGGCTATGAGTGGCTTCATAAATATGACTTGGAGATTTGCGTTGTGCATTTACCACGTTCCGTGGTGCAAACTGGATGCAGGTCCTCATAAATATGCCCCTTAGTTTGGTGTACATACAGGGATTTTACTCATGACAACAAAACTCTTAACATCAGAATAAAAACAGGCACTGGCAAAGCTACTTTTCTCTCACTGTTCATCCATTAGACACACTACTACATCCTGCATCCCATAACTGGGTAACCACACCTCCGAGGTCATCACGCATGACATGGAAGCACTTCTCACGTGGGATCAAAACAAAGATCACACCCTATCAGCCACACAGCCTGCCAGGTGAGCCTGCGAGCAAGTGCTGCAGTACCCCCACACACATAGAGTGGTAAAAGCTCTATATAAATGTTACAATGTTGCGCAATACTCTATTAGCGTGTTTTGCAAATTGCATGCAGTGCAAGGTTTCTTAGCTTTGATGTATTCCTGTTTCACAGCTGGGCTGGGGAAGATAACATCTCTGGGAGAGAGGATGTTGTCTTACGGCTAGAGCGATTGACGTCGAAGCTGGGGAACCGGGTTTGAGTCTCGACAACGACACTCAACATCCTGTGATTCTGCGCAAATCACTTTATCTACCCATGCCTAACAAAAATAAATGTGTCCTCATGTAACAGAACTGGTGCTATGTAAAGCGCTCTGATACCCGATATCTTCTGGTCTAGTGCTATATAAAACTCCCCCCAAATTGTTTTTTCAAAACATTGATTTGACCAATAACATTTTATGATGATAAATAATAGTGAATTTCAGGTAAAACGGCACCAAAATTACAACAACCATATTTAAGCTTAGACACAATGCTCCACGGAGTTACAAGCAGATCCAATTTGCAGTGCTAAAGTTAGCACTACAGATCGAAGAATGCATTTATTGTTTATACTAATGCAGCTGGACTAGTTACATTATTCTTCGGTGGGCCCAACTTTAAATATATTTGATTACAGACTATTGCTGGGCTCCATAAGTAAGTGAGGGTGACTATGAGTGTTGCAAACCGTGACCAAGATGCATTAGGAAAGCAGTACGTGTCCCAGAAGGTCAGCAAAAGATGTCACTCATCTGACTTATGGTGATACAGCAGCGTAGATGGGCGAAGGAGTTCCAGGTTATAAAGTATATATTATTAGTTTCCTATGCTGGTATTTTAACACTAATGAATACTGCCAGGGTGTGAATTTCACCTCGTTAGTACCAGTGTACTATAATCCGAATGCTGCAATCAGTAACTAAAGTTGATTGGTTAAGCTTTCCAATATGCCTAACACTTTGCGACATTACATTGGGAGGTTTCTCTTACGAATCTCCCATCAGCTCAAGCTAGAAACAAAATTGTTTGGGGCACAGCAGTATATTATGCCGGAGATAGTCAATTATTATGCAAGTGCAGCATATTCATAATTATGAGGGAAATCTCCAAACCAGCACAATCATATACTTCCAGTAGCCATCAAAAATAAACTGTATTGACTAGTATTGTAGTAATGTAGTTGACCTCGTCTGTTTAAAGGTTTCAAACATAAGATTTAACTACTGAAAGGAGCTAATCCTGTGGTGCACAAGGTCAGGCGAGTGCCTTTGTGAGAAAGTGACTCTATATATACTGGACCAAAGTAAGGTACAGTTTGTATAGAGACCACAACTCCTAGAGGTATAAAAGAGGTTAACGTCAGGCTGACCTTACTCTCCAAAGTGGTAGCTTGGTCGAGCAGTAAGGCAGTACCAGAGGACAGTGTAAAGCATTTATTGTACACACTCAGTCAGCGAAAGGTTTCACACACTCAAGGACTGAACTCCAGGCCAATTGTTTTATAGCAAAAGATATAGTTTTTTTATTTTTAGAACCAACAGGTATCAAAATATACTTTTCTCAATATAAGTGATCTCAGATAATTACTTTGCAGAAAGGTAATAAACTTTGTAAACACAATAGGTACAGGGGTTGCAGTAGGCAACACAATTCTTAACACAATTTAACATTGAGCTCAATGGGTTTTTCTACATAAATGCAGATGATTACTTTATAGATTACTTTTGTAAGTCCAGGACTGGATCCTAGATTCAGTCCTGGGGTCTAAGCTGAAAACAGTTTAGTAAAAACGTTTTGGTTATTGCAATGATTTTTAAAGAATATAAAGGTATTTTAAAAGTTGACAAACTTTTCAGTGAAAAACTAACAATGTTATCCTATGGAAGGAAATCCAAGTCACAGGTAAAGTAGGTTCTAGTTACTTTTGTAATCCAGGACTGGACTCCTAGGTTCAGTACTGGGGTCTCTACCTAAGACAAGTAAGTATTTACGTTTTAGTAGTTGGTACGATTTTTAAGGAACATTTGTAAATTGGTTCTGAGGCTGCAGGTGTCGTCTAGGTCGTGGAGGAGGGTCTTTGGGCCCTGGTCTTAGGGTCCCAGGCACAGGTTGGCACACCCCCCTTCCTGACGTAGGGTTTCCTGCCAGTCTTCCCGCTAAAGTGGGGGGCAGAACTGGTTGGGCCAGTTGCTGAGTACAGCAAGTGGTCTGGAGAAGATCACAAGGGTGGCAGGCCTTTGAAGCTTCCCCCTGCCCATCCTGGGGGAGGAGACCTCGCCCAGGATGTGCATTGTTGCAGGTCCAGGAGAGCGGGGTCTCTCCACCCAGGGGTCCAACAACATGTCTGCAGTGTGGCAGCCTAGGCAGCCTCTCAGACCAGAAGTGGATTGTAGGTTAGGATTTCAGGGGGCATCTCTAAGATGCCCTCTGGTGCATTTTATATTAAATCCCACACTGGCGTCCATTTAGTGTGTTGAATTGTGGGATTTGCAGTCCAACCTCTGTAGTTTGTCCCTCTCATTCCTTGGTGACAATTCTGTTTTCCTTTCAAATTTCTCCTTTGCTCTGTGCTAAGACCTGTATGTTAAAACAGTGCCCTCCCAGCCACCATTTTGTGTTCACAAGCCAGTGAAACCAGCCCCCCTGCCTCCTCCCTCCAGCAACAGGGATTTTTTCTACATCAGAGGGTGCTTCTGTGAGCTGTTTAAACTGTGTTTTACTAGGGCCTGTCCACTTCATTTTTTGGCCAGCAGGGGGAGTAAAGTTTTATTCAAACAGTATTGTTAGATTTCAAGTTAGTGAGGACCTTACCTGCTGAAGTCCAAAGTGTGGATTGAGCCTGTCTGTCTCCTAGGAGGTTCTGAACAGAAGCAGCTTCCAACTCCCTGGCCAGCAAACCTTGTCTGCGGTCGCTGGGACCTTATATGGTCTGCTAGTGGTTGGTACATGTCTACACTGATTGGTGGTTGTATCTGGTGTTTCTATTGGATTAGGGTTAATGTCCTCATTAGTTGGGTATTTGAGGGTTCTGATTGGTTTCTGGGTCTGTGATTCAATCATTGTAGGGTTGGGACTAGAGCTAGGGTTAGGATTTCTAGTGGAAGTAGGGACTAGGGCTTCCTATGTTACTGGTTGTTGGGAGTAGGGAGGGACTAGGGCTAGGGTTAGACCTTTAATTGGAAGTAACGATTAGTGCTTCTGGTGTGATTGGTTGCTGGACTTGGAGTGGGACTTGGAGTAGGGTTAGGCTTTCTATTGGAAGTAGGGACTAGAGCTACCTGTGCCATTGGTTGCATGGACATGTTTTGGGACTACTGGTAGGGCTAGGGCCTTTAATGGACAGAGATCAGGGTTTTTGAACTGATTGGGTGCTTGGACTAGGGCTAAGATTGTCTGTAAGGTCCTGGTCTCCTATTGGTTCCTAGATTTTAGGGCTAGTGTTGTGATTGGATAGTGTTAGGGCTACGGTTCCCATTGGCTGATGCGGTCACCTGATTATTAGGGCTAAAAAAAGGCTAGGCTTAGGGCGCCTCAGCCCGGGTGTCGAGGCTAAAGGCAGAGAGGACAAGGGAAGTTGCCTGGTTGAGCCTGTTAAGGGCAGAGAGGACAAGGGCAGTTGCCTGTTTGATCCTTTTTGATCCTGTTTGATCCTGTTTGATCCTGTTTGATCCTGTTCGAGACTGGTCGGGACTAGGGCCAGAAATGCTGCCCTTTTTCTCATTTAGCAATACCCAGGCCACACCATCCACATCCACAAACAGAGCAACATACTCACACCAAATGTACACCACGCACAACACTATGCACAGATTAATGTACCAGCCTGCACTACAAACCCAACCAAACCAGATCTACACACCCTACGATCCCAACTACCACACATATCCACCATCACATACAAACGGTACACAACTCTATCCTATACCACTAACCAATACACTCATCACTAACACAACACCAATCAACACCATACATAACCACATCCCATTCAGACACACTCTCCCTGCTGAATTACACCTAACAGACCTTCCATCAGTTGTCCAACAAACACCCCCCTCTCCCTTCTACCATAATAACACTAACGCACAACACACACACTGCACACTACCACACTTTGTAACTCTTGCAACACATATACTTTCAATGTAATTATGGATCTACATATTTATCACTTTCTTCTAATTTAGCATTTCCAATGCACTACCTATTTCTCAGCCTATACTTCGCTCAATATATCTTCTAGCCCAACCTTCTGACTCATCTCAAACTTCTTTTACTACTCCTTCCAATGTACTACCCTATCTCTCATCCTATACATCTATCAATATATCCTCTACATCCACTCTCTCATTTATCCCAAACCCCATACCACTACTATGATTGCCAAAATAACCCTTTCTAGACTCTCTCCGACTCTACCCCTCCTTGTATCATCTGACTCCTCTTTTACTATACCGATCCCCTAAAACAAACCTTTCTAAACTCTTTCTTCTGAGTCCTCACCTCCAAAACTCCTTTTTACTCATCCAAAAGCCTCCTCCTATTGCTAAGACCTAAAAAAAAAGAAAAAAAAATACTTTCACTCTGTTATCCCTCCACTATTCTTTTCAATCGAAATTAACAGACTAACATGTTCACTTCTCAAATTAAACTATACTAATATACTACCCACATAACTGAATAACATGTCCACTACTGAAATTGCTTCATTTTTTTTGTTTTTACTATGCTAGTTTTCGACAGTAGTCCTTTGTGGGTTCCGGAGTGGCGTGCTACTCGCCGGAGGGGCGATTCGGCACCCGTCGGGTGTAGCGGGTGCTATATGAATGCAAATCTTTCTTCCCCTTTTATCCCTCCGCTATCCTTCTCACTCCACGTAACTGACTAATATCCACCACTGAAATTACTTCATATTTCACCATATTAATTCACCACTTATCCTTTGTAGGCTTCCTGAATAGCGTGCATCAACAAGCGCTATATAAATACAAACTTTTGTCCTCCTCTATCCTTCTGCTAGAATTCCAAATCCAAATAACTGACTCATCTATCCACCACTTAAAATGTACTTGCATGTTTCACTATACTAATTCAACACTAATCCTCTATGGGTCACGGAGTAGCGTGCTACTCGCCGAAAAAGCGCTTTGACGCCTCGTCAGGGGTAGTAAGCGCTATATAAATGCAATTACAATACAATACAATTACAATAATCCATAACTTGCAGATTTTATCTAAATGTACTAAAAAAACAGGGAGACGTGTTGGTGTAGGTGGAGGACTTCGAAAAGGTTGACTGGCCACCTTTTAAGTCTCTATTTCAGTATTTGAGTGCTACACTGTTAGGAAGGAGGTGGAACCTTTTCCACGTTTAACATGCACAAAAAGACATAATAATGTAGGTATACTGCCACAAAATGTGCAGTTTTACACCGCATATAGTAACATGCCTATTCTTGCTTCATAATTTAGTCAACCCAGATGCATAATTTGGTCCATCATTGAAACATAATTCCAGTGGTCCTGTCTATATCCCACGGTGAATGCACACAGCCCCATATACAGATCTGTAAATATTTACCTGGTTTGTAATTAGGAGATAAACACCCGGGTTCAAGGGAATTTTACACCACACAACCCAAGTCGGGGCCCAACAATCTATGGACACAAAGTAGCTGCGATCTAGGCCCAGATCTTAACAGCTGCAAGTGGGCAGACAGATCACATGATAGTTGTGGGTCAAGCAGGAAAATCATTGTCTACAACCGTGATGGGATCCGTGGAATATTATGCATATGTGGAAGAGGTGTGGCGCAGCGGCCAGGGCGACTGACCCTGGATGCTAGGGATCACGGTTCGATCACCCTCACCAGTGGCAGAGGTCTGCCCAGCATCATGTGACTCTAGGCAATAGCTTGCTTAATCTTCCCGACAGCCCCAGCGCCGGGAAACCTACGGGTAGCTGTGCGCTTTACAAATACAGGATTATTATTTATTATTTCATTTATATGAACCTTTGAATAAAGAGCAATCGACCCAAAATGTCCTCAAAGAATTTCAGTGTATGGCCCATTTGCACGCCTTCACTTAATATCAGTCTCCCCACGCCTCCTTAAACATTTCATGACTATGACTATTACGATGGCCACCTTGAGTTGACCGGTAAGCACCCCTCTTTTTGCTTAGAGAAATAAGAAAAGAAGGCTAAGAGACAGTTGAGAATAACCGTAGAAATAACCGTAGAAAAGGTTTAAGAAAGGTAACCCCTTATAAAAAGAGATGTTTTTCTGTCCTAATAGGATTGAAGTTGGTCCATTTTTTAATCAACCTGGGTGGAGGTCCAGCAAAACCGATACAGAAGGTAAAAAATAAAAAATGATAAATAGGAGCACACTAGGGCAAAACGGAGGAAATAGTCCAATAACAAGGTAACTAAAATAAGGTGCGTTTCCTCCTAGAATAAAAAAGAGGAAAGCGAACAAAACCTCCCTAGGAGAACACAAGAGCTGAAGAAAACCTGCTCAGAAACCGAGAAGATACTGCCAGGAAGGAAAAATATATACCTGGGTAAGGACATAGAGGTACCTGTGATCGGACTCTATAAGAAAGAAGGGATTGAGATCTGATTGTCCATTTTAGATCTATTCAAAGCCCACATCATTGGTGTTGGAAAAGTAAAAGTGCTGACACCCCATCCTAGCGATAAAAACATATCACGCTGGTCATGTCCTCTCTCTTAGGAATACTAAGATGTGGCAACTTAGTATTACAGGGGACTAAGGGATTAGACTCAGATCACAAGGTTACGGGGTTACCAAATAATAGGATATCAGTGTAAACGTTAATGAATCAATGTGCAATTGTTAGATTAAATGTTGGACCTAATGAAATGTATTGTGACATGTTTTTTTAGATATGATTTATATGAACAAGTCCTGAAGAAGGTGCGAGAGTATTCGAGGCACCGAAACGCCGCGTCGACAGTTTGTTCCTTATGTTGAATAAATATGATGTACATGTAGACTTGTGTATTTATGCCCACTGGCATTTTTTATAAAAAATTGGAGTTTTTATTCGAGCTGGCTAACAGCAAAGACGAATGTGCATAAAATTGAAATTGTTTTGTAATAATGTGTCATTATTATTTTAAAATTATTTTTAAATAAATGTATGAAACTTTTAATCTTTGTGTTTGCAATATTTTCACGCAAATTCTTGGTCTGATACATATTAAGGTGTAAATTTGGTAAGCCACGCAACAATCTAGTCCCCCCCCCCATTGATGCAAATGCCCTCTTGGGCATTTAGCACTATTTATCAACTGCCAAACTCAGGAGAAGGAGTTTTTTGCTTTCATTATATTGTTACCCAATCCTTTTCCTGTCAAAAGGGTAGCTCCCTCTCTAACATTGACATCTTGAGTTGACCAGCAGTTTATTCATGTGATTTTAAACTGACAAAACTATGTTTTTGAATTGTTAAACACACCTCAAAGGTTATATGTGATTGTCTTCATTGATGTACTTGTCCACATAATGCCAGCTTCTATAACTGTGCTCTGTATTTTGATTCACATTTGTTGGTTCCCTGGGGCAATACAGACCAGAGTGCCAAAATGTGTTTTTACTAAATTTATGAGTGAGTTGCACACATACGAAGACACTATATATGTGGTAAGTGAGAGGTGAATATGGGAAACATATTGTTAGAGTAAATTACATATTTACAGGTTGCACCTGCTGATAACCAGTTTGGTAAGAGGGAAGAGACGTATTCCCAAGTTATCAGTTGTCAGTAGGTGAGTTCTCAAACCTGAAGAATGAAGTTAGAGGGATGACTACCTACAGGTTGGCAAGGTGAGAGCTCCACAAAAGGGGCTCAAGCAGGCTGGACGACCAAAATAAGTGGCTTGGGGGAAACAAAAGAAATAGCATAATATGCGATGGGAGAGACACACACTGGCACACGTTATTTGGGCAGTATCACAAGCATCTACATGCTACAGGAAATACCTGGGAACACACCTTATAAGAGAAACTAGAACATACCTTCCAAGGAGGGCAGTAACTTGGGCATATAGTCCAAGTGTGGCATGTGGGGGCATGGAGCAAATATAGATGTAACTGGTAACACTGTGGCTGCTTATGCTATCTGTCACTGATATAGCATTGTAGAGCTTTGGCGGCCCACAGGCGACTTTCCAAATGGTCTGAGGTTTTCATCCCAGAGTGTATCAGTTTTGGCTAGCAGAAATGTCAGCAATATCATTGGCACTTCATTTCTGTTCTGCACCAAGACCAACTACAACAAGCATTTGCAATGTAATAGGTCTCGCATTTGCTATTGTAAATGACAACGCCTTTTATTTATGTTTAAAAAACCTGCAATAATAAAAGGTATTGTCATTTACAATACCAATAGGTCAAAGTTTTGAAAATGTGAGACCTATTGCATTGTAAATGCTTGTTTTTTAAAGCGTCATGGTTTGGGATGTGAGGTTCCGTGAATTCTGAACCCGTTTCATAAAGGTCATGGTTTCGCTACGAATTTGATATTAGCGAACCGTAACTAGTTAGTGCGGCAAGTATGAGTGTTTTCATCACGTTAGACCGATGGATTCACTACGTATTTAGGGATTTCGTTCTGAACCCTTGGGTTCCATTTTGTGTATGGCAGCCATTTTGTGGTTGCCCTCACATAGGCCGATGACTGTGGTTAAACTAGTCTTTTAAGGACACGTACACCTTAGCTCCAGTTCATGCTGACTTCTGTTTGACCTGAGTGAACTGACCCTGTTGCCTGAAGCTGACCTTGTTAAACCAGTTCCTGCCCTTTAGCTGATCAAGATTAAGGATCAGAGCACAGGACATCGTAAAGTTTTATTGCACAACAAACCTTATCCTATTCTCACCTGTTTCTGCTCCTTTCTTTATGGTCTATTTATGATTGGTTTGTGGCCTTTTTTATTATGGGTTCGTTTGACCTGTTTAAAGAAGAATGTTGGGTTTGACCGATGATTGATCATGGGCTGGGCAACTGAAAAGTGGGTTTGTCGTCATGCGATACTTTAGTTGTGGAAACATGTGATTGGTTAAACTGTAAACAAGGAATGTTTGCCTGAAGCATAATGTTTGGCATAAAAAGGGATGACTTGCTGTGTAAAATGGAGCAGTCTCCTGAGAACTCATACCGTGATGATTTCTAGGACTTCTGTTACTGGCTGCAGCCAATAAATTTGATCTTTGACGCCACCAAGAAGTTTCTGTGTCTCTGTATTCTAAGACAGGTGGAACCCGACTACTTTGGGCGTGCCCCTGGTGCCGCTGGGTATTAAATAACCCGGTTCTTCAGTAGAGTCTGCCAAGAATTACTCTACACTGGAGTGCTTTTCCTTTCTTTGTGGCGTCGTCATTCTGTGTGAGCCCGAAAATAAAGGGCAGATGAAGTCAAGGGCAGTGCCTAAAAGGCATCCTGGTGTGACCATTGTATTGGTCACTGTGGTGGCAGGCAGGGGGCCTCCTCACTAAACAGGGTCGGATTGGGATCATAATTTGGCCCGGGCCCGGATCGTCCCTTTCATGGATCACCTTCACATTAGTCTCATTAGACACATTTTTTTTAGAAATGTTTGATAAAATAAATATTTTAAAGCTTCTAGAGCCAGTGACATTGGCATAACTGTAAGCACTGTATGCAGGTGAGGAGAAATAAAATAGCCTACTACCAGAACACTTGATCTGCCTAGGGTTGCCACCTGCACGGTATAAAATGGAAGAAAATCACCCAAAGCCGGTATTTTTTTCATCTGACAGGTATGTACTTTAAGCAGTCAATGTAAGGAGAAAGCACTTTAAAATGTGGTCTAAAGTTCTGTGACTGATAGTAACACTAAAAAAAGAAAAGCTGAAAGAATATGTTAAAATGGTTTAGGGACTTTTTTTAATCAAAAGAGTTCTCTTTAATTATTATTGTCCAGCCTTTTTAGAATCTGTCTGGTTATTTCAAGTTAATAGAGAGTTTTTTTTAAAGTTTCAGTTGCAGCTCTGGGCTTCAAAATGTATGAGAACTCATTAATAGTGTTAATCTCAAACAGTGGAAAACAGTCCACTCACAGCTTTCTCTAGTTTCCCCAGAGGTATAAGTGCTATAAGTGCTTCTGCTGGGGCACTCATTTCTGGTTTAGCAACATTTCTGGACCACTCAAGGCTGTGGAGAACAGAATCTGAAAATGTGCTGGGTGAAGCCCCCCTCTGTGCCCGATGTCTTCTTTAGGAATTCAAAGTTCTGATGTGTTATGTATTTGTTTTGTAGAGTGCCACCCATTGGCCTTCTCAGTGCCTCGATGTAGCCACAAATGTGCGTTGTAACAAAACAAAATGAGAAATCTGGTTACACAATAAATAGTCCAGTTACCATTCTCTAAAGTTATCTATGCCTGCACGTTGCTGAGACCTGCAAACCTAAAAAAAAATACCTATACACAAAAAAAAAACTGTAGCCCACTTTTCACGAAGTACAAATTTCACAGACCTTTCGCAGGCAACTCCCACAAAGTAAGGAACACCCCTCTTTTGTGTGCATCAAATATCTTCTAAAACACACTGGTTGAGGAACCCCTTTCTGTAGCTGCTTAACATCCTTTCTGTCTGACAGCATGGGAGCCTCTGATAATTAGATCTACGAAGCTGGTTTTACAGGAGCTCACGATTTGCAGGTGACGCTCAGTTCATGATATAATAGTCTAATTCTGCTTTAGCCAGATACTCCTATAATCAGGGGCCCATCTGGTTTTACCCCTTGTGCACATGCTTTACGTCTCACTGACATCTGCTTGTACTGCAGTGTTTACTTATTGTTGTAAATGCTAGTTTACAGGACAGACACAGTTCCACTCAGTGCTTTGTGTACTTTTCTAGGCACACATTTTGTGCAATGATTCAGGATTCTTAATGTCATAGCAGTCATGTAAGCCCTGCACCCAGAAACAAGGCCTAAAAGACACTGGGGCTGAGGTGACAACACCTGGCCTCTTGGGAGGCTGCTTCTCTTACCCCCTGCCAGCCCACCATAGACTGAAGTGAGAATGCACAATGGCCATAAAACCACCTCTACTTTCAGCCTCCCCCACGTAGGCCCCTGTCTATTCACACCCTCCCCATTCCCCCTATAACCTGAAGGTGATGGCCCGGCAGGGGATGACACTTTTTCTGGCCAGGCAGACCCCATGAAGCAGGGGGCCAAGACCAGAATGCCCCAAAGGCCAGAGCAACACCGAGCTCCCAGCCTCAAATTACAAAGGGTCGGGAGAGAGCCCGGGATGCTGGCACCTCATTACAGTGGTCTGGCAAAGACAGTTGATATATTGTACCAGTTTACAGAGGCTAAAAAAAACGGCCCATAGGTGCCCCTGAAGTACCGGCCCATCGCCCCATGCCCGACTGCTCGCCTTCCCAATCCGACGCTGTCACTAAATGAGGTGTAAATCACAATCTAGCAGCAGGACCATCAAAGGTTGCCATTTTTGCGTGATGATTGATTGCTCCCACAGTGTTGCTTTGCAGGCCCATGCCCAAGACACAGGGGGAAGGGGGAGGAGGTTGTTGCAACTTCAGACACCTTCCTTAATGTGCAACACACAGGGCTGGACAATCTCGCAATTTTTTTTTTATTCGGACCATTCCTGACGTCCTTGGACGCATTTTTAAAATACAGAAGTAGGGGAACGGACTGGGTTTAATTTAACAAGTAGGGGCACGCCGTGCCCTTCCGATCCCGCCCACTTCTACCACTGACTGGAGCATAGTTACAGCAATTACATGAGTACAAAAAACATAGCATAAACATGAGGAGAAAAATAGGCATGGGGAGAGAAGATTAGGAGAGAGGGGGACGGAATAGGGGAGGTAGACAGAGAATAATGGAAGGAAGAGGAGGGGGAGGGGATAGGAGGCACAATGGGAAGACGAGGAAAAACAGTGTCTGACGTCCAGCTGGGTAAGTGACGGCCGAGGGGTGAACCAGAGCCAAACTCCTCTATAACTGCGTGGAACAGCTCCACCATTCGTCGGCCAAAGGTTGCTCAGGCACCGCAGTACATATAGAAAGGTTATAGTTTCCACCTAGGGGGGCATGGTCCAAAGTTCCATTGTGCGTACCGGTCATGGTGTACGGTACTGTGCTCCCAGCGGTAATGGGATAAAACCCCAGGCCTCCGCTGTGTGTGACTCCCTAGTCGCTGTGGACTCTCTCAGAGTGGTCTCTGACACTCTGACACAGTGGTCTCTGACATAAATGCTGGATCCCTCCCCAACAAGGGGAGAAGGAGTGCTTTGGAAAGGGGCCCACTCATCGTGGCCATTCATAGAAAATTGGTGTGTCAGATGTACCCAGATAAGGCCATCTTGTCAGGCATTGGGCACAGCACGGTACACTCCTCGCATATGATCTTCACACTGCTCATATGTGGTCCCATAGGACTCCCGCTTGTGACCTCCCTCTTATCTTTTGCATCCTGGGCCTCTGCTACTGAGGTTAGCCCGCTTTGGTGTTGCGGCCGGCTCCGCTTCTGCTGCTTCACGCCGCTCTCCATATTCATCATCTCTGTGCCTGGCAGATTTACGCTGATCAAAATGCAGCTTTGTCTGGGTCTTATCCGTCTTCCCCATGACTACCATGGCCAAGAGCTCCCAGTAAAGGATACAAGGTGCACCGAGGATCCCCAGCCCAACGAACCACTGCAGCAATGGCCGTATGCTAGAAGCTTCAGCACATAAGAGAGGGGCCGCAAAGTTGGCGATACAATGTCAGACAACCCCTCCTGGTTGTGAAGACGTTAACAGTCTATCCCTGATACTGCCACGCCTGAAGCAAACAATGGCAATCAGAATCCTTATAGGTACAGAACCTGACCCCTGACCCTGCTTCAGGGCCGGTCGCTCCTAGCGCTGCGTGACTCCCCGTGAGTGAGCCCAGGCTTCCCCCTACTGCCGCGTTCTTGCCGCTGCCCTGCAGCTAAGTATTCCGCGCTCCGTTGTTGGCTCCTCTGTGCCTGCTTATCCTCGCTGTTTGCATCGTATTTCTGACTTGCCCCCTCGTGTTTAGGTTTCTTCTCTGCCTGCATTTTGTCGCTGTTGTTATTATACTTGTGTCTTGCCCCCTCGTATTTAGACTGTTGTGCCTGTATTTGCCTCTGTTTCCACTGTACTCGTGACCTGCCCCCTCGCCTCTGTCTTCCCGCTGTTTGCGCCTGGACCACGCCCAGCGCCAGGAACCCTGGTCCTCGACGATGCCAGCCCACACGACGGACTTACGACGCCGCCACCCTCCACAAACTCAACGCCGGCCGGAACCCCGCCTGCTACCAAGCCAACCCGAAATGCACCCACGAACCCTTCACCTGCCACGCCTGCAAACTCACCTGCCTCCGAACCTGCACCGCACCCCCCAAGCCGAGCACCAACAACAACCACCTCAAGTGCATCCTGCTCAACACCCGCTCCGTCCACAGGCACGCCATCGAACTCTGGAACCTCCTCGACACAACATCACCAGATGTCGCCTTCCTCACAGAAACCTGGAGGAACGCCTCATCAGCCCCCGACATCGCCATAGCCATGCCGGATGGCTACAAGATCACCCGGAGGGACCGCGTCAACCAAACCGGAGGAGTCATCGCCATCGTCCACAGAAACACCATCCGCATCACGACCAACTCCAACGACACCCTCACCGCCGCCGAGCACCTTCATTTCCAGATACACACTGACCCCAAGACCACTCTCAGAGGCACTCTCATCTACAGACCCCCGGGACCACGCACACAATTCAGCGAAGCCATCGCAGACTTCGTCAGTCTGCACGCCCTCACCTCCTCAGACTACATCCTCCTAGGGGACCTCACCTAGAGAACAACATGGACTGCAACACCGCCGCCCTGCTGGACAACCTCGCCAACCTCGGACTCAAGCAACTGGTGAACACCCCCACCCACTACGCCGGCCACACGCTTGACCAAGTCTTCTCTTCCAGCAAGCACATCTCCTTCAGCCACTCCACCGGACTACACTGGACAGATCACAGCTGCGTCCACTTCAACTTCAGGAGAACCACGACCCACCACCACCCGCAACAGGTTCCCCGTAGAAGCTGGAGCAAGATCACCGCCGACCAGCTCACCACCGCCCTCAGTCAGAACCCACCCACCAGCACCGCGGACCCCAACGAAGCAGCCCGCAACCTCACACAGTGGCTCACCAACTGCGCCAACGACCTCGCACCACTGAAGAACCCTCCCAGCAGGAAAGCCTTGTGGTTCACCAACGACCTCAAAAACTCCAAGAAAACCTGCCGCTCCCTAGAGAAAGCCTGGCGCCACGACCAGACAACAGAAAACATGACAGCCCTCAAGAACGCCACCCGCAAACACCACCAGCTGATCCGCACCACCAAAAGGACTACATGCAAAGAACGACTGGACAACAACACCCACAACAGCAAGGAACTCTTCAGCATCGTGAAAGAGCTCTCCAACCCCAGCGCCTGCAACAAGGATATCACACCCTCGCAAGACCTCTGCGACTCACTCGCCTCGTTCTTCCACCGCAAGATCGCCGACATACACAACATCTTCGGCGCACAGACCACGCACCCAACCACCGAACTAACGCCCCCCACCACCACCCTCTGCACCTGGACCCCTGTCTCCACCGAAGACACCACTCGCCTGATGAATACCATCCACTCCGGCTCCTCAACCGACCCCTGCCCACACCACATCTTCAACAAAGCCAACTCCATCATCGCACCCTAACTCCGGAACATCATCAACAGCTCCTTCGCATCCACCACCTTCCCGGAGAGCTGGAAACACGCCGAGCTGAGCGCCCTCCTGAAGAAACCCACCGCGGACCCCACGGACCTCAAGAACTTCCGCCCCATCTCGCTCCTCCCTTTCCCGGCCAAAGTCATCGAGAAGACCGTCAACAGACAACTCTCCGCCTTCCTCAAGACCAACGGATCCCTCGACCCCACACAGTTCGGCTTCCGAGCAAACCACAGCACCGAGACCGCCCTCATCGCAGCTACCGACGACATCAGGTCCCTGCTCGACAACGGGGAAACCGCTGCCCTCATCCTCCTAGACCTCTAAGCAGCCTTCGACACCGTATGCCACCGCACCCTGATACAGCGCCTCAGCAACACCGAATTCCAAGGAGCGGCCCTGGAGTGGATCATCTCGTTCCTCGCCGGAAGAACCCAGAGAATCCGCCTCCCCCCGTTCCGGTCCGTGGCCACCGAAGTCATCTGCGGCTTCCCGCAAGGATCCTCACTCAGCCCCACCCTCTTCAACGTCTACATGAGCCCTCTCGCAGCCATTGCACGCCAACACAACCTTAACATCATCTACTACGCCGACAACACCCAACTGATCCTCTCCCTCACCAACGACCCCGCCAGAGCCTGCCTCCAGGAAGGAATGAAAGACATCGCAGAATGGATGAAGCTCAGCCGTATGAAACTGAACTCAGACAAGACGGAAGTCCTCATCCTGGGACCATCCCCTTCTGCCTGGGATGACTCCTGGTGGCCCCCTGCCCTGGGCACCGCACCCAAGCCAACGGACCATGCACGCAACCTGGGCTTCATCCTGGACTCCTCCCTCACGATGACCAAGCAAGTCAACGCCGTCTCGTCTTCCTGCTTCAACACCCTGGGCATGCTCTGAAAGATCTTCCGGTGGATCCCCACCGGAACCAGGAAGATGGTCACCCAGGCCCTCGTCACTAGCCATCTGGACTACGGGAACACCCTCTACGCTGGAACCACAGCCAAACTCCAGAAAAGACTCCAACGCATACAGAACGCTTCTGCATGACTCATCCTGGACATTCCCCGCCACAGCCACATCTCTGCACATCTGAAAGACCTGCACTGGCTCCCCGTCAGCAAGAGGATCACGCTCAGAATCCTCACCCACGCACACAAGGCTCTCCACGACATGGGCCCGAAATACCTCAACAGCCGCCTCACATTCTACACACCCACCCGCCAGCTCCGTTCCGCTAGCCTTGCCCTCGCTTCCATCCCACGAATTTGCAGATCCACCGCCGGAGGAAGATCCTTCTCCTACCTGGGGGCCAAGACATGGAACTCCCTCCCCACCCACCTACGGCTGACCCTGGACCATCTCTCCTTCAGGAAACAACTCAAGACCTGGCTGTTCGAGCAGTAGCGACTCCCCCCCTCCCAGCGCCTTGAGACCCTAGCGGGTGAGTAGGGCGCTTTACAAATTTGTTTGATTGATTGATTGATTGATTGATTGATTGATTACAGAACCTGAGAACTGAGATCCAAGAAATACCGATGTAATGTGTCACGTGGGAGCCAGGGATAAGGCTATGTGATTCAGTGGAAAAAATGCGATCTAGAATTCCGGTCTCCAGGGTATACAATCATAATTTATTCAGACTATTTTATTTACTCTCATAGAAAAAATGATGTGGTTGTTTAAATTCCTTTATTGACTTGGACTAACAAGCACTGGCAAAACCAACAGGTTGAATTTGCCAATGCTTTTTAGCCATGCTGTACAGCGTCATAGCTATTGCACTACATGGCTGAAAAAGTGTGCAATGACATGTCATTCTGTAGGTGTGTGCATGAGTTCAACAGACATGTGCCTTCAAAATGAGATAGGATCGATCGGGATCGATAGCTAAAACAAGAAAACATGATGAAAGTGCTTTTTTAAAACGTAGTGTAAAAGCGCTTTGACGTTTATTTTTAAACAGATACGAGGGTAGCTGGAACAGTTTGAAAAGAGGGGTTAGGGAAAATAGCAACACATTGGGTGCGAGGAGAAGCAACATGGCAGTTAGGAAGATAGGCAACATGAGGGAGATAAGTGGCAAAGATCAATCAAGCAAGGGTTTGTTAAGCACGACTACTCACCAGTGAGGGTCTCAAGGCACTGGGGGTGGGGGGGTGCAGTATTGCAGTCCATCAAGGAGGGGGTCTGTCGAAGAGCCTGGTTTTGATGTCTTTCGTGAAGATGGAGAGTGATGTTGTCTGCCTGAGGTGGAGCGGTAGTGCGTTCCATGCACTGGCCGAGAGGAAGGAGAAGGAGTGACCTCCTGATCTGGTCTTCCTGGTGTGGGGAACTACGGCGTAGGAGAGCTGGGCTGATCGTAGGGTTCTTTGGGGTGCGTGGAAGTTGATTCGCTGTTGAGGTATGCTGGTCTGGTGTTGTGGAGGGCTTTGTGTGCGTGGGTGAGGATCTTGAAGGTGATTCTTGCCTTGATGGGGAGCCAGTGGAGTGTGCGCAGGTGTTAGGAGATGTGGTAGTGTTGTGGTAAGTTGAGGACCAGTCTTGCAGCAGCGTTCTGGATGTTTTGTAGCTTACGAGTGAGGCTTTTGTTTATGCCAGCATAGAGTGCTTTGTCGTAGTCAAGTCTGCTGGTGATGAGGGCGTGGGTGATGGGTTTTTTGTTCTCGATGGGGGTCCATTTGAAGGTCTTTCGTAGGAGGCGGAGGATGTGGAAGCAGGAGGATGTGACGGAGTTGATCTGACAGCCCCTTTTCAGCTCGGAGTCTAGGATGATTCCAAGGTTGCATGAGTGGTCCGTGGGGGTGGGTGGGCTGCAGAGGGCTGTGGACCACCAGGTGTTGTTCCAGGCATCTGGGTGTGGGCCCATGATGAGTATTTCTGTTATGTCTGTGTTGAGTTGTAAGCAGCTGCTTTTCATCCATTTGGCGACAGCTTTCATGCCTTCTTGTAAGTTGTGGTTGGCTGCGTTGGCCTCGTTGGACAGGGATAGGATGAGTTAGGTGTCGTCTGTGTATGAAAAATGTTGAGTAAGGAGGTTCTGACGATGGGGGCGAGAGGAGCCTTGTAGACGTTGAAGAGCGTTGGGCTGATGGGGGACCCCTGGGGGACTCCGCAGGTGGTTGGTGTAGGGTCCAAGAGCAAAGGAGGGAGTCTGACTCGCTGTGTTCTGCCAGAGAGGAAGGAGTAAATCAAGTCCCGGATATCAGAGTCATGGAGTCTGCATATTAGGGTGCGGTGGGATACTGTGTCTAAGGCCGATGAGAGGTCGAGGAGTTTGAGGGCTACTGTTTCTCCTTTGTCCAGTAGGGAGCGGATGTTGTCTATTGCGGCGAGGAGGGCGGTTTCTGTGCTGTGGTTTTTCTGAAGCATGATTGTGATGGGCCGAGGATGTTGTGTTCTTCGATGAAAGTGGCGAGTTAGCTGTTGATGGCTTTCACAATGACTTTCGCTGGGAAAGGCAGCAGGGAGATGGGTCTGTAGTTTTTGAGGTCGGTGGGGTCTGCTGAAGGTTTCTTCAGGAGGGGGTTTATCTCGACGTGTTTCCAGTCATTGGGGAAGGAGGAGTTCGCCAAGGAGCGGTTGATGGTGTGGCGAAGCATGGGTGCGATGGTGTAGACGGCTCTGTTGAAGATGTGATGGGGGCAGGGGTCTGTGGGGGCCCCCCGGAGAGGATTGACTTCATCGTCTTCAGTGTGTCTTTGGTGGTGAGGGCTGTCCAGTTGTCGATCGCAGGCTTCTAGGCATCTGGGTGGTTGCTGGTGGTTCCGTGTGTTGGTTGTCTTCGTCGAAGTTGTCGGAGATGTTCTTGATTTTGAAGTGGAAGAAGGTGCGGAGTTTGTTGCAGAGGTCTTGTGAGTGGGGAATGTCAGTCGACTCGCTGGGGGGTTGGGCGAACTCCTTGATGATGTTGAAGAGTTCTTTGCTATTGTGTGCGTGTGTGGAGATCTGTCTTTGTTTGCAGCTATCCTCATGTTTCTGATGAGCTGGTAGTGGCGGCTTTGAAGTTGTTGTGGGCTTCTGTGGATTTGGAGTTCCTCCAGGTCTTCTCGAGGTGAAGGAAGGTGCGATTGGACTCTTGGAGTTCAAGGGTAAACCTTCTGGCCTTCTTAGTGTGTGCATTGCTGATCTTCTTGAGGAGGGCTATGGTGTTGAAGCTGTGGGTTATCCATCTGTGTAGGGTTCGGGCAGTGGTGTTGAGGGCGTCGTCTTCCGCGGTGGCTGGGTGGAGTTGTTGAGTGACGAGGTGAGCTGTTCATCAGTGATTTTAGTCCAGTTTCTTTGTGGGAGCCGGTGCTGGTGTCTGTGGATGGTGGGTGTTCTGAAGGTGAAGTGGATGCATCGATGGTCTGTCCACGGCAGACAGATAGCAAAGTGGAGTGTGGGGGAGAAGCACACGGGTGAGCGAGAGCAACATGAGTGTGGGTGGGGCGAGAACCACATGGGCGATACAGAGAAGCATGGAGAGGGAAGCAAACAAGGGAGATAGCAGAAAAACACAGGCACTCTTATTGAGTGCTTCATGAACAGGAAAACGTACTTTCCTAAAGGCCAGCAGTGGAAGAACAGAAGCTAACAAGTCAAATAGATGGTAAAGAGGATATGCTCCATGGGAGCAACTAACACAAGAGCAGAGGGACAGGTTGAAACAAAGAAAGCCATCCACTAGAAAGCAAGAAAATACGAGTGACAATATTACAAAACAATGCTAAGCAATGGGCGTACTGTAAACTCAGCTTATGTCTTTGCAGCCAGACTTTGCAACCATCTCTCTGCTCACCTTCCCGGCCAAGGTCATCGAGAAAATCGTTAACAGACAGCTAACCTGATACCTTGAAGAGAACAGAATCCTGGACCCCTCCCAGTCAGGGTTCCGCAGCAACCGCAGCAACCACAGCACCGAGACCGCCTCATCGCCGCCACCGACGACATCAGGACCCTGCTAGACAACGGGGAGACTGCAGCACTCATCCTCCTAGACCTCTCCGCCGCCTTCGAAACCGTCTGCCACCGCACACTACGCGCACGCCTCCACGCCGCAGGGATCTGAGACAAGGCTCTGGAATGGACCACCTCCTTCCTCTCCGGCAGAACCCAGAGCGTCCTCCTCCCCCCGTTCCATTCCGAAGCCTCCGAGATCATTTGCGGTGTACCCCAAGGATCCTCCCTCAGCCCGACACTGTTCAACATTTACATGGCCCCGCTCGCACATGTCGCCTGAGAGCACGACCTCAATATAATCTCCTACGCCGAAGACTCTCAACTGATCCTCTCCATCACCAAGGACCCCATCAACGCCAAATCCAACCTCCATGACGGAATGAAGGCCGTCGCTGACTGGATGAAGATCAGCCGTCTGAAGCTGAACTCGGACAAGACGGAGGTCCTCAGCCTCGGCTCAAATCCGTCATCCTGGGACGACTCCTGGTGGTCAACGTCACTGGGGGAAGCCCCGACCCCCACCGACCACGCACGCAACCTTGGAATCATCCTCGACTCAACGCTCACAATGACCAATCAAGTCAACGCCGTCTCCTCCTCCTGCTTCAACACCCTATGCATGCTCCGCAAGATCTACAGATGGATCCCGACAGATACAAGAAAGACAGTCACCCAAGTCCTCGTCAGCAGCAGACTCGACTACGGAAACACCCTCTACGCGGGAGCCCCGACCAAGCTCATCAATCGACTACAACGCATTCAAAACGCCTCTGCATGACTGATCCTCGATGTACCACGACACAGCCACATCACCCCCCACCTGAGAAACCTGCACTGGCTCCCCGTCAACAAGAGCATATCCTTCAAGCTCCTCATCCACGCACAGAAGGCACTCCACAAGACCGGCCCAGCCTACCTCAACAGTCGGCTCTCCTTCTACACCCCCAACCGCCAACTACGCTCCGCCGACCTCTCACTCACCACCGTCGCGCACATCCGAAGAACAACCACAGGCGGGAGATCCTTCTCCCACCTCGCCGCCAAGACAATGGAACACCCTCCCACTGAGCCTACAACAGGCAAGACCTGCTGACCACAGAGTGGAACAGAGGGCAAAAAGGCACAAAAACGAGTGGAACAGAGGGCAGAAGAGCATAAAAACAAGGGGAAAACGAGTGGAACAGAGGGCAGAAAGGGACAAAAACAAGTAGAACAGAGGGCAGAAGGGCACCAAAAACAAGTGGATCAGAGGGCAGAAGAGCACAAAAAACAAGGGAAAAACGAGTGGAACAGAGGGCAGAAAGGCACCAAAAACGATTGGAACAGAGGGGAGAAGGGCACAAAAAACAAGGGGAAAATGAGTGGAACAAATGGCAGAAATGCACAAAAAACAAATGGAATAGAGGGCAGAGGGGCACAAAAAACAAGGGGGAAACGAGTGGAACAGAGGGCAGAAAGACACAAAAACAAGCATTGGCATGGCCAATAGGTCTCGCATTTGGGACCTTATAAGTATTTAGTTATGCAGCACAATATCCCTGGTGCAACAACATCAACTGTTGCGTTGCTAAACACTTATAAGGTCCCAGACACGAGACCTATTGGCTATGCTAATGCTTGTTAAAAGGGGTTGCGTTTTCTTGGAAAGGGCGTTTTTACAAGAGCTGTGAGTGTAGCTGGACGGTTAGTGTGAGGTGAGGGTTAATCCACGCAGTAAAGTGGTTGAGTTATATTACAAATGCTCACTGTATCGTGTACACAAGTCTGAAACCGCTGTCTTATGTCTGGGCTGGAAACGCTTGTTTTGTAAACGGTATAAAATGCACTGAATAGCAACAGGTTTCACATCCGAAATTTTGCTGGAATATCGTGGTAGTCCATACGAATGTAATTAAGGTACATTCATCGTGTGGTGTTTGATAACAGCAGGCTCCCTACGATTTTAAAATCACTTTAATACCTATAAATTAAAAAGTAGTCTGCGTTGCAATGTTTTGCTAAAGAGTTGAGTTTTACTATCCCTCAAGAAAATGACGCTAAAACACGTTTACAGTGTGAGTGGCGTTGCGTGTGTGAGTGGTGTTGCGTGTGTGAGTGGCGTTGCGTGTGTGAGTGGCGTTGCGTGTGTGAGTGGCGTTGCGTGTGTGAGTGGTGTTGAGTGTGTGAGTGGCGTTGCGTGTGTGAGTGGCGTTGCGTGTGTGAGTGGCGTTGCATGTGTGAGTGGCTTTGCGTGTGTGAGTGGCGTTGCGTGTGTGAGTGGTGTTGCGTGTGTGAGTGGCGTTGCGTGTTTGAGTGGCGTTGCGTGTGTGAGTGGCATTGCGTGTGTGAGTGGCGTTGCGTGTGTGAGTGGCGTTGTGTGTGTGAGTGGCGTTGCGTGTGTGAGTGGCGTTGCGTGTGTGAGTGGTGTTGCGTGTGTGAGTCGCATTGCGTGTTTGAGTGGCGTTGCGTGTGTGAGTGGCGTTGCGTGTGTGAGTGGCGTTGCGTGTTTGAGTGGCGTTGCGTGTGTGAGTGGCGTTGCGTGTGTGAGTGGCGTTGCATGTGTGAGTGGCGTTGCGTGTGTGAGTGGCATTGCGTGTGTGAGTGGCGTTGCGTGTGTGAGTGGCGTTGTGTGTGTGAGTGGCATTGCGTGTGTGAGTGGCGTTGCGTGGATGAGTGGGGTTGCGTGGATGAGTTGCGTTGCGTGTGTGAGTGGTGTTGTTTGGGTGAGTGGCGTTGCGTGGGTGAGTGTGGTGTTGCGTGGATGATAGCGGGCTTGCGTGGGTGTGAGTGGCGTTGCGTGTCTGTAAGTGTTGCTGTGTGGGTGAAAGTGGCACAGAGCCTTTGATGTGGCCACTTACTGATTAGCATTATTAAAATCTGCATGAAAATGTATTTTATTATTACTATTTATTCTTTGCCAAACACTCATCACTGATCTGGACATAAGTTGTTGGCATAAGGCTTCAGTTTCATGGTTGACTGCGAAATGCATTTCCTTAAAAAAAACAATTGAATATTTGAATTGACAGACTTGAGATGCGTGTTGCGCCTTTAAGTACAAAACATTTTACAGTGTAGAGCAAATAGCGCTTTGAACAAGGATTAAAACAGTTAAAAATGTATGGAGGAGTCTTTCATCTTTGCCACTTTATTACGAAGGGGAGAAAGAAGAAAAGAAGCAGCAAGCAGGAAGGGGGTTCGGGCACGAACAGGCGCTCTCGGAAAGCATCTGACTTTTGAACTCTGTCTTTGCCTGCACAGCAAATGTGATGAGATAAGATGAAGAGATGAGCAGGAAACAAAGAAAACGAGCCAAGACAATCGAGGGAAACTGTTTGTAAACTAAAGATTCCATGTATCCGTGAATTCTAAAGTAAATGCCAACAGCTAGGTGCGTTTTGTTAGAAAAGCCCAAAAATATATATATTCCTAATACAGACAACTAGAAAATCGAGAGAAACGTTGTGTGTGTAAACTAAACATGCCATCAGCTCACAAAGCCAACAAGAGCGGCCGGGAAGCGGCCGGGAAACACAAGTACGGCCGGCCACATAATTAGGGGAGGAGAAGCCGCACAGCACACGCTGGGAGAAGCCCTTTGATGTGCTGTGCGGCCGCGATGCGCGCTCTGTGCTGGGGGAGGGGGGAGGGCCATTAGCCTGAACTCGCGGCAAGATCAAACGAAGGGTGGGAGGGACATTGAGGAACAGATGGCCATGAAAGTGTATGGGCCAAAAGCGCGTGCCTGTGGCCACGTGCACTCGAAGAAAACGCCACGAAAAAAAGCGGTGGTTTCACGATCAGTTCGAGCACTTGAATTCTCGCCATTTCCCATTCCTTCGGAATGGTAAAGGCGAGACCTAAAAAGAGTGGAACAGAGGGCAGAGGGGAACAAAAACGATGGGAAAACGAGTGGAACAGAGGGCAGAAAGGCACAAAAACAATCTAAAATGCAGCCACATGCTATACTAAACAGTCACCTGTTTTCATCATGTAAGAATGCACCACTCCGAGGCATGGAAGATCTGGGCCTAGTTTATCTTCCCAGTCTTCGCGAGGAGCCTCTTATCTGCTCATTGCTGCCGAAGGCCCGGTTCAGAAGTCAAACGTGTAAGCCAGTTCGGCAGTGCGACCGCTAACTGCCCCGGAGAGCAGCCAGGAAGTGTTTAATGTCACCATAAATAACTGCAGCGCTGAGCGGCACTGCTTGCAATCAATGTCTCCATAATGCCTGCCTGGAGATCTGAAGCAGATCATGTTCTTATCTGGGCCGGGCCGGTTGTTTAAGCCCTAGAGTCTAAAGGAAAATGTCAAGAAAATCACACTTCCCGAGCAAGATTACTTCCCTGCCAATTAAGGGATTCCATTCTTCGAAGGCACCGAATAATTATGACCAATAACACATGTTCAGTTTCCTCTCGACTGGCTGCCATTTTGTTTCCCGCTAGTGCTCTTCACAACGTAACGCGGGATTGGGACGATTTAATGTTATTTGTTATGAAGTTAAACAAATGCTTCTTTCACAGCCTAGTTAATTTGCAATTTAAAACCAAATCAATAGAAGCTGGCACATTATATGAATTACTGTTAGGATATAGGGTGTGGTGCATGGGCGTCCGCAGGGGGGGCAAGGAGGGGCGCTTGCCCCCTCCCCCCTCCCCCCCCCCCCCCCCCCCCCGTTGAGCGCCCCTCCTTGCCACCCTGCCAGGGCGGTGTGACCGGTGTCATCGCACTGGGTGCTGGCTTCCCGGGGGCGCTGAGTCTACATCTTAATTATGATTTTAAAAGAACCTGCTGCGCGTTCCTTTCCTCCTGTAATTACGGGGCCTCACAAAAATGTCAAGATAACTCATGTGTTTAATGTTCTTCCTGGCCAGAGATCAGAGTTTGTGTAGTTGAGGTTTTTGACTTATATGAAGGTAGTACAGAGGGTTAATATGCCTGCTGCAAAGAACGCATACCAAATAGATTAAAGAGTGCATTTAATGTAAATAGATCAGCAGGTTACTGCTTTTAAAAGAGATATTCTTTTCTTACTTGCAATTTATAACTTAAAGTCTTAATATAGAATTGTGAGGTGTTAACTTTCATCATAAAAGTGCATACACTCTGCTTAGTATAGAACATTGATTAATGTTGCAAAAAGGGTTAATTTGGGTAGAAATGGATTCTTATTAGTAAAGAAAACTCCCAACTATGCTGTTTCTTTTTCAACTCTGAGTTTGTGCTTCTCCACACCAAGCACTCCTAAACTATACTGCCTACCAGTTTGGATGACATGTGACTCCTACACTTTTAGGGACATATCATCAATGTGTAGCGTGCAAAAATTTAACGCCGCATGTCGCCGTATTCTATCGCCTAGTGAGCGCACTATCAGCAAGGCGCATCGCCCAGGCAATAGAAATCCAGGCAAAAGCGGCGGAAAGAGTCGAAATCGCCAGAATTCCAGCGATAGAAAACCGCGTTAGGGAAAAACTAATCTATAATGGGACACATGGACTCAGCATAACAATCCATATCC
The DNA here is from genome assembly GCF_964261635.1 of Lissotriton helveticus. Lineage (NCBI taxonomy): Eukaryota > Metazoa > Chordata > Amphibia > Caudata > Salamandridae > Lissotriton > Lissotriton helveticus. The sequence goes on from NC_136068.1 coordinate 1,372,517,744, forward strand.
CATTATAGATACGGCTTAGTAAGGAAAATAGCAGGCGGTACAAACAGGAGAAAAACCCGGTTAGCGCTGATTATAATATCGCTATGTGTGTTAGCGATGCACTTGAAAATAGAGAGAATCAGAGTTAGTGATGATATCCCATGTTGTTTCATGGGACACGCCTCCCTTGCATCTCATTAGCGATGCAAGGCGATGCGATGTTGAAACCAGCGCTAATCCCATTGAACACACGTTAGCGTGCTCTTGTAAATAAAGCAACATTTTTATCGTCGCATTTCGTCCGAAAACGGACGCAAACGCGGCGATAAAAAAAATATCGCTAGGCCTTGATAATATGCCCCTTTGTCCTTTGGCTTATGTAACATTTCCTATGCACTGATTTACACAAGTATGATTGATTGTCTGTGTAATGTGTGTGTGATGCAAAGTGTTCTGACATACTTTAATGGTATGAGTAGCGCTATATAACAAATTCAATGCATCTGAGAGAGAGTGGTTATGGAGACTTGGTCACTGTTAAAGGGTGCTAGTGAGAGAATCCGTAGTGGAGGTGGTCATTGGGGGCGCCAACTAACATTGTTGCACTGGGTGCCACCAGCGCTAAAGCCGGCCCTGCCCCCTGCGGACGCCCATGCCATTATGCATTACACATGGTGCTCCAGCCACGGTTCCTCTCCAGCTCGCACTCTCTGTTCTATTCTGAAGCTCCTCTGCCTTTCAGGGCTCAGTAGGACAAGGCGCGGGCTTCATTTTCCTGCACCGTCCCTTTGGCACTCTCTTCTAGGTGAACTCCTGTGCATCTCATCGCACATCACATCTAGACAACACCTGGACACTCTGCTGTTTTCTAGATCCTTCTGAGTACCCTCTGCCCCCCCCTCCATCTTAAAGCAGTGGGGTAAGAGAGACCGAGAGGTAGGGAGGAAGGAAGATGGGAGAGCAAGTGGAGGGGGAGTGGGGGGTCTGGGTGAGGGAGAGCAGCTTCAGAGAAGTTAGACCTGTATTCTAACTCCGCCTGTGAAGACAGCGGGTCCAAAGGAGAAAGAACCAGGCCAGACAGAGTAGGTCCAGGCAGTGTGCACGGAGGCAGGCTGGGTGGGTCCGGAAGAGGGACAGGGCAGGCAGAACAGCTCCAGAGAAGGGCGAGCAGAACCGGACCAGGGCGAGCCGATCCGGACCAGCAGATCCTCCCTGAGCAGGGAGACGGCGCGATACAGAATCAGAATGTAGTGTTCAGCTTTTGTGGTGCCAGAGGGTAACTTGAGAGTTCAGGGTGGGTGTGGGTTTTGAGGTGCCAGGGGTAGTTTTAGGGTTCAGGGTGGGTACGGGTTTTGGGGTACAAGGGGGTAAATTTTAGGGTTCAGGGTGGGTATGGGTTTTGGGGTGCCAGGGGGACAATTTTAGGGGTCAGGGTGGTATGGGTTATGGGGTGCCAGGGGGGTAATTTTAGGGTTCCCTGTGGGTATGAGTTTTGGGGTGCCAGGGGGACAATTTTAGGGGTCAGTGTAAATATGACTTATGGGTGCCAGAGGGGTAAATTTAGGGTTTGGGGCAGGTATGAGTTTTGGGGGGCAGGGTTAATTTTCAGGTTCAGGGTGGGTATGGGTTTTGGGGTGTTAGGGGGTAATTTTAGGGTCAGGGTGGGTATGGGTTTTGGGGTGCCAGAGGCGTAATTTTAGGATTCAGGGAGGGTATGAGTTTCGGGGGGGTGGGGTAATTTTAGGGTTCAGTTTGGGTATGGGTTTTGGGGTGCTAGGGGGTAATTTTAGGGACCAGGGCAGGTATAGATTTTGGGGTGCCATAAAAGAAAGAGATGGCTGTGGCACAACAACCCTATGGTGTATGAGATCATATGCGGCCTGCTTCCTGCCCCCATGGCTCCTCCTGCGCCCCAGTGTTTCTTGTGCCCCACCTGGCACACATCATGTCGGAGGATGGTGATGATGTTAACATTTTGCCCCCCCCCCCTGGAAAAATTTCTGCGGACGCCCATGTTGTGGTGTAATGGCCCGAGCTGCCGACTGATACCAGGCTCTGGTTCAGCTCGAGGAACCTCGACCCAAAAACAAACTAAGCTTCCACGGTTGGCAACTTGACCTTGTGGCTGAAGCTACCAACCATTCAACATGGCGAACATGGCCTGTCCTAGAGCTGGGGATGGTTCCAGTCTCGGCGTGGGCTCAACATCCTGTGATTCTGAGCAAAGCACGTAATCTCCCCGTGGCTGCACATAACACAATTAATGTGTCCTTTTGTAATGTAAATCCCCCAAATACCTGGGTCGAGTTCGAGCTACATAAAACTGCAGGAAAACAATGTACTATACAAGCACAGCGCTCATTTTAAAAATCAAAAACAAAAATCCATTCACACACCAGAAAAGAATACACTGGAAAATTGGGCACGTGGTTAAGCGGTTCCATCTCGAAGATGCACATATTTTTGGGCATATCACTTCTTTATTTAAAATCTGTTCTTAGTCCCTTATATAGAGTAAAATATGATAATCGGCCCTTATGATGTGGGCGTCCTGCCCTGTGTAAGAAACTAACATACCACGGAGTCTTGCGGCTTTACGTGGGATGTTCGAGTTGCTTTCTGCTACCTTTCAGCATGGGATATTGAAATGGCACTGTCATATATATCTGGAAGGGGCAGTAGGTTGACCTGTCGTCGGATCTTCCCCGAAATCCCTTGTTTTTCGCCCTTGATCCAAGCAGATTTCAGTAAATAAAGCCCATGATCCTGTTTTCAGAAAATTTGCACTGAACACAGAGGGAGGCAAGTTTTCATGTGTTCCATTGCACAATCAGTTAGCAGCCCCTAACAGAAAGCAGCTAATTAACACGGACAACACTGTGCGTAAAAGTCGCGTTAAATTATCTCTTGTGCCTTCGTGTCTGTGTTTTCTATGGTCAATCAATCAATCAATCAGGGATTCGTGAAGTGCACTACTCACCCGTGAGGAGCGCAAGGCACTGGGGGTCGGGGGGGGGAGGTTGGATATCAGACGCTCCGCGTCATTGGAAAAGCCAGTTTTTGAGACTCTTCCTGAATACTTGCAATGTGGGGGGTTCATCTGATGTTGAGGGGGGGTTGTTCCAGGTCTTGGCCACAATGTAGGAGAAGGCTCTTCCTCCCGTTCTGGCTCTCCGGATGCAAGGGATATCGGCCTGGGCGAGGTCGGCAGAGCGGAGGTTTCTCTTGGGGACGTGGAAGGAGATTCTATAATTGAGGTAATGGGGTCCGATGTTGTGGAGGGATTTGTAGGCATGAGCGAGCAGCTTCAAGGTCACTATCTTTACAATGGGGAGCCAGTGGAGGTCTCGTACGTGCTGGGTGATGTGGTCCTGTCGTGGGACACTGAGGACGAGTCTTGGCTGCGGCGTTTTGGACAGTCAGGAGTTTGTGGAGTACTGATTTGTTAATTCCGGCATAGAGGGCAATCCCATGGTCCAGGGTATGAGGGCATGGGCGACGGTCTTCCTGGATTTGGGTTGATCCACTAGAAGGTCTTGCGGAGGATGTTGAAGCACATGGCAGATACCGCGTTGATCTGCCGGTTCATGATGAGGGAGGAGGCAACTTTGATGCTGAGGTTGCGGGCGTGGTCCTTGGGTGTGGGAGGGTTGCTGAGGGCGCATGGCCACCAAATGTCATCCCACGCGGAGGGGGTAGATCCGAGAAGTTGGTGACAGGTGCAGCTCCTGCGCTATGGAGGAGGAGCGTCACCCCACTGCATTCTCGCAGTGCGAGAAGCAGAAACACAATATGGCAATAACCTTTAGTTCTTACCATTATATGTTTGCGTTGTGGGTGGGCGGGTGGGTGGTTCTCCAAGCAGGGCAGGAGAGGAGTGGTGTGCCCACTCCTGAGTGTGCAAAGACTGTTTGGTTGGCCCTCTCGATGCTGCCCAAACGGTAAACAACCTTTACAACGAAACTTTTACAACGCACTACCATTACAACGCGGTCATTACAACGCAAACCATTACAAAGCATTGCGCTGGGGGGCGCTCTAGTATAGGGAATAAGTTTAATTTACTATCCAACACCTTCCCTAGTGTCCACGGGGACTGGAGTTGGAATAGTAAATTAAACTATTCACTATCCAACACCCAAAAGCACTATGCGTTGTAATGGATTGCGATGTAAAAACCGCGTTGTAAAGACAGGTGTTGTAATAGCCTGCGTTGTAACGTCATACATCCTGCCCAAACCAGTCATGCACACTTTTCCCTTGCTGGCTGCAATACAGCCTGCATGGAGAACATGCCCACCCGATAAGCCCCGCCGTCCTGACCAATCACAACGCTGCCTGCAGCGTTGTGATTGGCTTAGGAGAGGGAGCCTGCTGCCTGCTTCCTGTTGCTGTCGGAGGCAGGAGAGCAGGAGCCGTGAAGACGGGGACCCTGCCTTAAGGTAAGTTAACATTTTTTTTTATTAAACCACCTCCCGCGCAATATCCCCAGTGACCCCCACCCTGTGCGACACCCCACACCCTCCCCCCACCTGCAAGCCATGCCGGCTGCAACTGGTTGCTGAGCACAGTAACTTTATTCATTCTGTGACTTTCACACAACTCAGAATTGTAGTCTTTTTTCTATGTTTTTCGAATGTCTTAGTTTTCATTTTTCAAAATCTAATCACCCTATGGGTTGGCAAATTCATGGTCTGCTGATTTTGTTTTTTCTTGTTCAATATTTACAAATCTATCTTCTATAACTTGGAACAAGTTTGACAAGCGGGCAAGGTTGCAAAATATTGCAACAGCATCAAGCATGCCAGAGGACGGCATGTGGCATCCCTCCATCCCCTTTTTACCTCTTAGGTTCGCAAAACTATTCAGTGTGGTTGACCCTATGGCTGGAGTCAGAATGGGATGTGAATTGAAAGGTTAACAGAAACCATGACACTACTGTAGGGACTTGAAGAGTAAACTATGACAACCAGCTAATTACAATTGCAATTTGTGCACCTATCTCTCACACCTCCACCGTCATCACACTGATAGGCACTGAGCCGAGAGCATGATGAGGGTACCTCTTGGACACTTACTCATGACAACAAATACTTTCCACATTGAATCACAACACATAAAACACTTTTCCAACAACGCACTCTTCCACAGTGTGGCGTGGTACCCATTAAGGCTCAAAATTGTATGAAGCACTATAAACATGCTACAGTGCAATTCAATTGTACCTTTCACCTGTCCATCGATTTAGAGTAGGGAAAAGCCAGCGTCCTATCATTATACCCTATCATCTGCAGGGATCATCATGGGGAAGCATTAGTTGAAAAATATCTCCATCCAAAATAGCATGAATTTCTCTGCACTATTAAAATGTACAAACGGAATGATAAATCACATAGAAAATCACTCCAAAAGCAAACACATATACCTATTATCAGGCAAAAATATCCACAAGTATTGGGAGGGAATGTGGCCTTGTGGCTTGACTGGCCAACTTTAGAACTGGGGAAACAGGTTTGAGTCCAGGCCTCGGCTCAACATTCTGTAATTTGGACAAATACTTAATCTCAATGTGCCTTAAAATGTTCAACTGGCTCTGTTTTAAAGTGCTCTGATCCCTACGGGACATGTTTGCGCTATATAAAATTGCAAGAAAATGGCAAAGACAACATGCATGGCCTTGGTAAGCTAGCGCAAAGGTTAACACCTTTTTTTGTTACAAGGATAAAGAATTTCAACAAGTAATGAAGAATGAGTAAAACAAAATTGGCAAAGAGAGGTTTAGGCCCACCAGCCTGGCTCTGAAGTGCACCTCATTTTTTAGGCAGATGTGCATGCGATCAGGCAAAAAGCCATCATTTACAGTGCAAAAGAGCTAATGGCTGAAGTGGACTTGCTCATTGTCCCAAGCTGTAAGCTGTGGTGGGGGGAAGCCAATGTGAGCGACAAGTTAACAGACCAATAGATGAAGAGGGCTAACTCAACGCCATATACATTTTTCATATTTTAACTTTTCTGATACATTAGGCTGGAGTGACAGTTAAAGCTGTCTCTAGGCCAGAACTAACACAGGCCAAAAAGACCTCCATTATAAATTGTAAGTCCACAGAACTCACCAGGCATTGCCCTGCACCCTACAGATATGCCCAGCGTATCCCTATGGGTCACTTAAAATGATTCTGCCTTTCAGGAACAACTCATACGGCCTGTACACATCACACTGGATTTCTTGAAACTAGGTTAATATTAGGCCACCCATAGAATTACGCATTCAATTCAATGGGGATCCATCTTCTCACACTCTTTATTTGCACAATTGTTTTCAGTGAGCAAAGTAAAAATATCCAAATTAGGGGACCCCTTAACATCACCTTCCACTGTGCCTGATGTATGGTTGGACAGCATTCCACAAACCCAATACACTGTTAGATTGTTCTTGTCTGATACATGCTTCAACACATGTTTGTGGAGGTGGTCGAGCCAGTGGATGCTTGAACCAGGCTCCAGCCAGATACCTGGCTCTGGTTCAGCTCAAGTTCTTTGTGGAACCTCAAGCCAAAAACGAGCTGAGCTTTTATGGAAGGCAAGGCAACTTGACCTACTGGCTAAAGCTGCTGAGTGGTGAACATGGTTCGAATCCTGGCCTCAGCCAGCAACCTGTGAAGCCCAGGCAAATCTCCCTCTGTCCTAAACATAACAAAATAACAAAATATCTAACATGATCTATTTCTTTTAGTCAAGTACCCTTTATGTTCTTGGGCAAAGATCATGGTGTGCCAAAGAAAGCATGGATTCTTCTTTTTACTCATGCTCTAATCTCAGATGTCGGCAAACTCCTATGATGCGAGAAAGAGATGCCCATCTAGTGGTTCAATTGCACAGTGTAAAACTGGAAAATCTGAGATCAATTCCAGTTTACTCCATAACCAAACTGTGTGAGCCTCATTTGTTCATTATTACATATAGGACCATCAAACACATGAGTTTAGGATGTGCCCTGTATAAAAACCTCTCAAGTTAAACAGCCTATAATGCTGTTTCATTCAGAATAAGAATTTAGGTCACATATAGGGTGGAAATGACAACAAACTTGCTTCTTAGTTCACTAAGACTATTATTGTTGGGTCGGAGCGGCTGGGAAGCTTCTCAGTTTATCTTTAATAACTCTTTTAATATATATTTCTTTATGTAGAGATACAATCGGATGTACTGATGTACTAAGGTAACATGTAATTGTTAAAGACATACACTTTTTTGAATTTGGAAGACAGCTTATCAAATTCCAACATGATGTTTGTTGTGAAATATTTGCAAGGCTTGGCTCATGCACTGACTCTCCCTGTTAATTTTTTGGCTTACCCAACTCCACATGGTTGCCCTCCTTATACTTTGACACTTGAGCTAAATTTGCCATGCACTGCCAAATAGTTTTTACACCAATCAAGCCCAGGGAAGTGGGAAAACATTTGCAGGATATGTCTCTGAAAGTTTAGCCTTTACAGTTATTTTTTATACACAATGGTATTCCGCAAGAAATTCATATTTCATGCAGAACCATTTTGCTAGTGTTAAATAATGATATGCATGAAGAATTGTTTCAAAAGTCACAAATTGGACAGGTTGTGTGTGGTCTTACAGTCAGAGTTGCTGACTTTGGAGCTGGGGAACCAGGTTTGAGCTCCAGTGGCGGCTCAGCTTCCTGTGATTCTGGGCAAATCACTTAATCTCCCCGTGCCTACCAAAAATGAATGCGTCCTTGAGTAACGTAACTGGTGCTCATGTAAAGCGCTCCAATACTTAAGGGTCGAGTTCACGCTATATAAATCTACGACAAAAAAAAGTAATGAATTAGAGGAAAAGCAAAAAAATAGCAACATTCTCAAAGTTGCAAAGAATTCAATGGAACTTTGCAAACTTGTAGTTGTCTCTTGCAGCACTACTTTCTGAGACAGTAGGACATCTAGTCCACAGATGAAAACATCCACTCTGACAATACATCTTTTCTAAACATTACATAATGTTGACACAACAATCAGTCTTTTCTCCTCTTAATAGTTCCTTTTTGCATTTCTACCACAAAACCTACAGAAAGGCGCACAGCAGGGCCGAGTTGAGTATCTCACGGCCCAGCAAAGACCATAGGATCCGGACACCCCAGGATGATCCACCGCCCTGCCCCCTTGCAATCGATCCCACAATCAATACTTACAACTTCAAGAGAGTGGGTATAAATTGGCCATGTTTAATTTTATCAACAATCATAAACATGACAAAAATCATTTACATATTATACATTTGTGGAAATAATATTTCACTTTTAATATCAACATTTATCATCAAATATCATAAACACCAGTTATGAAATATTAATTTGCTCCAGCACCAAGGGGCCCTCTTGCTCGCATCTTCTAATCTGAGAACCTCGCAAGGCGCAACCCACCTGCACCCTTGAGCGGTGGGCCCCAGCTCTCTGGCCCTTGTCGACCATTTTTAGGGCCCACCCCTCTACCACCAGGCTGCCAAGGAGGCTCGTAGGGTATACCCAGGGGCCGCTGCCCCATGCCCTAGTTCGTGACCTGGCGCCCTTGCCTCCCCAGCCGGTGACCCCATTCTCCCTGCGGAGAGCTTACCGTCTCTCCCCTCAGTGCTGGCCTAGGAAGTACGTAAGGAGGACTCCCGTTAACCCTGCGAGTCAATGTTCTGTGGCCTCTTTTCCGCCACTATGGTGACCAGGGCCCTCAGGTCCTTCACCCTCCCACCACAATACAAGTTCTGCACAAAAGACCATATTCCTTTGATCCATATGTCCGTTCCAATGTCTGATAAATGTACGCCACCCATGTGAAACATTACATCCGGTGCGGTATATGACACAAGCGGCTCTGTCCTGAGCACAGCTTGGCCAATTCCCCATTGAGTCACCTTACTGACACGTTCAAGGCTCGTGATCTTACTCAATCGCCCCATGTCCGGCGTGGTATCATACATGACCAGGCTATCCGCGCCCGGGGGAAGACCCGCCCCAGCCATGCAAACTCCGTCAGTATGGCTTCCCTGAACGCCAAGCATCCCCAATCAACCATGTCGTTGCCGCCCAAATGCAAAATAATGAAATCCGGGGACTGCTGTCCCTCATGTGCTCTTGTCTCCTCAACCAGCTGCCACAGCTGCCGGATTCACAAGCCCCCAATGCCTCGCCACAGGAACCACATCTCTTTCAGACCCGGTGGTTTTGAGACTTGCTACTGCTGTAACCCGACCGTGGCGCGCCGTAAGAACGAGTGCCCCAACACCCATACCACCTTCTCGGGCATACTAATTGACGGAAAAAGAAATGGAAAAGTCAGCATGGGCATGTCGACAAATCTGTGTATCCTCTTACTGTAATTCGGGCCGTACGTAACGCTTAAAACACTCTGAAGACCAGCGCCAAACCCTCTTCACTGCCTCTGCTGGGAGGCCGGCGCCCGCAGCTAAAGTCGACGCACCAATTCTAATTGAGTGTGACGAATAGCAAGATGGATTCAATCCCAGACTTGCCAATGCCCGCCCAAAAACTGCCTTGAATTGATATTGGGACAGGCAGTCCCCCTGTTCATGTATGAACAGAGCCTGCCCCACACCTACGGGACGGATTGCCAAGTATGACTCCATCAGATTCCTAAGTGAAGGTCAGTCCCATGGTTTGGCGCAGGAAAAAGAGAGTCCAAGCTTGGTGGCCCTGAGGCATAAATAGGCCCTTGTCTCCACCCCTCCCTGCACTGGAAACACGTCACAGGTGACCCGGATGCAATCCCTAAGGCCGGTCGCCAATCGGGCTGACCCGGCCGAAGTATGGGGGCGTGGTGAGGATCCGGGAGAACAGGCCCTAATGGCGCGCTCTCCAAATCTCGCGCTTTTCCACACACCATGTTTGGCACCTCACCTAGCATCTTCCATACAGGTCATTGTACCGTAGACCAATACAGGTGCCCAGGATCCTGCTGGAAATCAGAGCGCTTTATGAACTCATCAGCGTATGAAGGGTTGTACAGACGCCACAATACAATAACTCAGATGTTTTGTCGATGAATGTAGCAGTGTACTTTGTGCTTCTCATTCAGACTAATAGTAATGAAGTGGGGAGGCAGATAAAGTAAACCAAGGGGAAAGAACTGTTAACTTATATTGGTACTCAACTGTAAAAACAACTACAAGCTTTATAAGGATCAGTGTGCTTTACTTCTGTGTACAAGTGCTAATCTCCATCTGTGATCCCCTATCACCCAACATTTCTCCACCACTGATTTACAAATTCTAATATCAAATTTGAGCCACAATAACTGGCTGGAATAGAGATCCATTCTATGTAATTGTAATTGCATTTTTATAGATCTTACTACCCCTGACGAGGCGTTGAAGTGCTTTAGGCCGAACATGTATCCTAAACATTATGCACATTGTAGCTTCCTCCCCAGCCTGGGCACCCGTTAATGACTACGCCACACATGGAGCTAGGTATTACACGTCTTTATTCATCTGCGTGTAACCGTGAACTCAACATTCTAAACCTGCCTTCACTTCACCAAACTCCAACAACTATGTCACAGTTATACGGGCTCCGTCAGGAGCCAAAAGGGTTTTTTCATTGCTAACTCACACGTCCCTCCACAGGTCAATAATACTTTTTCTTTGCATGCTTATGCGTATGTAATTTCCACATTCATAATTCAGAAGTAGCGTTTCCATGTAAAATGCTGGTCTACACATCAGTCATCTTCATGGGCCACCAGGCAAAAAAAACTGCATATTTTAACATTATTTTCCATTACTTTATCATCAAATAGTTTAAATAGTACCTCTGCTTTTTAAGTAGGGAGTATATCAAAAGGGCAGTTGCCAGCTCAACCCTCGCCAAAGAAAATGCTTGGAAGAAATGTATCTTGGCTAGACATTTGCAATTCCTAATATTTGAATGTCTCACCCAAACGCAAGAGACTGCTCCAAAAAGAACAAAACAAAAGGCCATTCCCTTGATCCTGAAAACGAATCCGATGTCCCACATTGCTGCCACAGTAAAATCTCTGCACTGGTTACCGGTAACTGAGAGAGTGCGATTTGAAAAATGTGTCTTATCCATTCAGACTGCTGTGTGACGAAATAAGAAGATTGAATAAAACCCTGATTTTGTTAGGTCTGGCTACAGACAGCTCGTGGTGTCTGGAAGGCTCAGACTACAGCGAGAGAGAGTGCAACATTTGAATCAGCCTTCTTCTACCACCCTGTATTCCACTTGGTCACTTGTTTTAGAAATTCCTGAGCTGGTAGGGTTCCTGGCAGCTATCCCCAGTGGAAATTGAGAGTGGTGTTTTTAAAGATAGTTTTCACATTTACATTTTCTAAGGAAAAACATGTGTGGTGATATATAGAAGTGGCACCACCTTGGACTCCTTCAAGCCTCTAGTTGTCAGAAATGAGAAGGGTTAGCAGGGTTTCTCAGGTGCTGGACAATCCCAGGATTAGCTTTGAAATATGAACTGGCAATGATGGAGTAAAACATCTGTTTTGCCTCCTGGGATGTGAGGAGTCGGAACTAAAAGATGGTTTGTTAAATGGAGCAAGATTGTAGAACGATTCCAGGACAGGCAACTTACACTTCTGAGCTACTGGTTTTAATGGGAGAAGTGTGGGAATGCAGAATGGTAGGACATTTGATTTTAACTACTGACTTTCTCCATATATTTGACTTCCAATTGTAAAGTCAGTGGGCACAAAACTTAACCTCAGATTCTTGGGCACATTTAAAAAATGCATAGCTTTCCTTCATACTCATGTTACATTCATAAGACTTTTCATTATGACTTGTTGCATGGTCGGATCACTATGAAAAATTAATATAAGCTCTTGTTCCGTTGATGACTGTTGGTATTGCATAATTTCTGACTACTGACAAACACTAAGGGGCAGATTTACAAGCCCCTTGTGCCGCCGGTGCGTTACGTTGTGTGACGCACCAGGGGCGCAACCTGCTGAGTGATATTTACAAGCACAGTTAAAGCCATCTTGCGTGACTTTACCTGTGCTTGTAAATATCCCCCTTTTCATGCAACACTTTGCGTGTTAGCGGCGTGACACATGTGTTGCTGTGGGTGTTCCCACGCAACACCCATGTTCACTGATGCATTTCCAGATTGACAAGCAATCATGAATCTGGAAATGCACCAGAATGCTACGCCACGCTAGGGGTGGCGTATCGAGGTGCAACGAGGAGAAATGTTTTAATTTCTCCCTGTTTATTTCCTCTTTCAATGCGTGCTGCATTCTACAGCACACATTGGAAGAGGAATTCACCTCAAATTATTGTTTTTGTGCAGGAAGTTACCCCTTCCTGCGCAAAAATAATCTCAGCACGACGCAGACATCCTTGCAACATGGTGTAAGGGTGCCTGTGCCGGCACATGTCAGCAGTTTGTGCGCCAGCGCAGGGGGAAGCACAGAGATGCAACATATTATTGTAAATATGTTGCATCCCTTTGTTTCGAAAATAACGCAGCGCGGAGCAGCAAAATGACTTAGCACCACGCTGCAGTACTTTCTTGTAAATCTGCCCTGTTTATATCTCTATACCTGGAAGAGTATAAAGTGCGTAGCAGTCCGGTGGGCAACCTCAAATTCTTTCTGGTCTACAGACCGCAGAACGTGGGGGTCCACTTTTAATTCACGAAGATAACACTTTGCTTACAAAATTTCAGTTTGCCATGGTTCTTGGCTTAGCACTTGGGGCAGCAGGGTTTGATCCATCCAAATTTGGGAAACAACATTTACAACGCAGTCATTACATTGCACTACATTTACAATGAAGTCATTACATTGCAACATCCTCTACAAGGCATGTCACTACAACGCAGCCATTATATTGCATGTCACTACAATCAATGACCCTACAACGCATGTCAGTACAATGCAGGCATTACATTGCATGTCATTACAATGCATACGTTACAAAGCATAGTACCCCTATACTATCCAACGCCTACCCTACTGTTGCACCCACTGCAGTTAGAATAGTAATTTGTACCCCTACGCTATCCAACACTTACCCTACTGTTGCACCCCCTGGAGTTAGAAGAGTCATTTTTACACGTACACTATCCAACACTTCACTTAAATGCAATGTAATGGTATGTGTTGTAATGGTATGCGTTGTAAAGGTATGATGCGATGTGATACAATGCGTTGTAAATGTAGTTTTAAAACATTCGCTGTAATGGCATGCAATGTAAATGTATGCGTTGTAAAGGATGTTGCAATGTAAACATGGCATTGTAAAGGCATGCGTTGTAAATGTATGCATTGTAACGTCATACATTCTCCAAATTTGGTACCCATTCTTTCAGGATTGGGCCGTCACCAAGGCGACGGCTAGAAACCTATCTAGGCGAGTGGTACAGAGGATTGGTCATTGGTCTTCTGATCATTGTATGCAATATGTGCGTTTACACATGCTTTGAGTTATGATATGTCTAATGACAGTGTTTTTCCTTTGGTTTTCCTCAGTTTTCTTGCCCTGTGTGCTGGTTGCTGGAGCCTCGCTGAGTCCAGGTCCCCACCTGGGGGCCAGGTGAAATGGAAGTTTGGATAGTAGGTCACTCGTATATGAACAGGTAAAAGCATCATTTTTTCGCAGGCAACTATGTGGAAAGGGCCCATTGGACAGGTTGCAATGTATCTTTCCATGGGCAGGGAGGTTTGTGCATGGGACAGTTGCAGAGCTTGTTGGGAGTTCTGCTAGCTAAGACTCACATGCCCCCGCAGCGGTAATTGTGTATCTGGGGGTGCAACGACCTAGTGCATTTGGGTAGGAAGGGCGTTTGTCGAGGCACTGATCACTGAAATAAGATGGTTGGCGAGGAAGTCCCCACAGACAGTCTTGGCATAGTCCCACATCATTCCCAGGTTCCAATGGCAGGAGGTGAGTTGGTCTGGACCCTGAACCACTCTATAAAAAGAATTAATGAAAGGGTTGGCAAGTTGTTTAAGTCCCCAAAACTCCAAACAATTTCACATGGGTGTATCCAGGGGGATAGGTTTTTCCTGCAGGATGGAGTTTACCTCTCGAAACTGGGCAATTACATTTTCCTAGAGAACTTGTTATGTTATTGTTATGTTATGTTATTGATTCTTTTATCGCGCATGACTCACCCGGGGGCATCTCAGCGCTCACCATAGAGGGGGAGGGATCCTAAGGTAAAGAGAATTAAAACAGCCAAGTTTTTAAATGCTTCCTGAAGATCAAGTAGGTTGGGGATGTTCGCAGTGTCAGTGGAAGCGAGTTCCAATATTTTGGAGCAATAAATGAGAAAGCTCTACCGCCAGTGCGGGTGAGCCAGATTCGAGGAATATTCAGTAGCGCCAGGGCATTTGATCTTAAGTTGCACTTGCTAGAGTGCTTGACGAGTTTGTTCCTCAGATATGCTGGGCCTTCCCCTCTTAGGGCCTTAAAAGACATACAGCAGATCTTGAAAATTGCGCGTTTTTGGATTGGCAGCCAATGCAGTTGTTTGAGTAGAGGGAGGGAGGGGGTTCCGGGGGGGGCAGTTCAGGATCATTCTGGCCGCGGTGTTCTGTATTACCTGCAGCTTTGATATGGTAGATATTCCTATCTCGGCTAGTAGGGCATTGCCATAATCCAGTCTACTTCCTATCAATGCCTGCACCACTGTTCTACGGTGCTCCAGGGGCAGATAGGGGATAATTCTACGTAATAGGCGTAGATTATAATAGCACGAGCCGGCAATGTTTTTCACATTTTCTTTCATGTCTAATTTGGCATCCAATTGGATTCCCAGACTTTTTACTGAGGTAGAGGGTGTTGGTGCTAATCCCAATTGGGGGGCCCACCAGTCTGCTGCCCATAGGCTCGCAGACTTCCCCAACAGCATTATCTCAGTTTTCCCCGGGTTGAGTTGGAGACATTGCTCCCTCATCCAGTTTCCTATCGCCAGCATACCATTCATAAAACGTTGTTTCTCTTCAGTGATGTTTTTGCCGATTGGGAATAGTAGCTGCGTGTCGTCGGCGTAAGAAATAATCTCAAAACCGAAAGACTGCATCAGCTTGGCCAGGGGAGCTAGATAAACATTAAAAAGGGTAGGACTGAGGCAGGAGCCCTGTGGTACCCCCTTATCCTGTAGGAACTTTTTTTGGGAAATATAGGGGCCAAGCATGATGGATTGCCATCTATCCTTAAGGAAATTTCTTAGCCACTCTAGAGCGGTGCCTCCAATACCACATTCACCTAGTCTCTCCACTAGCCTCCGATGAGATATAGTATCGAAGGCAGCGGAGAGATCTAAGAGGATCAGGATAGAGGAGCCCCCAGCATCGAGAGTACGTCTAAGTGAGTCGGTGATTGCCAGCGTAGCAGTTTCCGTGCTGAAACCCCGTCGGAACCCTGATTGGGACGGGTCTAAGATGTTATTGATTTCCAGATATTGGCTGAGTTGAGAGTTTATATTGGCTTCCAATAATTTCCCTAATAAGGGTAGCAGAGATATCGGCCTATAGTTACTTAGGTCCAATGGGTCTGCGGATGGCTTTTTCAGGATTGGCCGTACGACGGCTTCTTTCCAAGTTCCTGGAATAAGACCAGTCTCAATTGAGACATTAAAAATGCGTTGAATTATTGGGGCACAGAGTGGAGAGATCAAAGCCATCGTACTAGCTGGACATAGATCCAAAGGGGACCCAGATTTGGCCGCTGATAGTAGTTTGCGTGTCTCCACCAATGAATCCAAATTGAATTGATTGAGCGTGACATGATTTAAAGGAAGGGGGGATTCCGGTTTATTGTTCAATTGGGGATAGTTTATATTTGTAGCTGGAAAATTGGCGTAGATTTTTGCAATGTTTTCCTGAAAAAAATCGGCAATGGAGTCACATAATTCCTGGGATTCTGTTGGCAATTGCTTGCATGCTGGGGGGGCAACAAAGTCTCTGACAATATTAAACAAGGTTTTTGAGGAATTCTTAGATTTTTCTATTTGGGTTTGGAGGTAGGAACAGCGGGAATTCTTAATTTGGTGATGATAATGGGATAGCGCCGTTTTGTATACTATCCTATCTTCCGTAAGCTTTCTCTTCCTCCATTTCCTCTCTAGTGCTTTGCAGGTAGTTTTTAGGGCTTTTAGTTCACTTGAGTACCAGGGGGTTGAAGGGCCTCTTTGTGCTGGAGTTGTTTTTTTTAGGGGGATGATTGTTAGCATGGGTGGTAGGGACACGGGACAGGGCCTGACCTTAGGACGTCTGTGTGAGTGGGGCCAAATAGTCAGTCAACTATGCTGGCCTGTTTTCAGGCAGTTGTTACGGTGTATATAACAAGAACTTTCTTTTATAGGACAGTGTCATTGTCGTATTTTATGTTAAGGTATCCTTGGTCTGCGGTAAGGTCATGATTGGAGGGGCATTTTACGGTCCTTAGTAGGCATCACCATTGTTAATGGGGATGCCTGGGGAGACAGTGGTCTCTCATGGAACTAAGCAAAATCTTTACTGGGTGATATGGTCCGTGTGGTATTGGCGCTCACTCTTGACAGTAATGCTTCAGCGAAATGACAATTGTTATGGTGCTCAAGGGAGGGAGAACCACCCAATTTCCCACGTATGATCCCTGCGGATCTGCCTTACAAATGACACCAATACCCGAGAACACATAAATCAAGTAATCTTATTAGTAATTGTAACATAGGTATTCATAACCCTATTCGTATTCTTGTGATTTTATTTTTCTTCTTTGATGTTCCAGCCAACACGTGTTTCGTCATCTGGGAATAAGACCTACAACTTCCTCAGGCTGGAAAGACAGTTATACAAACAAACACTAGTATTGTGCACATGGTCCTATACATTGTGCATGTACTTTGGTGGAAACCCACGTTCAATATGTATCGATGACACCCAGGAAATAACCTTACATTGTGATACATCATATTCGTGCACATGTATACCACATAAAGTCTGCATGTGGTGGACTTATATCAATATCATATAACACGTTATTGTGGGTCGTGGTGCACCTATCAATATCACTGATAATACAAGATCAGTAATAAGAGGTACATACTCACTTGTGGGGGAAGTGGGGAAAAGGTGCTCATACACCTTGTCCTTCACGGTGCAGCGAAAATGTGTAGACTATGTACAAGAAAAGATAGGAAGTAGCATACCTGCCTTGAAGGGATCATTCAAGGTAAGCCTTTTATAATAATGTAAATGCTCAGTAAGCATTAGTACAGAGTTCATACATCATCTTGAGAATGCCGTATCACACAGACAATCGAGAGAGTTATTCATACCTCTTACCCAGCCAGTAGGTGGTGAGGGTATAATCAGTCATATTCAAAACAGTACAAATAAAGGTATCCAATTCTTCTTAAAATCTGCAATATAAATGGTGATGTGCCTCTTATTACATGCGCTCATATGCAGTGAATGAGCATCAGTTAGTTATGACATTAGAGGGACTCTAGAGGGGTAACCAAGGTATATGGTGGCATCTAGAGCGAACAGTAAATAACTTCTACTAATAGATATATGACAAACTTGATTGAGCTCCGAAAAAACAGAGCGAACGTTCACCCCTGGAATAATGCAACCGAATCCCCAGTAAATATATATCTGATGGATGAACAGGAACTGTACAATAATCGGGCGAGTTTGACCCCAGAACAAATGTAGTTAACGCTGAGACTGCACTGAGCACAAGTATAACAAGCATTGAAAATGCAATAGGTCTCGCCTTTGATTACGTTAAAGCCATTTGCTTTGCTAATGGGATTGTATAGCAAAGCAAAGCAAATGGCTTTAACTTAATAAAAGGTGAGAACTATTGCATTTTCAATGCTTGTTTGTTAATGGTGAAATGAATAAATGACTGCCCATCCACCCTTGAATTGAATTAGAGAATGAGCATTAGATGTTGAGGGCACAATACCACTTTTCATCTTGTGCATGATAAAAGATGGGCGTTTACCCTCCTGGAAGCTCTCTGCTCACATGCAAAACCCACCCGGTGGTGGAATTTCCATGTACGCCATCCTGCTCTTTGGCGCGCATTTCCAGGGCAAGGCCACCTGTTAAAGATGGTGAACTCCCTCAAAATGGCGAGTTTGTGGGTAGCCACCAAACTTCTGCAGGCGTTTCCCACTCTAAATACTTCTAGTCGTACTCCAGACAATAAGCTAAATTAACACACTCATGGTGGGACTGAGGAGGGAACACATACAAAAACTTATGAAAAAGGTTTCCAAAATATTTTTGCCACAGAGAACTAAAAGAAAACATTTTTAAACTGAAAGTGCACTTTTGCATTCCAATTCCGCATGCGGAAATATACACCAGTCAGACGGGCAATCTGCAGGGGTCAAGGGTCCAAAGCAGAATCCACGAAATTCATTGAGAATTCCTACAAATTTACTGGAAACGTAGGTGCAGGACCACAGGAGCAAACTGCAAGAGCGCAGGACTACATTGCACGATCTCAGGAGTAAAGTGCAAGATCGCAGGAGAAATTTGCAAGATCGCAGGAGTACATTGCAAGATCTCAGGAGTAAAATTCAAGATCGCAGGAGTAAATTGCAAGATCGCAGGAGTACATTACAAGATTGCAGGAGTAAATACGACCATCTACCCCGATTAGTTAATTAGTGACGTAGCCTTCCATGCATACACATGTGATTCGCTGTAACGAGGCACTATAAGGGACGCCACTATTGGTTGACGACTTTCTTTCGTAGTTTCAAAGTAAGTTCTAAGCCAGACAATGATGTGTGACGACAGCCCCAACGAATTGGAGTAAATTAATTTATCTCGGGTGCAATGTTTCTCCGCGCGCCTCTTTCCCCTGCATAAGTGATGAAGGCATGGACTTGAATTAGCTCTGACTTTTTAATCATTTAAGAGAGCAATATGTTAATTAGCACGTGTGGGGACGGGTGCCAGCTTGCAGCTGCGCTGGTGACGGGGATCCTGTGATGTCCCGGGGACACCAACCAGTGAGCGCGGCCCGTCATGGGATGGACAGAAGATGTGCATGCGGGGACTGCCTTAACTGGCGGCGAAATATAATGCGTCCGTCTCACGCCGAGAGCAAAGGGGCCAATCCCCGCGTGCACATCTTTTGTCTTGTATGTCTCCCTGCGTGCACACTGGAACCGTATTGATTCCAAAAGGTCCTCTGCATGGCAGAGCAGCTCATGCGCTGCTTTTCGCCAGGCTGAGACCTAAAAACGACCAATTGTCATTGCAAGGCTAAATCTTACCTGACACTCACGTCGATCCGAGTCGTGTCATAAGGTGAGAACTTGAGAGGGCATCCTGTACTGCCCGGTGAAATCACTGCAAATAATGCAAAGCACTTAGTAAACCATCATGGGTTACATTGTGAGAATATGTGGCATCCAGAACACCCCGATCTGACCTACCAAGTGCCGACACCTTTCTGCATCCGCAACCAGCTCCAAATTCGGCTGTGGTGTGTATGGGGATACAGGAACCAGGAAGTAATAAAATGAACACTCAAACAGTAGTATGCCTATGTGAGTCTACCTGGCCTCGGGATCTGCCATGTTGGAATTCCACGTCAGGTGGGCCGGGAAGAACAGCATCAGTCATATCGCAGTGTGTGTAGGAAGTATAACTGGAACCTAATGAACCTCAAAATTCAGCTGCCATGTTTGAATATTCATGTGTAGTATCCGATTATTGCTATATCTGACAAAAATAAAGGGATGAGACCGATAAAGAGTAAAATGACTGTGATCGCCCTAGTTATTGCGAAAGTCCTTATGTGTATATTCATTACATATTAAAACCAGATAGAGAAAAGCAAATATCAGCTGCCATGTTTACATATTGCTGTGTAGTGTCTGATAATGCTATATCAGACTACAAACTAGGGGTGATACCGATAGAGAGTACAATGACTCTAATTGCCCTAGTTATCTCGAGATTCCTGATGTGTATATCCATTAATATTATCACAAGGTAGAGAGAAACATGCAGTCAGCTAATACGAGCCGATAAATGGATAAGTAAAAGTTAGAAGGAGTGAATCCACTATAGGAATGGAAAGGGATCAATAGATTGCCGTATGGATGGGCGGTTCCACTGAGACAAATCAAATTAAAGGGTAGCATAGGTTAAAATGCAGATAGTGTGAAACAGTTTTTAGGAAAGGATTGGGATCTACATATTTCCGCATGCAGGGGCAGTAACTGAGATAAGTTGATAGGAGCCAAAATAGTAATGAGAAAAATCAGTTAAACGAGTCAAGGTAGGGGGATGGAGGAAGATATCAGCAAATCATGCATTTTTTAGGATATGATACTGCGTCACGTTCCTCAATATAACATCAAATAAAATATAGCATATTGTATTTGTGTTCTTATGAGAAGATGGGCATCAAAACATCATGATCACGCATTTATTTAGTGCATTAGGTATTGCCACAACGGTGCTATGGTGTGTCTATAATACAGACATTTAGTCACCTAATATATTTACAGTTCTTGACAATACAGTATGTGATACTCATGTAGTAGAGCAGGTCATATATCAATACATAGTGGTTGTTAGTCACCAAGAAAATAGTCTAGCTCCTGATCCATATTCAAGCCAAGTTCAACTGCTCGTAATCGCATAATCCAGGTAGCCTCCCTACGCCTGAGTTCCTTGTTGCCCCCTCTTGGATCTGTTTCAATGTGGTCTATACCACAGAAAGTGAATGTCTTGTGTAGTCCCTGAAAATTGCACTCATTAATATGTATTAGCGTGGGGTATCAGGTATCCTGATATTTAATGGCTCTTAGATATTCATTCATCCGTTCCTTCAATGGTCTGATAGTAATGCTGATGTAGAATTTGGGGCATTTACATTTCAACATGTATATCACATATTTGCCATTACAATTAATCATGTGTCTAATTTCATAGGATCTGCCATTGCTGTCTTTAAAGTATTTTGTATTGTCCATGGCTAGTTTACATGTACCGCAGTTACCACATTTGTGAAATCCTCTACATCTTTGAGAAAGGCAAATCTCTTTGGGTTTGGATTTCGGGTAACTCCGGCTTAGTAATGATCTAATGGTTTTACCTCTCCTGTATGTAATGTGTGGAAGCTCAGTGATAGTTGCTGAGAGACTTATCTGAAACTAGTATGTCCCAATGTCTCCTCAAACTATTTCTCAAAACTGTAGACATTTCATTATAGTCCATAATAAGTCTATGTTTAGTAGTTGTCACACCTTTGAGCTTTCTATCTCTCAGAGTGTCAGCTCTCTTGACTGTTGATCTTGTGCATACAGCTTTGTTGATGGTGCGTGTGTTGTAGCCTCGCTTTGCTTCATATTCTCAATACAGGATTTGAAATCATTGTCATCGCTGCAATTTCTCCTGGCCCTAACCAGTTCTCCATAAGGAATTGCTTCTATCTGGTGTTTTGGGCGTGCACTTGTGGCATGGAATATGGCATTGCAGGAAGTGGACTTACGATGTAGCTTGATCTGTATTTGGCTATTTTCAATATATAGGACTACATCTAAGAATTCAATTTCCTTTCTGCTGTAATGATATGTAAACTTAATGGCCGGGTCATTAGAGTTAAAATATTCACAGAATTGTTTCAGGCAGTCCATAGTCCCTGACCAAATCATCATACAGTTTTCTATGTACCTACCACAATAGATGACAGATTTGCACCAATTGGTTCCCCTGGAACATCAAAGACGAAAAATAAAATCACAAGAATCCGAATAGTGTTATGAATACCTATTTTACAATTACTAATAAGATAACTTAATATATGTGTGCTCGGGTTTGGGTGTCTCTCATGGAACTCCAGGTGGCGTTTAAGGCTGGTAGGCTGGAGGTTGCGGAGTGGAGTAGGTCTGCTTGCGGTGGGCCTTGGAGCCAGTCCCCACACAGGCGCATGGGCTCCAAGTTGGCATAACAGCACACCCCCTTGGGGGTAGTATTTGAGGGCATAGGTGGTGCCCGAGGTAGGTTACCTTCTGGGCAACCAGGTCTCTTGTGCAAGGTCACTCTAGTGGGAGGGGTGGTCCTAGCACATAGTTGGACCAGTCATGACTTTGCCCGTACGAAGGAGCCATTCAGACTTGGGCATGCCGCAGCTATGGCGGTTGTGCCGCTCCCCCTGGAGATAAAGAGGCGGGGTGGGCCTCGTGCTCAGAGTGGCGTGGTTGACACCCTACACATGAAGAACCGGGTTTTCTTAGAACCCAGCGATGCCAGGGACACACCCGAAGTCTTCGGATTCTCCTGTCTTGGAATACAGAGACACGGAATACTTCTGGATGGCGTCAAAGATCAAATTTATTAGCTGCAGCTAGTAACAGTAAACCAAGCAATACAACACGGTGTACAACTCAGGAAACTGCTCAATTTTGGTAGAGCAAGACATCTCTTTTTATACATATTTTGCTCATTACAAATGCACACCCACTGCGACAAATACTGACGAATGAAATACATTTTCCCACACATTATCACATCATAAAAAGATCACTTTACATTGTACCAAGCCACAAGTTAATTATTAGGACTGTCCCAAATTCAATTTCCACAAGCCGGACAAACCCATAATTGAAAGCACTACCCATGTAATGAAAAGTCGTAAGGAAAGAAACAATTCAGATGTTGAGTAGGATAAGATATGTGCAAGAAACTAAAAGTTAACGATATCCTGAACATTGATTGGCAATTTTAGACAACGATCAGCCAGAGAAATTGGCTTCGCACGAACGGTGGAGATTTCTGGGATGTTTAGACATAGGTGTGAACACACACACTCTTACCAAGCTGAGCTCTCGGATTCTGACCATTACCTTGCAGACAAAAATGACCACGGTGGGGTACAATCCAAATAGGAGGAGACCTTTTCTGTCTCACCTTTTCTGTCAGACTAATACTATATCTCGTCTTGTTCCAACCAACATATGCTCGTACCTCATCTTTGGGGATAGCATTATACGCATCAATATCTCTGATCATATCTACTATTCCCTGTATCAAGGCATTATTACTCGCATTATCTTTGACGGAACGTACAGGAGATGCTTCATTCGCATAGATAAACATTGCTTTGAGTGCCCATACTGACCCATTAGGCGAAAAAGGCAAAACCAAATATGGCATTCCCTTATCTGTCGTATGTGGCATAAGACCACAAACCCAGCAGTTCGTGGTATTTACTACTAACTGATGCTGATGCAACATCTGTATAAACGAATTGTTCACAAATTCTGATCTTCGTGTCTGTTCATGTTCAGGCAACGTATGAAACTCATGTGGGGAGACAGTAGGAAAAGAAAGAGTAGGTTGGGATGTAGATGCAAGCGTCTGTTGTGTAACATAGACAATCCAACCCACACAAGCCAACGTAGTATTCAAAAACATTAGAAAACACAGTATTAAAAAACATTTGCTACGGACCAATATACATATCTTCACTTTAGAATCAATTCTCTTAACACCCTTATCAGACTCAAAAGACTCCATCCTCTAACGTGCTGCTCACGGCTATTACCTTCTTCACTTAAGTGTGCGTCAAGATCGTACTAACGACCATGAACCACAGACCTTATGTCAATACGCGGCTCACCCCTTAAGGCTGTACCGCGACCCTGCAGCTGAGTACGGATGGTGACTCGAAAAAGGAAAAAAGGTAAAAAAAATAAATTTGTATTTGTCCATTGATTCATTCCTTCTCGGTCTTAGATTGTAGCGCTCTTTACCAGGCACAGTTTGCTCTTGAAAAAGGATTTCCGGATTCATTGTGTCGAGTCTCAAAGGCAAAGGCACAGCAGCTTGCAGTATGTCATCATCCTCGCGTTCTGACTTAGTCCATGTCAAATGTGCATCACTAAAAGGTACAAATCTAGGAATCCTTTCACATTCGGAATCGGCTATTCCATCCCTCACCCACTTATCATACGGTAGGGGCAAAGGAACTTTTTTACAGTGGGTTGCATGCACCCAATTTTTTTTACCAGCTACCCTAACTGCAGTTCTAGTGGCCAAAAAGACCAAATGTGGTCCAGTCCATCTCGGTTCCAAGTTCTTAGTTCGTTGAAAATTCTTCGTCAAGATGAAATCACCAGGTTGAATCGTATGGCCTGGATCTGCAGTAGCTGTCGGCAAACTGTCATAGACCTGTTGGTGGAGAACACGTAATTTAGCAGTCAAGTCATGCAAGTAATCCACCAACATAGAGTACTCAATGTCACTGTACTTTTTAGGCCTTGGCACACCCCAAACATTGGCCGGACGACCAAAAACAATTTCATATGGGCTAAGTCCCACACAAGAATGTACTGTCGTCCTTGTTGACAAAAGGGCCAATGGCAAGGCATCTGGCCATGTAAGACCAGAGCTCGCTTGTATCTTAACTAACTTCAACTTCAAAGTGCCATTGTAGCACTCGACAAGTCCAGCAGACTGGGGGTGATTCGCAGCATGGAATTTCTGATTAATACCCAAACCCGCACACACTTTCTTCATGATCTGGCCCACAAATTCACTCCCATTGTCGCTCCATACAATTCTCGGCAAACCATACCTAGGGAAATACTCTTTGAGCAAAACCTTGGCTGTGGACAAGGCAGTGTTATCCTTTAGGGGGTAGGCCTCTATCCATCTGGAAAAGGCACAAACAACCACAAAGACATACTTTAAGTTATTGCATCTCTCCATGTGAATGTAATCTAGCTGTATCACTTCAAACGGATAAGTTGGGGGAGCAAAATGACCTGCTGGAGTTGGGGTTCCCTAGCCAGGATTATGCATCAAGCAAATCATACAATGCTTCACCAAATTCTCCGCACATTTAGGAATTCCAGCATTCTGCCATACTGGAGCCAACAACTTGCATATCCCTTTCGAACTAATGTGAGCCATTCCATGAGCCATAGTAACCACTGGGAGCACATACGCATCAGGCAACAACCATCTCTGGTGCTCCGACAACTCAACCCAACAACCTGTCGAATCCAACATACCCGTACTTTCAATCCACATGCTCACTTCTTTCTCAGTAGCTACAGCCTGAATCATCTTCACACTTTCTATTGTGTCTTCACACATTCCACCAGCCATAACCCAATTAGCAGGGCCTGCAACATGTCTTTCGCCGTTTCCTTCGCAACTTCATCCGCAAACGCATTTCCTTGACCTACATCATCCACAACTTTCTTATGCGCACTACACTTCACAATTGCAATCTGCTTTGGGAGAGTAAGTGATTCCAGAAGTTCATTCACTAACTGCCCATGCTCAATTTTCATACCATGGGAAGTAAGAAATCCTCTCTCTCTCCACAAACGTCTGAAACTATGGGCAACACCAAACGCATACTGGCTATCAGTATAAACATTCACTCGCTTTCCCTCTGACAACACACACGCTCTAGTCAATGCAATCAATTCTGCTGCTTGCGCAGAATTCTGTGCTATACGTGCTGTCTCAACAACTGTATGTAAAGTTGTGACGGCATATGCCGCAGTCGTCTCTCCATTCGAAAGCTTAAAACATGAACCATCTACCCATAGGGTACCATCAACATTCGAAAGAGGAGTATCTTTTAAATCAACTCTAGCCTTTGTTTCTTCCTCTGTCCAAAGAAAGCAATCGTGCTGTTCTTGAGCATCTGTCTCTACAGAAATCGGCAACAACGTAGCTGGATTCAACGCATTACATCTCTTAATGTGAACATGGCTAGCCAAAAGAGTCAGCTCATAACCTGACAGATGTGCACTAGTAAGGTGCTGAGTCTTAGTCCTATTCAATAAGGTATCCACTGCATGTGGGACCATCACAATCAACGTATTATCCAATACCAAACCAGCACACTGTCGGATAGAAAGAGCCGCTGCCACTGTTGTTCTCAAACAACTCGGCACCGCTTTAGCTACCGGATTTAACGTCGCTGAAAAATACGCACATGGGCGCTGCTTGTCTCCAAATTGTTGCGTCAACACTGACAATGCACAACTTTCTCTCTCGTGTACATACAGTGTAAAAGGTTTACTTTAGACTGGAGTACCCAATACCGAAGCAGAGCACAATGCATCACGTAATTCAGAAAAACTTTTCTGACAATAATCAGACCAAGGGAGAGGATACGGAGTATCTTTAAGAGTCAGTGCCAACAAAGGTTTTGCTAGCAAGGAAAAATTGGGGATCCACTGTCTACAATATGAGGTGATACCTAAAAAGGCACCCACTTCTCTCTGTGTGGATGGTCCAGTCATTTGGGAAATCGCTTGAATTCGTTCTGGGGTCAATCTTCTACCCTCCTTCGACAAGAGATGACCTAAGTAGGTTACTTCTTGTCGGCAATACTGTAACTTTGAAGGTGACACTTTATGATGAAGATCAGACAAATGTCGTAACAAAGAAAGAGTAGCTTCTTTACAAATCTCTTCGTCATCAGTAGTAATCAGCAAATCATCAACGTACTGAATAAGAGTAGCACCAGTAGGCAACGCAAAACCATCAAGCTGAGTTTTCAAAGCCTGACTATAGATGGAGGGACTTTCACAATAACCTTGAGGAGCTCTCTTAAACCGGAAGCTGCGGCCTTCTAAAGAGAAGCCGAAAATATCTCTACTCTCCTCGGCAATCGGAATACTGAAGAAAGCATTCTTCAAGTCGATAACAGAAAACCAGGCTGCCGAAGCAGGAATCAGAGTCAACACAGCAGTGATATCAGGGACAATAGGAAACTGTGGCACCACAATCTTATTCACTTCTCGAAGATCGATCACAAACCGATACACAGGTGGCTGAGAAGCATCAGTACGCTTAAGGACAGGCAGAACAGGAATGTTACACACATTACCTCTCGTTTCTTCAATTACACCCTTCTCAACCAAATCATAAATGATCGCCAAAAGAGCTCTCTCGCCATCACTAGATATTTTATATTGCGGAATACGAGGTAGCCTAGCATTTGACTAAAGGGTAACAACATAGGGTGGAATCTGCAAAAGACCAACATCATTGGGACCTGTAGCCCAAAGTGTATCAGGAAGAGAACGCAATTCCAGTGGAAGACAATCTTTAGACAAATACATCGGGGAAATCACTTTCTTACCCATCATAAGATGTACTCCCGAAGGAGAGCAATGTAATGTCGCATGCAGTCTTTTCAGCAAGTCCAAACCCAACAGATTCTCACCACAACCAGTCGTTAGAATAAGGGGAGCTTCCAATTCACAAGGACCAATAGAAAGGGGCAAAGGATTAGAAACCGGGTTACAAACTGGGGTTGCCAGAAAATCCTACTGAAACGTTGGTCAAGCCAGACAAAGGTGCGCCAGGAAGTTTAGAGTGCATAATAGAACTCTTCGTCGCACCAGTATCCAAAAGAAAAGGTTCTGCCACACCTAATGTAATCACTTCAACATAAGGTCCACTCTGGTCTACTGGAACTGACACTACTCCCTCTCTTTGCCCATGGCTGTCCTAACTATCATTATAGCCAGCACTCTCACTCTCGACATAATAATCATCAACATAGTACTGTGCAGACTGACCACTCGGAACATTCTGTCTGTCAAAATAATTCGCAGAATTCTGAAGGGAAGAGGAACGCTCATTCTGGGGTAACACACCACATCCCCTACCCCTAGGAGCTTGCTGGAAACCACCACGACCTCTCTGACCAGATACACCATTCGCACGCTGTAGCAAAATCGGACAACTACTCTTGAAGTGACCTTCTTCTCTGCAATAAGCACACTGATTAGGTCCTAGCGGCAATCGCGGAGCGAAATACTCAGGTTTCTGTAATAATCTCTGAAACTGTGGAGGTTGCTGAAACTGAGGTTGATTCGGATGAGGCAGATAAGCTTGCTGCAAAAGAACTTTCGTCTTTAATTCTTTAGTCTTCTTCTCTACTTTATCCTTCTCATCTTTATCCCTATTCTCATAATATTGTGCAGTAGCCAATATCTGGGCCGACGAAGAAACAGCCCATGAACTCTCAGAATCCTTTAACTTATTAGAAAGTTCGGGAAGTAAATTAAAGACAAATTTGTCCACGAACAACCGTTGACCACCTTCAGTGCTCATGTCCTGACCACTATGATCAATAAACGTTTCTTCAAACCTCGTGAAGAAATCAGACACACTCTCGTCTTTCTTTTGTTTGCATGCTGCTAACTTGTCCCAATTCACTCGTAAAGGTGGCATCATAGTTTTCATTAAATTAATAATCCTACCAGGAAATTCTGCAACTAAGGGCTCAGGTTTGGCACCTCCTACCTGCCGACCATCTGCAGCAACAATATTAGCCCACGTATCTCCTAATTCTTGCGCATGATTCTCATGATGGATCTTCGCCCACAAAGGTGAGGGACTACACTACCCATCAACATATCTATGGCAGCTAAATTCATAATACACGCATCAACTGTCTGGGGTAACTCCTTGTAATAACCAGCAGGATTCTTACTGGGATCAGGTAAGGTCTGCTTAAGAGCCAAGACCTCTGCTCTTTTCCAAGGGACATGTACCCATACTCGCTGAAAATGTGCCGGTACACCCTGAATACCCTGATTAACATTAGCAACAACTTCCTCTCTCCATACAGGGGGAACCTCTCTCATGGGATACTGCTTCACTTTCCTCCTAACAGAAGAATCAGGTTCGTACAATGTCTGAGGCGGTAATCTAGACCTAAAAACAAGTATCGTCTCCACGGCATCTGTAACATCAGATTCCACTATCGTCCCTTTAGCAAATTCGGACTGAACATCAAGCACTTCCTGCGGAATCGGACCCAACTCATTATCTTCCCATTCCTGACGGAGAAAAGTACACATTACATCAAAAACATACCTTTGCTTAGGCGGCTTGCACTGAAACAAAACATCCATAACCGCTGGCAAATTATACCTGGAAGCATTTAAAATCCATCTACGAGCCAACAAATCCACCACTGTCGGTTCCTCGGAACTAGGAAGCTGACTACGACTCTGTTTACGTTCCAAAACAGGGGTCATATTCAGTGACCCAAACAATGGAGACAACAGATTAACAACAGTCTCAGTCATTCGTTTTCGAGCAGAAGGAGAAGAAGCAGACATAAGAACAGGAGAATAAGTATTTTGAGGCAAAAGAGGTGTAGGGACAAGAACAGTAGGAGTCGAAGATGAAGAAGTAGAAAGCAAAGGAGTTTGAGGCAAAGCTGGTAGCAAAGCTGGCGACCCAAGAGTGGGTTGCGCAGTATGAGGCAAAACCATCTGTGGAGCACCGGGTGGCTGAACAACAGCAGGAGGTTGAACAACAAAGGGTGGAACAACCGGGGGTAATGGAGGCGCAGTAGCACCCTGTACATAAGGGGGTGGCAATGTCAGTAGATGAGAGATCAAAGGATCTTTTTCAAGATCTTCAATTACTTTCGGAGGAGAAGACGGCAAGGCCGGATAACATTTATCTATGGCCATGCAACGTTGTCTATCTAAGACTTCACTAGCACGCTCTTCTCCATCTTCCCTACACTGCCTAGCAGCTTGTAGTACTGACATATTCTTATCTTTCCTATCTCTTTTTGCTTGCTTAATTTCTCGCTGTTTGGCTTCCTTACGCCAAAGGCGGAAAGAGTCAAACATTGCCGGCCGGGCTTTCTTCCTAAATAGCGCAACTTCCAGATTATCTGAAATATTTAATTCGAAACTACCATGTTGGGGCCATCGTAAAACACCATCTTTCTTCGTATAGCGAACCCATACTTCATTATAAGTAATAGGACCCACTCCGTGTTTTGAATATAGCTCATAAGTCGGAGTTCCAACCGGAGGTATCGGACACGAATCCTCCAATCGGGAATCCCTGTTGCAACCACAACTAAACCATCTCCTAATTTTGCTAAGACCAGGCATCTTATAGCTCACTAATCTAGCTTCAAACTTCAAGGGGTTATCAACTATCGATACACTCGTAAATATACGAGCCCCTCGGCTTCTACTATTGCAATAACCGAATCAAAACCAAGAACCAAAACAAAGGTCATGGGAGCGACCCACTTATACTTAACCAAAGTATCTGTCACACCACCAGAAGACCGTCTATCGTCTCGCTTTACAAAGGATCAATCACGGGTACAAGACAGGGCGACAGTCAGGGCAGCAGTCCTTCGTAGCCGTTGGAAAGCGAGAAGCCTCGCAGTAAAAACTTTCGGTCCACGTCGACATACAGGAGTCGATGAAGTGGTTGGCCTTCGTCCAGAATTTCCTCACGGGGCTTCTCACGATCCTCAGGCTTGGACCGGTACCGCTGAAGTCACCCCACATAGGGCGCCAACTGAAGAACCGGGTTTTCTTAGAACCCAGCGGTGCCAGGGACACACCCGAAGTCTTCGGATTCTCCTGTCTTGGAATACAGAGACACGGAATACTTCTGGATGGCGTCAAAGATCAAATTTATTAGCTGCAGCTAGTAACAGTAAACCAAGCAATACAACACGGTGTACAACTCAGGAAACTGCTCAATTTTCGTAGAGCAAGACATCTCTTTTTATACATATTTTGCTCATTACAAATGCACACCCACTGCGACAAATACTGACGAATGAAATACATTTTCCCACACATTATCACATCATAAAAAGATCACTTTACATTGTACCAACCCACAAGTTAATTATTAGGACTGTCCCAAATTCAATTTCCACAAGCCGGACAAACCCATAGTTGAAAGCACTACCCACGTAATGAAAAGTCGTAAGGAAAGAAACAATTCAGATGTTGAGTAGGATAAGATGTGTGCAAGAAACTAAAAGTTAACGATATCCTGAACATTGATTGGCAATTTTAGACAACAATCAGCCAGAGAAATTGGCTTCGTGAAAGGGTCAGTTTCAGGTGACGGGGTCAGCATCCTACAGTTCACTCGTAAGTCGAAAAGGGCCTGTTAATGCATACATGAACAATGAGGCCGATGCAACTTTGTTCGTTCGTTCACCTCTACGGCCTACGTGAGGGCAACACAAAAATGGCGTCACGAACAACTCAAACAAAATGGAGTCCGGTTCTGAAAACCACGGAACCTCACACACCTCTCACCCTGATTGGGTGCAAAGGGGACGAAGACAGGGCAAGCTGGGAAGCAGGGTGCAGCCGGCTTCCCGTCCTCGGTGAAGTTAAAAGGGGCTGTGGAGAGGTGGGATGGTCTTTTACGTCACCGCTCCTCAGCCAGATCCCCATGCAAGGAATGTCTCCTGTACAGAGAGTCTCTCATTGTTTCCATCTTCTTTTCCCTTTTCTTTTATTGCAGGTTGGCGCGAGGGCATCAGGAGCGACCGGAGCCTGCAAGGCCTGCTCAGCTGTTCTGTGTAATCTCTTTGCAAGCTGCGAGCCACGCTGGCTGAGGGAATACATGCCTGCCCGCACAATTGGTGTTGCGGTGGTGGCTCCAGCTGCATTCTTGAGGGTGCACTGAGCAGGGCAGGCCCTATTTCTCTATTTAGAAGTCAGGGTGAAAGGGAAGGAGGGGTGTGGTGATTTCTTCATGTAGCAGGAGAAATTGATTTTTGAGCTTTTTTTTGTGGTGCAGAGAAGTGTTTTTGGAGCTGCTGTGTCAGTAAATTGTTTTAATTTCGCCATGTAGCAGGGGAAATCATTTTAGGGGCTGCTTTTTATGGTGCAGTGAGGTGTTTTTTGGAGCTGGTATTTACATGAATTGTTGGGCAATAGTAACATTCATTTAGCCTTCGACTGGCAGTGGATTGCAGGGGATTATTTTGGCACACTTTTTCATTCTGTGGTTGTGGCGAGCTGGTGGAATGATCAGAGCCTGCACAGGTAGCTTTATGGGCATTATTGTGAGTTGAAGGACCAGTGTTTTTTGTGGTTTAATCAATTGGGGAACAGAAATAATAGAATTCTAGTGTGCATAATGGCACCTAAGGCACGGAACATCGAAAAGCGCTCGTGAATGGAGGAATTCATGGAAACATTGATGCAGAAAATGGAGGATATGGGGCAGTCTTTAGCGGATTTGAGGAGCTTAGTAGACGAGCAGGAAAGGGCAGAGGAAAGACCCAGACGGGTGGGAGTTGCCTCTAGGGCAGCATTCTCTCTGGTGTCAAAGAGGTCTAGAGCCACACGAGTGGGCGGCAGTACTCCGTTGCCTCCGAGGGCACTGGAGACTGAGGCGGCAGGGCCTTCAGCGCCAGTAGAGGAAGTACTAAAGGCTGGGAGGGGTGGGCCAGCAACACCAGTTATTTCACCTGGAGCCTTCGGGGTCAGTCAACCAATTACAGTGGTGCTTGGGCCAACCCTGTGGCACTGATTCCGGTAATACGGTAGGTGAGTGAGGGTCCTTCCGGTAATGCACCTCGGCATCCAGATTCGGTGTCCAGTTTGGCAGCAGTACTTCCCTGGTTAGCTAAGGCAGGAACTTGGACCCCGGCAGTGGCCTGTGGGGGGTTGTTGGATGAGGGTAGTGCGCTAGAGAAGGACAGGAAGTTGGTGGCACAGTTTTGTGAAACCTGAATCTGCTAAGTTGCCATGTGCCCCACAATCTTTGTGACTACAGCGTCCATTTCACCTCTGTTCCATTGACCACGTACGTGTCGACATGCACTCTAGCTGACCTTTTCTCCGCACCCATGCTAAAATGTTCCAGGAATGTTGAGATGCAGATGACCTCGCCCGGGGGTTTCGTTCCTGTTCCAACTACTCGGCAAGAGGCAGGTGATGTGCCTAAGGCTTAGAATGCCCCATTCCTGCATCAAGCTCCGTGACAAAGGGCAGGTGATCTGTATCTCCATCTCCGCAGGCTATATGGACTTTCTGCGTTCCTTCTCTTGCGAGGGGAGTGTCCACCTCCTATAAAGGATGCTGCATGCTCCCTGCAATTCGAACAGTCTCCCATTACCTACCACCAGTGGGTCACGGACACTTGTCCATCTCTAGAGATTCCTGTGTAAGATTAATAAACCTGTGGTTCTTCACTCCCAGTGGTGTGGTCTCCCATTTTTGAATGTATTTGGAGGAAGCTGTGGACTTGGGTGTTTCCTGCACCGCTGGGTGGCCCACTTCTAAGACCCCCCGGTTCTACAATTGGCGCATCAATGCGGGGCTCCATCAGAGACTCGGTGGTCTCAGCTTGACGACCCGGAGAGGAAAGGAAGATCGGTAACTGAGGAGTGCACCTTCGGAAAGCAGACTTGAGTCTTGAAGAACTGTAGTCTTCATTCTCAGGGAATACTTACTAATAAAAAAAGAACTTGGCACAGAAGCTGAAAATATGAAAAGACATCTTTATTAAATTTAATAAGTGAGGCCACGTCACACAGAAGCCGTAGCAACTGAATGAGGTAGTCTGAGCAATACAGAAAACAGAGGCCTTTTATATGCTTAGGGTTAAGAAATTCAGCATACAAGTAAAGGGCAGTCCTAGCTTTTGCAAGCATGCAAAAAATGCCTAACATGGACATGCAAGGCCTGCCAAACGACAAACCCATTTTACAGTTGTCCGGCCCATAATCAATCATTGAACAAACCCAACATTCTTCTTTAGACAAGCCGGACAAACCCATAATAAAAGGACCACAACCCATATCATAATCAGACCATAAAAGAAGGAACAGAAAACAGATAAGAAGCAGGATAAGGGGTGTGTGTGTGCATACCAAACTCTACAATGTCCTGTGCTTTGATCCTCAATCTTGATCACCTAAATTGCAGGAACTGGTTTAACAAGGTCAGCTTCAGGCAACAGGGTCAGTTCACTCAGGTCAAACAGGAGTCAGCATGAACTCGAGCTAAGGTGTACATGTCCTCAAAAGACTAGTTTCAGCCACAATCATGGCCATGTGAGGGCAACCACAAAATGGCTGCCATACACAAAATGGAACCCATGGGTTCAAAATTCACAGAACCTCAGTCCCTCCTTTTGCCCTTACATAGGCAATCACTCAGTCTGTATCTGAATCGATGTCAATATTATCCGTTATTCCCTTCACTAAGGCATTATTACTTGAGTTATCTTTCATGGAACGCAAGGGAGAGACTTTGTTGGCATAAATAAACATCGTCTGATATGCCCATACAGACCCATTGTAACTAAATGACAGAACCAAATAGGGAATACCTCTATCTGTAGTGTGTGGCATAAGACCACACACCCAACAATTAGTGGTGTTCATTACTAACTGGTATTGATGCTGAAACTGTACAAAGGAATTATTCACAAATTCCGACCTTCTAATCTGCTCGTGTTCAGGTAAGATATGAAAAGAATGCAAAGAAGTAGTAGTAGGAAAAAACTTAGGTTGGGAGGTGGGTGCAGAAGTCAATTGGGTAGTGAAAACAATCCCACCCACAAAAGACAACGTCATGCTTCATTAAATCCTTTTCTGTTGTTTTCTTCCGCATGAGCCTCTTCGTTCAGGCCTTTCATGAAAATGGTCCTTCTCAGTATCCGTTGGAGTGCCCTTCTGGCAAACACTCGCAGCTTATTTGACAGTCTCAATGTCTCAAGGCAGTGCACCAATATCTCTCCTCTGCGGCAGGCACTACAGATAGTGTGCTCTCCATTGATCATGGGCACAGATCATCTCATGCAGACCCAAGTACTATTAATCAGGAAAGAGCAACAGGCTTTCATACTCAGCAACACTTTCAGACTCCAACACTCGCTTTTCAGTGTCAGAGGATGCTCGGGCTGCTCTTCCATTTAATCATAGGTACCACAATGTAGTGCCTTTTTCCAATCCTGGATCCTCTGGTGCACTGCCTTTCCGTTGGAGCAAAGAAAAGGGGGGGGTGTGGCCAAAACTCAGGCCAAGGTGCTCAATGGACTGCCTACTGTCAGAGGTTACCAGCACATGACAGGTGAAAAACTAAAAACTTAAAATAACTGGAATCCTTATCTTTCGCTCTTTTGCACTGAAACTCTGGTTCTGTGGCAAAACCAGCTCCTCCTTCTTTTCTGATGTTCAATGCCTTCTGATGAAGCAAGTACAATACTTTGGAGATATCACTGATGACACGCTGGCGATCACTGTCTGGGTGCTGGGACTGTCACTGATGGGAATTAGCTTTTCATCAAAGGTCCGCAGGTTATTATGACTTAATCCCGCAGAACCTAGTGACGTAGGAAATGGGACACATTTGGTATTTTCCTTCAATTTAGTACAAAAACAGTTTGTTTTTGACAAGAGGATTGCCAGCAGGTGGCCTGCAATCTGCGAGGGAGTGGCCATACGCCATGAGACAATTCTGGTCTAGAACACACTGTCATTCTCATAGAGTACAAATACAAAGGCAATAAGCAAAACCGTGCCTCTAATTTCTTCAATTTGGTTTCCATGTGAGAGCATATTCTCTACCATCTAAGGGTAGATAACTATGAAAATGTTATCTAAATGGATGTCCTCACACATAGTGACATCGTCTAATGGGGTAAACACATTTTTTCTCTCAATGATTAAGTCTAGGTGTTCCAAAATTCCTTATCTAGAACATCTCAAAAGAAAAATCGCATAATCCAGATTATCAGGGACATGAAGTAGGCCTAAAGAAAATTCTTAAAAACCAGTCTGGTCATACAAAAGGGAATTATACATAATATAGGGGTTTCTGGTACATTACTGTAACTGGAAGTGTGAACCTAATACAATAATAATAATAAAAGAAGGCTAACTGGTGAAAGTCATATGGAAAAGGGAAAATGGGACTAGGACATAGCTAAAATCCCCAATTACTAGGCACGATGCAACATCAATCAGGGGAGAAGTGACGAAAGAAAAATCTATAGGAAGAACAAGAAATTACTTGAGTGAATGTTAGCTCTACCGCTGGCCGCTACACCATATACGGTAATGTCAGCTAATGTTCCAGTTCCTTTTTCAGGGAAAAAAAATTAAACCTTGTTTCTTTTATGGTACAAGGCCATACACTAGTCAGGAAGCAGAACAAAACTGACTAAAGTAATATAAAAATTAGGTCACCATGCGCAAAAGTCACAGATCTATAATTTATCCTTACGTCCAATCAGGATACGTAAATGTAGGGCTGCCTGTTCCTTAAGGGGAGGGGCAGTACGTGACTAACAGCATGTGACACACTTTGATTCTGTATATCTCTTTTTTATTTTCCTTCAAATACCATTAAAGCCAAATTTGACATTCACTGATGAAGTGTTGTCTGACTTTCTGTGAAATTTAGTGTCAAAGCAAATCTACCCAACTGTTTGCAGGATACACATCGTCATGTATATCCCTTCACAACACAGGTAAACTTGTAATAGTATCAAAAGCAACAACATAAATGCAAAACGCACATGTTAAGCCATCAGATATACTTGCTGTATATCAAGCACAAAAAACACAGACAAAACAATAGCATAGGTAAATGAGCGGCGACGCACACACTTCAAGTCCTTTACTTTATGCACTGTGAACCTACAGCCCAAAACTCAATATTTGGTCTTGCTTAATTTGTCAGGTTTAAAATCCGTACCCTCCTTTTTGACAGTAGATCACCAATTAGTGGATATCTGCTGTCAAATACAACTTTCAGACACACAGAACCAGCAAGAACAATTCATGATAGAACCAAATACACAAACATGAAAAACGCATGGACATTTCTTTCCATAGGAGTTACGCAAAAACACATCTCATTTCAACCAACCAAGCTCACGTGTCTTGTCAGCCTTAAAATCACCCAGAACAATCCATGAATGATCTGTGGGCAGAAGCAAAAAAAAAAATACAAAACACACAAAAGAGAGACATTTCTCATAACAAACAGACATCAATTATAACGTTTAATCAGAAGACAAAACATAATACACATGAACAGACACAAAAATAAATTTCCATTACTTAACTGTTACCATCTTGTCAGTCAGCTTGCACCATTAAGCCATTTTAACTTTCCAAAAGTAAACTTTTTTCACTGACACTCCATGTTATCTTTGGGCCACAATTTCCACTGTAAAAATAATTCTTAATTGGAAAAACGTTCTCACATAGGCATGTAGCCTTCAAAATTTCAATAAAAAGTTTTGTCTTATTTTCTGTCTAAGACTTAATGCAATGCTTCATTTTCGGTCAAATAAAAGCAACTAGCAGACATTTTTTTTTAGAGGCAGAGATACAAATATATCATTTCTGCAGAGCATTTAGCATGTGTTGGGACTTTCAAAGAAACCTTTTTCATATTTTCCCTTTGGAATACAGGGCCAGATGTAGGTGGCCAATTACCGGTCGGTAACGGCTGAATTCGGCCGTTACCGACCGGTAATTGGATTTTGAGATGTAGGGGGAAAAAACAGGCATTTTCGGTAATTTTACCGAATCGGTAAATATACCGGTCGGTAAAATTACCGAAAATGCATTTTCGGTATGTAGGTGCCAAGTTGCACATTGACACAGGGCTTTGAAAATCGGTATTTTACCATGCAATACAATTGCATGGTAAAATACCGATGCAGGTGTACATGCACATCTGTGCATGTACACCTGTGCCATGTGGGCATGTATGTGTGCCACATGGCACACAAGCCTAAAACAGGGGTGCCAAAGGGTGTCAAAGTGACACCCCCTGCACCCTTGCTAAAATCGGTATTTACCGATTCTGTAATTACAGAATCGGTATTGCCCATTGATTCCTATGGGCTTCACATCCCATAGGAATCAATAGGAAATACCGATTCGGTATTTCCAGATTCGGTAAATACCGAATCTTAACGATTCGGTATTTCCACATCTGGAAATACCTACATCTCCCCCCTTCATATTTACCACTTCTTAAATACCGAATCGGTAAAATTCGGTATTTAAGAGGTGGTAAATATGAATTACCTACATCTGGCCCTAAGTTCTTTAATTTTGTGGAGAAACCAGAAACCCTTCCTTATAGAGGCCTGTTTAGCAAGGTCATTCTGCATTTCACGGAGACAAGGCCTTAATTTAAAAGGTCACAAATGTCAACATGACAGCCTCCTTCCATT
Source organism: Lissotriton helveticus (assembly GCF_964261635.1). Lineage (NCBI taxonomy): Eukaryota > Metazoa > Chordata > Amphibia > Caudata > Salamandridae > Lissotriton > Lissotriton helveticus. The sequence continues at coordinate 1,372,555,748 of NC_136068.1, forward strand.
GTTTACAGGGAAACTAAAGATAACACCTCAGCACGCAGCTGTCCTAGCCCCCAGCTTCTGCTCACTAAGAAGTTTGTCAAAGACAAAAGGCCTTCCGGATTCCTCCTAACCTGCAATAATTCACTCTATTTAAAACACGTTACATATATTACTCCTGTTAGGGGCTATAATTTTATATATTTAAAACATGTACTGTGAATAATTTGCAGAACATAATAACACACATACCAGTTTTTAGAACAAATGCTTGTTTGCAATGGTACTCATTTCATCAACCTTAAATAGATGAAGGTCTCAGTTAGGTCCAGCCAAAGTTAAAAACCTTCAACCCTGATATTAAACTCAAACCTCTGCATCAGGCACATTGGCTCACTGAGCCATTAAACGCAACCCAAATGGGAACAACCTGCAAATTTGTGTTTTATACCTAAATGTATGCATTTACTGAAGCCTAAGGCACTTTAAAGCTATTTTAAATGGCAAAAATACCCAACTTCGACTTTGATATTTGGGGCACTTAAAAATAAATATCCTATAAGTATGTTACATATTAATCATCCTCAGAAGGTTCTTTACACAATACAGATATTAGACATTAGGCATATCTCGTGTAAATCCTTAGAAAAATGAGTTTTTTACGCCTGCGCTAAGTGAGATGACATATGCTAATGTCCTCATTATGCAGTGCAACACAACTCAAATTAAATTATAATGCTAGGAGGTCACAGTATGAGAATTGAGCTTCATGAATAGTAAAAATCGAATTTTGTAGCAATTATTTTTAATAATTATTTTTCATAATTTAATAATTATTTTTAATAAACCCAATCATTTTGGCTAATTTCACATATAAAAGCAAGCTGCATCCCTTATTTAAGACATAAACAGAAAGGGGTGAAACACTCAGGACACACAATACGGCGCGCTTTAGCCATGCATTTCATAAATAGCGCCAACGCTATTCACTTACAGAAATTGCATTAATGGGAAAACCACATAGACATTTAAACACACATTTAACCCACAAACCAATACTCAGAACAAAAACAAAGGACAGCCCACAGACTGTACTTAAACCAAACCATTTGTAAATACTAGTTGTAAGTCATATTTACAAGAAACGCTTCTCAATTGTGTTTCAAAAGACTGCAAAAACAGCCCAACAGACTGATGTATGTCCAAGAAGCAAAAATACATTCAATTCACTAGCTTTGGCTAGCAGAACACCACAAAATCGCTCTGCATATCTTCCTTCATAACATTGCGCAGAACAAAGGATCCTTATACGTATTATGTCATATTTTAATTCCCTGGGGATACAAAATCACCAAGGAAGAAATATGTTTGTATACTTAAACCTATTTAAGTATTCCTTCTAGGAGAGCCGGCTAATTAATTTCACATCACACTATGGTACCTTTCAAATAAAGCCACACATTCTTCTATGTGAGCTTTTAAACAGGCATGCCAAAAATATTGCAAAATATACAATATTATAATCAAATGTAGTGCTTAATGTACTTTTCGTACGTGCACCGTTCAACTAAACCAAATAGAGAAAATTCTCCTCATTACCTGTTCTACACAAATTGCAATTCGCATATACAAACCTATACAAATACAAAGTTGGCCAACACAAATTCCAAAGTTCCAAAGTTACAGTCCTAAATTTGCTAAGACCAGGCATCTTATAGCTCACTAATCTAGCTTCAAACTTCAAGGGGTTATCAAAAACGATATACTCACAAATATATGAGACCCTCAGCTTTGGTAATTGCAATAACCAAATCAAAACCAAGAAACCAAACCCTCGGCTTTGGTAATTGCAATAACCAAATCAAAACCAAGAAACCAAACAAAGTCGTGGGAGCGACCCACTTGTACTTCTTATTCTTACTAATCAAAAGGTTATCCAAATTCTAACTGTCAAGTTCTACATTACCTAACGGTCTTTTTTCGAATACTCACGCCAAAAAGGTTCTCAGTCAGGAGTGACATCATGGGGAGGTTCAAAATCAGGAAGAGCAGAAATATACTGGGCTGCAAAGACAGAGAATCTCCAGAATCCTTGTGCACAAAGTAGCAGAGTCCCATCCTCTCCTCCTCAGTAGATTTCAGTCTCCTGACAAGATCACTCCTTCAGAAAGTCACTTCTCTGATGAAGCCCACGTTGGCCGCTCCATTTGAAGAACTGTAGTCTTCATTCTCAGGGAATACTTACTAATAAAAAAAGAACTTGGCACAGAAGATGAAAATATGAAAAGACATCTTTATTAAATTTAATAAGTGGGGCCACGTCACACAGAAGTCGTAGCAACTGAATGAGGTAGTCTGAGGAATACAGAAAACAGAGGCCTTTTATATGCTTAGGGTTACAAACTTCAGCATACAAGTAAGGGGCATTCCTAGCTTTTGCAAGCATGCAAAAAATGCCTAACATGGACATGCAAGGTCTGCCAAACGACAAACCCATTTTACAGTTGTCCGGCCCATAATCAAACAAACCCAACATTCTTCTTTAGACAAGTTGGACAAACCCATAATAAAAGGACCACAACCCATATCATAATCAGACCATAAAAGAAGGAACAGAAAACAGATAAGAAGCAGGATAAGGGGTGTGTGTGTGCATACCAAACTCTACAATGTCCTGTGATTTGATCCTCAATCTTGATCAGCTAAAGGGCAGGAACTGGTTTAACAAGGTCAGCTTCAGACAACAGGGTCAAACAGGAGTCAGCATGAACTCGAGCTAAGGTGTACATGTCCTCAAAAGACTAGTTTCAGCCACAATCATGGCCTATGTGAGGGCAACCACAAAATGGCTGCCATACACAAAATGGAACCCATGGGTTCAGAATTCACAGAACCTCAGTCTCCGCAGCCAACGTTGCCTGGATCTTCTTCCCTCAACGGTGTCCTTGACTACAGTGGCCCCAGTCCTGACTGGAATCCCTTTCTGGTCTGTCTAGCCTGTCTGGAGAATAAGGAGGAGAACCACCCAGGAGCGGAGGAACACACTGGGTATTCTGGTAGGGTCGCTTTAAGCGACATAAAAATAATTCTTATACACTGATTCAGTTACGCATGAATGTGTCTGATTTACTGTTTTATGGTTTCTGATTCGATCTTTGCAAAAACCAAAGGACAGGTAATGTGTTGCTGATTGGGAACTGTCTGGTTTCCGAGAGAAATATTATTTAAGTACAGTGAACATGCCTGTTTTTAGTAAATTCTGTAAACTCTGTTGTTGTTGCTTGAACAGTCAGGATGTGTTAGAGGAAAGTCAGCCAGCCCCTCCAGAGGGGACCCCTAATAAAGAGATGTACATCAAATATGGTATTTCCGGTATAATTTATACTAAATTGTGGCGGAAATATACAATAAATAATGCTGAGTTACAGTGGCCAGAATTCGGTTCTTTTGAGGTACCTAAACTTACATATTTGGAAGAGCAGTTGCATAGATGGAAGGTGCGAACGAGTTTGTTTGATTCCTTTGGTCTATGGCGGAAAGAAATTAATGAAAGAAAGAGAAGAGCTCAAGCTAGAGAGAATAAGACACTGCCCCCAAAAATTGACGAAGACGATGCTATGTTGCTTTTTAGACTTCCTGCTTATCATGAGACACAGCAATTGATACAGCCGCAGCCAGCACCTGCCCAGAACGCTCCCATTTCTGACGCCCCAACCCCCCCGGCTCAGGTGAATGTACCTGACCCAGAGACTGAAACCCTTGCCCCTGTAGTTATTCCCAAAATTGTAAAGGAATATGACAAAAAGGGACTCCGAAAGGAGGTTAGAGATTCAGGCAGCAGTTATGATTCTGACCCGGGCGAGTATAAAAGGTCACATTCTCCTAGACTCAGGGACGAGGAAAAGAAAAAAATAGATTGCATAGCTTACAAACCAATTACAAACTGTGCCTACCCTTCAGACATCCACGCCGCAGCAGAGGGCCAGGTACGTTCGACAAGAAAGAGCTATTTTTTTAGAAAGAATGGCTTACCACCTCATGGCCAAACAGGAGGACCAAAGGGTGGAAGTACCGCTTGATTTCCGGAAAATATATAGGCGCTTGCACGATGGTGAATCTACAGAAAATGACAGAGATGCATTACTAGCAATGATAAAAAATACTCTGCATTCCAATAGTCAAACAGAGAGTATTGTTCAGGTGTCAGTCAAAGAGGCTGACCCCATCTATGTCCCTCTGCGGGGTACTGGAACAGTCCTGAATAACCCAGATGACCCAAATGTCTGTTCCAGATTAATGTTTAGCTTTGTATATACTCCTTGGACAAAGGCTGAGATGTTACAGCTACGAAAAAATATACCTGACATCAAAAAGAATCCTACGGGATTCTATGAGAGTGTCCAGCAGATACTGAACACTTAGACCTTGACCCTAATTGACATCACTCAATTTTTTGGCCTTATATTGCTCTTGAAGGAATTCTTTCCCCGGTAGGGCCTTTGTAGATTGATGCAAAGTGATTGAGGATCACATTTTATCAGTCTGACAGTCAAACATATCTTAGAGGGACTGGGGGTCTAACAAAAATTCCATGCTGCATTTCACCCCCGGGCAGCAGGATTAGAGGAACGTTATAATGGAATCCTGAAGGAGAAATTAGCTAAGATAACAACTGAGACAGGATTGAATTGGGTAAATGCTCTACCTCTAGCTCTGCTGTCTATACGATCAGTCCCACATTCTAAGTCACACCTTACGCCCTACGAGACAGTTTTTGGTAGACCTATGCATATTTGGAATGCCCCATCTCCGAAATCCCTGACTGACCTTCCCCAGGAAGTGTTGACTGATTATCTGTATGAACTCACTAAAACAATGTCTTTATTCCATGACAGGTCCGGGCCTCCATCACAGACAGATCTCAGGGCCCTGGCCATGATATCAAACCCGGAGACTTCGTCCTGGGGAAGAACTTTGCACGCACCCAGTCTCTGCAGCCTCGCTGGAAGGGACCCTTGCAGGTCCTGCTGGGGACCAGAACGGCCTTGCGAGTAGAGGGAAAGAAATCATCGGTCCACGCCTCCCACTGCAGAAAAGTGGATCCCATAACTGAAGACAACTTGAAAGTACACAAAGAAGTTCTGACCCACAACAGACCAATAGACTGTGACTCAGATTCTGAACCTGAACTAGAACTTTGTGACGATGGAACAGACGGATACTACCTCTGATCCAAGGCTAAGCTGAAGAACCAACCCAGCTCCAAGGGCCGTTAGTACTCCATTGTCCATTGCAGCAGGGCAGTAGTAAAACCTGACTGAGGGTCCTGAGTACCCTTAGTAGTGGGTTACCGGGGGCAAATATTGTTCAGTGAAGCAACCAACAACTATCGGCGGCTATTAGGGACATTGCAGTACTCTCGGGACACTTGTAGAGCTATAATGGCTGGAGGTTACGATAATGTGGGACTAATGTCCCCAAAACCCGGATATGTCACGATCTGTCCTATTCATAAGTACCAAAGAGTACGCACCCCCTTGAACAATGATTACCAACAAGGGCCATCATCCAAGTCTGCCAATGTTCCCCCGATAAAGAATACAGTCAACGATACGGGAACTGTATAAATTAACCCTGGGCGTAGTATGCGTAGTCGCGCTACGCGAAGACGTTCTCGCACTACGCGAGGTTCGCGAGCGTGCGTAGTAGCTTGCTGGTCCCGTTCGCGAGCCGTTTTTCTTGCTCGGGAGCGCGTTGTGCGTGTTCGGGGCTGTTGGACCCGGCCTCATGGCGTGGTCCTACCCCTCCCGCGTGGAGGGCCCAAGCCGACATCGGCCCTCCACCCAGCATCGGGCAGCCCTTTTGCCTGACACTGCACACCCCAACATTGCTGGTCCGGTCACCATCCCGGACCCCCCCTACCGGCCTGGCTCCATCGTGGGCCCCTCACGACCTAAGCACGAGGCCGCGCCCGACTCCATCTTGGGCCCACCACGTCACGACCACGTGGCTCCGGCCCCGGCCCAGCGAAGCCCAGACATCAAGGCGCCAAGATCTACCCAGGTGGTCGAGTGGCCACTCGACAGATCCCGGAGGAGGGGAGTTTCGATGACCCTCCAACCGTCCCCGGACGCCTGGTATCGATCGCCCCCGGCATCCCTGGGTGCTGGCCCCACCCCCCTGCTGGGTGTCTGGACACCATCTTCCCGGCCCCTCTGACCCCCAGACGCGAGGGTCCGGACATCAAAGGACTCCAGTCCTATATCTGGGCCAGCCCCGGAGTGGGACGGCAGTTGTATCCTGGACTGGAACGCCCTGCTGACGCTGTCACGGCCGACCCCAGAAGAACTCATTTCCTGGAAACTGAAGAGAACTTGAGAGCCTGCTGGCGCTGCCGCGGCCCACCTTTGCCGAACCATCTTGAGAGGCTGCTGGCGCTGCCGCGGCCCACCTTTGCCGAACCATCTTGAGAGCCTGCTGGCGCTGCCGCGGCCCACCTTTGCCGAACCATCTTGAGAGCCTGCTGGCGCTGCCGCGGCCCACCTTTGCCAAACCATCTTGAGAGCCTGCTGGCGCTGCCGCGGCCCACCTTTGCCGAACCATCTTGAGAGCCTGCTGGCGCTGCCGCGGCCCACCTTTGCCGAACCATCTTGAGAGCCTGCTGGCGCTGCCGCGGCCCACCTTTGCCGAACCATCTTGAGAGCCTGCTGGCGGTGCCGCGGCCCACCTTTGCCGAACCATCTTGAGAGCCTGCTGGCGCTGCCGCGGCTCAACCTCTCGGAACCCCCGGCTCGAGGATTGAGGGCTGTGCGCAGGGTATCCCTTCCTACACCCCAACCGAGACTGTCCCGCTTCCCTGACCCCCCTTTTTCGAGACTTCACAGACCCCTCGGTCTACTTGTACATATCGCTGGGAACCAGTGGCCTTTATTTCCTGATAAAGCTTACGAACTCGACCTCTGGTGTGGTGTCCATTTGTGGTGTGTGGTTACTCTGCTGTGCGATCCTAGGAGAGGGCCCTCACCCAGGAGGCCTCTCAGTAACGCTCGGCTACTTCTTGACGGAGAGGTGGACCTAGGGGTGGTCAGTCAGACATCTTCTGCCTCCCCCGGGGTCGCCTTTCTAACAGGGGCGCTGTATGCGTGTTCGGGGGATTGTAGCGTGCGACCTTACCCATGTGGTGGGCTATGGGCGCGGCCATCTTGTTTTTTCAATTGTCCCGCCCGCTCGCGTCCCCTATTTCCTCTTCCGGGTCACGTATAACGTGTTCGCGCGGTGCACGTCTTTTTCGGGAACACAACTACTTGTTCACGCTGACAAAGTGTGTGTTCGCGTGAAATCGCGCGCGAACTTACCCACGTGGTCGCGATGGGCGTGGCCATCTTGTTTTTCACACTCTATGCTATTGTTCTGGGCCTAGTTTTCTATCCACCTTATATCTGTGCAATCTTTACCTATTTTCACAGTTTTTCTTACTTTTTTTACTTATCATCTATCTCTATCTGTCCCTAAGTTTATATTTTGCATTTTATTTCTACTTTTCCACCTTTTTTTAAACTTTTCTACTTTTTTATTTTACTTCTTTATTTAAGCTCCTACTTCTTCCCCCTAGCTTTTTTTCCTTTTGTTCTAACTTTTCTTTTCTTTTCCACCTCCACCTCCACCCCAGAACCATGGCAAAGGGGAGCAGCAGAACTGACTCGAAGGGCAAGGCGCCTGCGCCCAAGAGCCGGCTGCCTTGCGGCAGAATGCGACCATCAGGGGTGAAGGCCCGGAATCTTTTTGGGGAGGCGGAGGTGGCCGCCCTTGTTTTTTTTATCCAGCGCCACCTCCCCTAGACAGGGAACAGGACCTGTTGGACCTGCTAGGTGTCGAGGTCGTGGGACTTGGTGAGTAGCTAGTAATATTAATATATGTATATATAGTAGTATAAGTATTGTGTATAATTCTTGGACGAATAAGTAACACGATTACTTGTGCGCTTAGTTACATTGCAGATCAATTCCGTCTCAAAATCTTCTGTTACCGTATGACACAGGTGCTGCTCGCTCGCCACTTCTCTTACTGGTTTGTAACTGTGTGCTAGCTTGGGCTGGTGATTATTGATGTTAGAGTTTACTTTAGAGAACTGAAGTTAGTTTTTTTTTTTTTTTATATATTTTTATTGCAGAATCAGGAAGAAATCTAGCCAACAAACCAACTTAGACACCAAAGGCACCCAACATACAGCGTGATAGTAATACAATACACAGCCAATTAGCCCACATCCCGGAGGCTGGGCGGCGCTTGAATGAGTCAGTTCACTGTAGGTACCTCGGTGCGTGCCCCATCCGGGGCACAGGTCAAATGTAGCACCTCTTTTCTGCTTTTATCCCAACACAACCCAACCCACCCTCTCCATCAAACCCTTGGCCACTCCACTGTCATGTCCCTTAAGATCACGATTACCTTCCTGGGCCATCCGGTGCCGGGAGTTTGCCGCTAGCCAGCAAACCACCCCCTTCCACTACTCCCTCCCAGTGCCCCCCCCTCGACTGCTGCTAATGCGGGTTCCAACATCCCCTTCCTGCTCTAGGGCGACAACTATCAGGATGTGTCGACAAGCAATTAGTCACATGGAGTCCCGTCTTATAATTGATCAGTGTCCTCGCCCTCAGTTAGGGAGTCCCTTAACGCTTGCACCACCAGCTCCCAGGACCGTGCCAGTTCCAAACTCTTTTCGTTACCCGTTCTAATCGCCTGGCGCATTCGTAACACACTCTCACAGCCCGACCATTTCACCAGTTCATTCCTCCACCTCCGTGCAGACGGCCCCTCTTTGGACTTCCAATGCCAGGTGATTTCACGCTGTGCCAATATCAATCCCAACCCAATGAATTTGCTCGTTACCTTGGTTTTTTTGGTGTGCGGGAACCAAAGAAGCAGGCAAGCGGCCATGTCAAAGTCCACCTCCCGATCCGTGACAGCATTCAAGAGGTCCCCTACCTCGGACCAGTAGTTCCCCAGCTTCAGACAACCCCACAGCATGTGGTCAAAATCCACCGCCGGTTCCAGACATCGTGGGCACCCGGCATCAAGCACCTGGAAATGTCGGCGCAACCTCTCTGGAGTCAGATATGCCCTATGGAGCACGAAGAAATGCACCTGTTGGAATCTCGCGTTCCTCGTCCCTTTCCAGGTCCTGTGTAGCACCTGGCCCCATACGGAGTCCGGGATTAGTTTACCTATGCTGGCCTCCCAACGCGACTTCAACTCAACCAACGGGGCCAGACCTTCAGTTAACATCCTATCGTGGAGGCAGGTCACCGCCTTGACGGTGCCCGCTGCCATCACCACATATTGGCACACCATTGTCACTTCCGGTTCAGCCAATCCACCCCCCCAATGCCTCTGCATAGCCGCGACAACCGCCGCATGCAACAGGAAGGAACCACTCGGCAGGCCGAATTGCTCTTGTAAGGACTGGAACGGGGCCAGCGTCCCGTCCACATAGAGGTCTCCTACCATCTGCAAGCCCAGGTCCTCCCACGCTAACAATTGAGACCAATCACCTCCGTGCGGTAAGGCAGTGAGCATTCCCAGCGGAATCTCCGGTGCGTATGGCCGGCGCTTCCCAGCCCTCTTCAGGTTCCTGTTCCAACACATTCTAAGTGTCTTTTCCTCCATCGTGAGGTCCCTACTAGCCAGTCCCTGTTGCATCACGATAGACGACAAGACGTGCCTCTGAATGCCGACTCCCCGGCGATCTCCAGGCCCCCTGAACACTCTGGCCACGTTCTGCGTCAGGACCTGGAGCTGCGCCGCCAGATAGTATAACTCATAGTCGGGGACAGCCATCCCTCCCTCACACTTGGGTCGCATCAAGGTGGTCAATGCCACCCGTCGGCGACCATGGCCCCAAAGAAAGCCCGTAACCAACGTCCTCAGCTCCCGAAAGATACCCTGCGGGATCCACACCGGCAATGTTCTAAAATAATAAAGGAGCCTCGGGAGTGCCACCATTTTTAACAGGGCCACACGGCCCAGTACAGAGAGCGGGAGAGAGGCCCAGAAGGCCATACTGCCTCTCAGTGCTCGAACACAGCGCCCCACATTCCCCTCAAGGAGGTCCGCCGCGTCATGGTAAATGCGCACTCCCAGGTAGAGAACTGAAGTTAGTTAATGCTATTGCTAGAGTCTAGTCCTTACATTGTCCTGTAGTGAAATAGTGGTGGATGGATAGTATTAGTTCATATTTTCTTAACGGTCTGCATGACGCGGCGCCTCCTCTGTCACTGAATGCTTAGTTCTTATTTATCCCACCCCTCCATAGAACCGGTTTGCAGTTTGTTTACTGAGTGGTAGGCTTAGCAGCAATAGCATTGTCACGTCAGTCAGTAGCACTTCATATGACGCAAGCAACCAACAATTTTGTGTATGCACAAATTTATGCATGTGTCCTACTCCTCCATCTCATCTATGCATGTTTGTGGGCAAAAATAAAATGGAAATGCCGACTTACTGTACAATTGGCCCGGCTGGATTCTGGAATAGGTGGTGTAGGTCAGGAGGTACTGGCTTCGTTAGTATATTCTGCAATCAGAATGTTTATGGAACATTTGATTAGTGTTCTATCAGTAGACGGTCTGTGAATCCTGCAAGCCAGTAGTCATTTAGACTTCGAAGTAAATGTTATTGCAATTGTTGTTTCCTAAAATGTTTGAGAGGATTTTTGAATGATGTATTTGTTTCACAGCACTCAATGTTTCTCTTTCTTTATTATTTCTTACATGATCTGCACCACCCAGAGGCACGATGACGGGGTCCGAGTCGGCGGGACAACCACCAGAGGAGCGCTCCTCTACCGAGGATCCTGCTGCTGGCCCCAGTAAGTCCTCCAGTGCTTATATTATGAATTATATTTCCCTAACTTTTTAACGCACCCTATTGTTTCAAACCTATTAAGCCTCCTTCCTAATTAAATGTTAGGTAAACCTTCTTTGGTCTTCAATTTGTTTTCCAAATTTTGGGTATCTAATGCCATCCCTGACTTTAAATTCCTTCAAAATGCCTCTGCCCGATGACTCTCTGTGCTACTACTACTATTAGACTGTCTTTAGCTAAGCTTGCCCTGTTGGCCACTCTTTAGTTAAGATAAAGCTGTGATAGAATAGCTGTAGCCACTGGGTCCACTCCTGTTTTTTGCGTTGTCCTCTTTAATCTCTAGTCTTGGTCAATTCCCACACCAAAAAATGTGCAACCAGATGTTTGCCTACTAATTTTTGTTAGGTTATTATACTACTACTACTGTTGCGGTTATTCTCTGCACAGGCACATACAGAACTATGCACAAGAAAATAGGATGTTGGTGATAGGGAGGTTGGACCCTACTTACACCCTAGTCACAGAACTCAGTCAGAAGAACCCACAATTCAACGACAGTCTACCTACCTAAGTGTCTCAGTCATAGTCATTTGTCCCACTCCCGACCCCCACACGAAGATAGTGAGATATACCCAATGATTTTATTACACAACCCAGAACAGAAGAACACCCTTTTGCTCACTCACTTGTTTAAGTCCACAACACCCCAGACACTCAAAATATACCACAGAGTCTATGTGCAAGTTCAAAAACTTTATTTTTTTAATAACAAGCTTTGTATTGTTGTAACTTGTTCCATGAAAAACATCCAGCTCCACCATGCAAAATAAAGAAGATTAAATACTATACATTTTTGTACAACTAGTGCACGATAGAGAACTGTGGGAATTGTGGAAGACCCCTCACCGTTGAACGTATACTGAGTACACATGCATCTTTCGAAAGCTCTGCTAATCTCTGGTTCGTAGAAGGCAATCTTCTCATCTGCCTATGAGAAAAATGTTGCACATTAGACAGTGAATACAACTATGCCAGTTTTTAGCAGTCATGCCAAAAAAAGTGTAACATTATGGATAAGCAAAGGGGATTAACAATACTGTAAGTAAGTAAGTCAACCTCATTAGTTGTATGCAACACTCATGTGGCCTCAAAGGTGTCTTTCTTACTGTGCAACAAGCTGGGAGGTAACAACATGGGCAAAACAGTAGACCCGGATCATTGTAAAATGGTTACATGGCTCAGGCTAACTTTCCAAAGACTAGAGTAGGAGTAGAGATTGGATGACCCTAGGGACCATCTAATAAAGTAAAACTAAACTCTGTCTAATGACTGCTGTACAGTAGTACGCAATTTGGACTAGTTACACTTACAACGCTTTATGTTGTACGTAACTGTTTTTTCAATCTTCCTTCCTGGTGAAGTACAACTAGTAAAATAGGGGGAGGTTTGCAGGCATCTAAAAAGGTGTACTTGCTTTTATAGGTGCACAATCACTACCAACGACCAGTGCCGCCGGGGCCAGCGGCGATACTACTAATGCCATCAAGGAGGGGACAGTGGCTGTGGCACCTGCAGTAGCACCAGTGGGGGAGGAAACTTCAGCGGTGGGCGGTGGTAAGTTATATTCATTACTTATTTGCATTACTAGGTGGAAGGGGAACATTTTCCTCACTGTGCTATGAGACTTATTAAGAAAGTATGAATTTTAAATTGTACTGGACAATATACAATGGTTGAAGAAGACACCCTTTGCAGCATTACCAGCGTGAGTTGAGTAAACAAGGCCTCATCTTTCAGACTCCAACTCAGCTGTGAAAGTTATGGAGAAGACTAAAAGTCAGATCAGATGACCTTGAGGGATGTGTTCAACAAAAAGGGAAAGAAGTGAAGTAGGGTGGAAGGAGGAAGGACAAAAGATGTAATAAGACCACCATAGAAGGATACTTTGAAAGGTTCATGCATATGGCTGAAATGAATCCGATGCATGGGTTGTTGAAGGATGGGTAGACCTGGAAGGTGAAAGAGAAGATGCATGCCTGTTTGAGCAAAACAATATGGGTGCATGGATATAGTGGATAGCAAGAATCATGAGCGGAGTTTGTGTCAATGAAACCCAAGGCAAAGAAGGAGTGGACGCATGGGTGGTTGTTGGTGAAAGTGAAACCAGCTAAGGCGATAATAAAGAATGATAGACATTTATTTTTATTGGTTGTTTTCCCCCTAAATGTATTGTGTTCATCATAGGTGGAGACTGTCACTAGAAGCAGAGTCTTACTTTGAAAATATAAAAGGAGATACAAAAAATACTGATGTTCTTCTGTGTACTCAAGTCCACCCATAGTACTAGGGCCAGTATAATGCCAGAAAAAACTTCAACAAAAGTTACAGGCAGGGGAAGCAGGAGGATAGATTAGATAGATACTAAAAGTTGCCACCACTTGTATGTACTGCACTTGGTAGTGCTACTATGCCACTATGTGTTGAATTAATTTGGAAGAGTTTCAGTTACAAATCTGTTTCTTTTTTTATAGATACTCATACTCCTTCCCAACAAAAACCATCAAGGAAGGAGTTGGCAGCCAGGGCCCGGCAAAGGAAACTGCAGGCCATTGTGGAGGAGTACCGCCGGCTGGTGGCTGAGGCCGAGGAGGAGGAGGAAGAGGCAGCAGCTGCTGCCTCTACCAATGCCCCAGGCCCCAGCCAGGCCCCACCTGCAGGAGTACGGCGCCGTGGTCAGGCAGCCGCTCACCGCCGGCATTTAACAACATCTGCCGCCCCCCACATCATGGATGCAATTGCAAATGTAGGTGCCGTGCATTTCGGCAAAAGATTCTCCTCCGGGTGTCAAAGTTGGAGGATCAATTAGAGGAGCGTGTGAAGATATTGGTGGACAAACACCTTAAAGCCCGCCGATTGTGATGGACCCTGTTCATTTGCCCCTTTTTTAATACTTTTGTTGGTGGGTGGGAATTGGGTGTTGGGGTTCTTTTTGTGGGACATTCTTTGGACTTGGACATTGGTTGGGGTTAGGGTGGGGATAGGGGTGGGATAGGAGAGTACTAGGAGAATATTTTTTTATGTACATCAATAAATGTTATTTATTTTCAACGTACACATATGATGCTGTTTTGTGGTGGGGTTACTGTTGTACGTCACAAGGTTTACTCTACATGCAGGGCAGCGGCCAATGTTTGATTGAAATAATTTATTAATTGACCACATGTAACAACATCATGCCAACAGATAGATGCGGTACCCCTCACTGAGTTATATTTGTCCTATTTGTACTACCAGTCTCTCCTCCATTATACCTCCTAGCAAACTTCTCTTCTTACCTGTGATTGATGATGATTAAGTTTGGCACTGCAAGCAGGGCTGCATGGTTTCCCAAGACAACGGAGAATATGCCGTGGTTGTGTGATGGTAGTAGTAGACTAGTAGACACTGGCACTAACATTGGAAAACAAAAACAAAGAGACAGTCATTTGCCTGAGACAGAATGTGGGAGAAGTTGAAAAATACAGTACATAAGACTGACCCAAAAAAATACAAACAATATTGCAACTGCTAGTGCTAAACTCAAAGAAATCAATGTTGTCGGGGACTGCCAAGTGCAAGAAGATAAATGTAGTTGTGTTGAAGGAGTCAGTAAAACACAATCCAATTCGTAAACTTAAATGCTGTCAAATTAAATTCAAACAATGCCACCAATTATTTAGATGCATTTGTTGGGTCACTTTGGGAAATTAATTGCCTTGTACACTAGTACATACAGTGAGCTTGGGTGGGCAAGCAGAAGAGGATCCTCGATCTGCCTCGTTGACATTTGATTTTATTAGTGTTGCTTTCACCACATCTGCCCCAGCAAGCGTGTGATCAATTGTTGGCGTAGATTTAATGTAGTAACATCACACCTCAATATAAAACCACACAGCCCGGGGAATGAGGGTTAGGGTTTGATGAATGGATGGGAACGGGGGTTTGGGGAAAGGTTTGAAAAGAAAAACAGTACGCATGGAGACAACAAAAGCAAAACAATGAAGACGATGATTGATGATCCACTACTACCCAATAAATGTAAAGTCAAGTAAGAAAAACAAAATGGATGCATGATGAAGGTTTATTATTAACTTGATGGTTAATAATACGTGGTACTTACTTAACTACTACTACACAATTCAAAGGAAGTATTTCTTATACATGATATGAATATGACTTTTGCCTAGGCTGTATGCCCTCTGAGAAACCGTAATACCTGATGTAGCGGGCTGAAAGCTAGCAAAGAAAATTAAGAGATAGTTTAAGTGAACAATCAATTACCAAACACAAGCGTAAAATAAATGAAGAGGAAAAAGGAATCAAAGAAAATTACGAAAATTATACTAAAGTTAATGTATTATGTTATCCAGGGCCAAATGTGTAGTTGTATCTCGTCATTCATCTTTTTCCTCCCTTCCATGGACACTGTGACTGATTATATCATTCTTGGGCCCCTCTGGCTGGATGATGATGAGGAGGATGGATTGGTAAGGTAAGTGTGAGTTGTTGCTCCACGTATAATAGCGCTGGGTGAAAGGCCGGCCTGTAAGTGTTGATGAAAGAAGAAATGGGGTATTACAAAATAAGTTAAATGAATGAAAACATAAAAATACATTACGGTGTAGTGCAAAAAAGACAAGACTCGTGAGCGAGAAGATTTTCAAACTGAGGCTGCTTGGATACATTGATTAACTCTACTCTTCTAGTTGCACAGCAGTCATCGAAAAGAACAACAAGATAGGAGCCAGCACAGAACAGTTACATGGCCACACCACAACACCGGGCCGTGTGTCTGTGGCCCAAACTCCATTTACCTACATTTTTCACAGTTTCAGACAAAAGGCACATACATCAACCTAGCATTTTTCAAAACAAGTGATTAAATCAATGCGCCAATGGGAGTCAATCATACCACTATTCTATTCCACCACTGCACACACATGTAGCCTAGGTCTGCTGTGGTTCTTGTTGATTGGTTGTGCGTTTACCTTGTATTCCACTTCCTGAACATATTCCATCAATCATCTCTGATCAAACTGACTGACAGCATGCAAACTGCAAAGATGGTATGGTGGTCATCATCATTCATCATCCGGTGTGGTACGTGTACGTGTTCTCCAACAGACCACCAAAAGCAACTCAATCTGTGAGTGACTACGATTAAGTACAGAGTCAGACTGCACCTGCAGTATTAGGAGTACAATGGGATACATACAAACAACATGGAAACATTGACCATCACTTGAGACACTAGTACTTTGTTATTATATTAAACTACTAGTATATTTCTACTTCATGCACATTTGCTCTGAGTCAGCAAGCAGCCAATGCAATGTATGGCATCATTCATTTCATATACCTGTCTTTCTCTTCTTTGTGGCTGTCAGATCACAGATGCAGCAGAGTCTTCTGAAAGTGATGACGAGTTTACTTTAATTTTGGAGCCCTGCTCAAGTTCTGACATTGAAGAGTTGTGTATGCCTGCAGACAGAGGTGTAGCCTTACAAAGACAGTGATGCATTTCAGATTGTAAACAAAACAGAAGATGGCTATAGTCACGTACGTTTCACTTGTTATGGAGGGACTGTTAGAGGCTACATTATTGCCTATTGTCCATCTCCATCCAATGTACATTGGCAAGATGGAAATGTATTTAGGGTGAGTCAGGAAGATGGAGCAGGACTCTGATGAGTGGAGTGCACAGTAAATGCTCAGATGTGCAACTCCAATAGGTAATTAAAAGAGAAAGGAAGATGGTGTTGGTTTTGAAGTTTGAGTCAGAAAGACAGATACACACAAATAAGGAAGGGAGAAATAAAGGAAGGGAGAATGTAACAATTTCAAAAGCCTAGTTGTCAGGGAAGAGGAGCTCGTCCTCAAACCCTGGTGGTTCTTCCGACAGAAGTAGGTCCTGTAACCTACTAATTATTTCTTCTGACTCGCTCTCCTCTTCCAGCTCTGATTCACGTACTTTGTAATCTGGTGGTATCAAGTGTTGATTAATTTTGATCATGGTTAACCTCTCCACGCTTTTGGGCAAGAGACTGGTCCTTCTCACAGTCACAATGGCACCAGCAGCACTGAAAACATGCTCAGAAGAGACACTTGCAACAGGGCAAGCTAGATACTTTATCGCCAGCCTGCTGAGCAGTGGCCATTGGCTTCTTGTCCTAGACCAATACACCAATGGGCTTTGCTCCATGAACACCTCTGTTGTGTCATCCAGATAGGCCTGGACCAACCGCTCAATGTTCATTGGTGCTCGGGTTTGCTCGTCCTCTTTTTGCTTTGCGACAGCAACGGACTTACCCATCCCTTTCTGTAGAAACCAAGCAGCTATTTTTTTGCTTGTGTCTGATGAATCAGATCCTGTTGGTGCGGTTGTAGTTATTGTTTGTGTTGGTGACTGCTGGGAAGCAAACGCACTGCTCGCATGCTGTGAAGAAGAACTTGACTCTGTAGGATGCTCAGTAGTACTTGCACTGTCCTGGGCTGGCACTGGCAGGCCTCTAATTGAGAGCCGTTCGTTTTCTAAATCAGTGGCTTCCTCGGCTATTACAGTTTTGTACTTGGAAACATCCCCTTCTGAAAAAGGAATTACTGCATTACTGTTCACAAATAATTTGTACCGTGGATCCAAAATTGTGGCAGTAATGTAATGTTGATGCGACACAATCTTATTTTGAATCCTTGTATTCTCAGATAAGCGTCCAGCTAAGGACTTCGCCAAATTACATGCTTCAAGTTTTCCTTCAACACCTTCGTATGTTTCAGACACCTCCTTCAGCTCTTGCTCCAGCATGTACAACAATGGGATAGCTTGGCTCATAGTACAGTCCTCCCTGCTGACTGCACGTGTGAAAACCTCAAAAGGAAATAGCATCCCTGTCAGGCATTTAATGAGGTCCCATTGCGACATCTCAACTGTCATGGCTTTAATAGCACCAGTTGGATCCCCTGATCTTCTTGTCATGACATAAGCATTAAGTGGTATGTACTGCTCAAACAGCCGATCAAGCATGTAATAAGTAGAGTTCCAACGTGTTGGTACCTCCTGGATGAGTGCGTTGACTGGCATATTATACTCACGTTGAATGACCCGTAGCTGCTTTCAAGCTTTAAAAGAATGATTGAAATGCGTGCAGATTCTTCTGCAAATGGTCAGTAAGCTGCTGACTTTGGTTTCATTTTTCAGAAAGTCTTGAACCACAATGTTAATGCAGTGTGCCAAACACGGGACCCTAAAATAGCCACCATCTTCCATGGCCTTAACTACATTACTGCCATTGTCGGTGGCAACAAAACCAATGTTGAGGCCTCTTGGTCGCAGCCATTCAAAGACCTTGCTGTTGAACTCATCCAAAATGTTTGCAGCAGTATGCGATTTCTCCATAGCAAACATGGCTATAGTAGCATGTCTGCGAGCATCATTAAAAACTCTCAGTAGTGTCAATGCCTGTAGATATCTTGTCTCTAACACCTGAAAAAGAGATCCAGTGTGCAGTGATGCACATGTAATCAGTTGCTTGGCAACTGGTCCACATGTCTGTTGTCAGGTGGATACTATGCACAGCACTCTGCTGCAAGGATTTTCCAAGCAATTCCAGCACGTCGTGGTGTAGTGCTGGAACAGCAACTCTGGCAAAATAGTACCGGCTGGGAACATTCCATTTTGGGCAGAGGGTTGTCACAAATTCCAGGAAACCCACCCCTTCAACAAAAGAAAAAGGGAGAAGGTCCAGAGCTAACATTTTGGCAAGCTTAGCATTGTACAAACGTGCTATTGGGTGGTTGCGCTCGTACTTTCCCTCCTGCCTAAACATGCTAACAATGGTACGCTGCTTGGTATTTGTTTCAGTTGTGCCCGATGCAGTACTTCGTGTTGCAGACTTGGCACCCGTACTCCTTGGTGTCTCCGGGTTACTCTTACTCTGGTACCACTGAGATGTTGCTGATGCGGAGGATGTGGGATCTACCACTGCAGTGCTGGGGAGTCGGACAGGGTTACTTAGTGTACCACTACCAGATAGAATGTCTCCCTCTTCTTCCTGTTCGACCCGTGGACCTTCTACTGCTTCCCCACCAACATTAATGGTTCCTGCTTTTATGAGACGTAGGTGGTCCTCCCACTTGATTGCGTGGTGTTTTTTCATATGGGTCATTGGCCTCCGGTACCATAGTTTGTACCAAGCTTACCACGACTAACAGAGGAATGACAAATGGAGCATATAGCAATGTTCGCCTCATTTGCGCTAACTGTAAAGAAGTCCCACACTGGGGAGCTTAACTTTTCTCTCCTGCTAGAGGTGCCACTTCCAATGCCAGATGAACTGGAGGTTGTGTGTTGAATTTCACTATGTGGCTGCGTAGTAGTACCACTACCTACTTCTGCTGAGGTGGGACTTGTGCTGGATGTAGGACGCTGACGGTTCTGTGCAAATGTAAAAATGGAAGCTGGAGGTAGTTTTGGTGTGGCCTGTGTTGGTGGTATGCGTGCTACATCCCTAGTCGCAGCCATTCTCGCTAGGGTTAAAATGTTGGTCTCCATGTCAAGTCAAGTCAAGTCATAGATATTTATATGGCGCACAAATCACTTCCAGGAAGTCTCATGGCGCCTGCGACAGACTCTGACATCAGAAACAGTATTAATTTGCAAATAACCAGGTCTTTAATCCTTTGCGAAAACGACCATGGTCAGGGGAGTTACGGAGATGGAGCGGAATTTTGTTCCATGCGGCTGGGGCCAGATACGAGAATGCTCGGCCACCATTTCTGGAGGTACGTACTCTCAGAGGTATTATTAGAAATTCATTCTTGGACCTGACATTTCTTGATGGCTGATACCATCTGAGTTTATTGGACCAGTATTTAGGACCTTTTCCATATAATTGTCTATGTACCAGACATAGTGTTTTGAAAAGGATACGCTTTTTTACTGGCAACCAGTGTAGGCTCTTTAAGCAGGCAGTGGAAGATGTTTTTCTCGGGAGGTTAAGAACCAGCCGGGCTGTTGTGTTCTGGAGAACCTGGAGCTTCTTCAGATGGTATTCATTTATAGAGAGCAGAAGAGCATTCCCGTAATCCATTCTGCTTATTGTAAGGCCTTGGACCAAGGGTTTGCGGGCCTGAATGGGGATCCACTTAAAGATTTTTCTCAGGCTCCGCATTAGTCCAAAACAGGTGCCAACTATGCTGATTATATGGCTATTCATGGACAGTTTGTTATCTAATAAGAAGCCCAAATTGCGGGTGTGATCCTTTGGCACTGGGCATGTGCCCAACTTAGTTGTCCTCAGGGCCAGGAGTAATGCTTGTGATGACTGGGTCTGACTCGTCATCACCATCATAATCCGGCTGTTCAACATCGCACTCCATAAGTGGTAGGCTTCCTGGAACCTTCCTTTTCCCTAGCCTGGTCTTCTTGGGATGTCTCTGCCTCTCATGCTCAGATTGTTGTGGCTCCCAATTGAGATCAAGATCATCAGAAGGGATGCTTGGCGAAGAACTCGATGGACTAACCCTCCTTTTCCTTGGTGGGGATTTGGAAAACAATAGATCTCCTGCATGAAGTGCTGCCTCTTCTTGCTCTGCATCAGGCTCAATTTCCTGAACTGCCCCGACTTCGGGAGGAACAACAACTACTATTGCCGGTGGTGGTTCTTGAACAGCAACTATTGCAGGCGGTGGTTGTGGTTGTTGTTTTCGTTGAACATCTACTATTGCGGGCGGTGGTTGTGGAACAACTACTATTGCAGGCGGTGGTTGTGGTTGTTCTTTTCGTTGAGCATCTACTATTGCGGGCGGTGGTTGTTGAACAACTACTATTGCGGGCGGTTGCTGAGGTTGAACATCTACTATTAAGGGCGGTGGTTGTTGTTCACCACTTGTCTGCTGTGTTCCCTCTTGCGTGGAATGTGTACTACTTTGAGATAGCGATAAGTTCAGGTCAGGCTCAGTATCACTGCTTTACACCATTAGGCTGGCTACCTCTTCCCCACTCATCTGCTTGGGCCTTGGTTAGTGGCTTTGGCCCACTGATGCAGAGGTGCTGGCCCCAGCTTGGACCCCGGTCACTACTGCTGCAGGCGTACTTTTTTTTCCCAAAAAAGGTTTTCGGGTCAACACCAGACTTAAGTGTCACTTCCTTCTTCTGTTCTTCCTTCTTCTCTGCAACTTTCTTGGTCTTGGAGGACCTGGTACCTGCTTTCTTTGGGCCCATCTTCTTCAGATGTCAGCAGCAGCACTCAGTTGCACAAGTTGTTGAGAATGATGTCTGGTCAGGTTAGTCACACCACACGTGACGTAGTACAGAAGGACGTCCGTCTGGCAGTAGAACAGGCGATGAATAATGACAGACACCTCCTCTTCAGTCTTTTGTGCACCTACAAGCAAAGAAGGCAGAACAACATCAGCCAAATGTGGATTTTTGCTAGCTTTAATTTTAATTACTACTAGAAGTATTAGTACACTCAGTAAGAGTAAGAATAGCAAAGAACTAAAATGCAAATGTAGTGGAAGTGGAACTTGTTTATCCTTAATTTGTGCATCATTTCGGATGGATGCAGCATCAGTGACCTGCAGCAGATAGCAATGGGGATGTGAACAGTAGTAAGCCAACAGGAACAATGGCAAGACACAGGCCAATTTGTCAAAAACAAAACAGCACACTACTACTACCACCACAGCTCCACATGGGCACTCTCATCACAGGTACATGGGTAAAGGCCAGAAAACAATAAACTCAAGCAGGCCTATATCCCTCCCTATATGGCCAGAAAAAGGAGGATGCCTGTTACACGTCACAGCTTAATGCAAAAAAGAAAATCCCCATGGCTAATAGGTTTGAAAGTTACACAACAACACAAACAACAAAGGCATTTACAGTTTACACCCAAACAGTTAACTACACCCCAAACACCACATTTGAAAATTCAATGCATTCCCACCCATGCCCTAAATGATGTTAAATTCAACAGACAAAATGGAAACCGCTACATCAAGCATCCCCGCTGACTACCTCTGGGACTCTAGGCCTATTGGCAGAAAAAATCACAAGTTTGTAGGCCTGCGGCAAAAAAACTAAAGCACGATGGAAGGTCACACAAAATGGCCGACCCCATATGGCCTGGCCACCCCCAAAAACATGAAAAGAAAGAGAAGACAGACAATACATTCCTATGGCAAAAGGACATTGCTTGGCTTCACAAAATGGCCGCCAAGCCGCCCACATGGTCAGACCACCCTCAAACAACAAAGTACAAAGAGGACAGAATCAGTAAGTGGTCCATGCTCCAAAAACTACACGCAAATGACAACCTGAGGAGTTTCTTTAGCAAAATGAACAGCATCTACATTTTCGGGAAGGTTTTAGCCAGGTCGGGAGATATTGCTCGCGAGAATGCAAATTCGGCGTGTTCGGCAGCGCGAACTGTACAAAACGTCGTTATCGCGTTCCCGAGCACGCACATTGGGCACGCGAAGAAGACAAAAACTGTACGGTTGCGTTGTAGCACTGTGCAAAGTTACCAAAACTACGCGAGCTGAATTCTAGGGTTACCTAGTGCGCAGAAAAAGCCATATTATTCAACACACACCCAAAATCTGCAATTCAACACCAAAAACACATTTTGCTAATCAATCCAAAGCCATCCATGACCTATGATGTTACACTTACAACTTAAACACCCCAAAATCAGTTGAACAACTTTCATGCACCCATGATGAGGACTCTAGTAGTACCCTTGGGCCTACTGGCAGAGTAGGCCACAAGCTTGGAGGCCTATGGCAAAAACACAGAGGCTACTACTAGTACCAGGAAATGGCCGCCACGACATGGACAGGCGGTCACAATAAAAAAAGAAAAGGAATAAAAAAAATAAGAAAGGAATAACAATAAATAACAGACAAAGCAGGCCTATCGGAAAAGTAAAATGCATGGCTTCACCAAATGGGAATGGGCACCAGCCCCATGGTCAGCCCACCAACAAGAAAGTACATACAACTTAAATAAACTCATGCAGGTCTATCAATAACCCTATATGGCCAGAAAAAGGAGGATGCCTGTTACACATCACAGCTTAAT
The DNA here is from genome assembly GCF_964261635.1 of Lissotriton helveticus. Lineage (NCBI taxonomy): Eukaryota > Metazoa > Chordata > Amphibia > Caudata > Salamandridae > Lissotriton > Lissotriton helveticus. Next base: position 1,372,578,708 of record NC_136068.1, read on the forward strand.
GCAAAAAAGAAAATCCCCATGGCTAAAAGCTTTGAAAGTTACACAACAACACAAACAACAAAGGCATTTACAGTTTACACCCAAACAGTTAACTACACCCCAAACACCACATTTGAAAATTCAATGCATTGCCACCCATGCCCTAAATGATGTTAAATTCAACAGACAAAATGGAAACCGCTACATCAAGCATCCCCGCTGACTACCTCTGGGACTCTAGGCCTACTGGCAGAAAAAATCACAAGTTTGTAGGCCTGCGGCAAAAAAACTAAAGCACGATGGATGGTCACACAAAATGGCCACCCCCACATGGCCTGGCCACCCCCAAAAACATGAAAAGAAAGAGAAGACAGACAATACATTCCTATGGCAAAAGGACATTGCTTGGCTTCACACAATGGCCGCCAAGCCGCCCACATGGTCAGACCACCCTCAAACAACAAAGTACAAAGAGGACAGAAACAGTAAGTGGTCCATGCTCCAAAAACTACAAGCAAATGACAACCTGAGGAGTTTCTTTAGCAAAATGAACAGCATCTACATTTTCGGGAAGGTTTTAGCCAGGTCGGGAGATATTGCTCGCGAGAATGCAAATTCGGCGTGTTCAGCAGCGCGAACTGTACAAAACGTCGTTATCGTGTTCCCGAGCACGCACATTGGGCGCGCGAAGAAGACAAAAACTGTACGGTCACGTTGTAGCACTGTGCAAAGTTACCAAAACTACGCGAGCTGAATTCTAGGGTTACCTAGTGCGCAGAAAAAGCCATATTATTCAACACACACCCAAAACCTGCAATTCAACACCAAAAACACATTTTGCTAATCAATCCAAAGCCATCCATGACCTATGATGTTACACTTACAACTTAAACACCCCAAAATCAGTGGAACAACTTTCATGCACCCATGATGAGGACTCTAGTAGTACCCTTGGGCCTACTGGCAGAGTAGGCCACAAGCTTGGAGGCCTATGGCAAAAACACAGCGGCTACAAACATAAAATGGCCACCACCACCTGGCCAAGCCACCCACAGAAAGTAAATGAACTCAAGCAGGCCTACACTAACTACATGAACTACTAGGGTTACCTAATTTTACTAAAAATTAATTTTTATTCCACTACAACAGAGTATGCAATTAAATCCAATGCCATCCATGATGTTTTACAGACACAACCGAAACATGGGTGGACCCTTGGGTACCTCTAGGCCTACTGGATGAAATTTCAAACACATACAACTTGGCCCCTCATGAAAGTACAGGCCTCCCTCAATAATAATTTTTAAGAAAGATTGAGAAGCATAGAAAACTGTAGTTAAAAAATAAAAAATAAAAACATTTACAGTACACCAATTCTCAATTCTCAAACTTACTTGTAAAAGAAAAGTTCAAATCCAAAATTCCTCAATAAATCCAAATGCTAGGATGCAGCAGACATACACAAAGAGTGATCCTTCCAGCTCCAATTCCAAATGAAAGTGAACACCACATGGACAAAGCACTGGGAGGAGCCTGGTGGACAGGAACAGGAAGTTGGAGACTCAGGGGCTCTTCCTTTCTCTTGAAAAAAAGAGTAGAAACAAAAAGAGGACTCCTAGCCCAAAGAAATACAGCCAAATCACAATCTGAGGGGTTAAATGAACATTTTTGAGAAGATTTTAACATGCTCGGGAGATATTCTGTGCCAGATTGCAGTTTCTGCGTGTTAGGAAACGCGATCTTACCAACATGGCACTGCAAGGAGGATCGCACGTCCCAATGACATGTTCGCGCGTCCAAATGACGTAATCGCGTTCTCAAAGTCGCATGGGATTGTGCGTCCGGATTCCAAACATCGTAGCGAACGCGACCGTGAGAGAAAAGCGAGAAAGCGAACGCAGAACCACGGTAAGTCATTACCGCGAACGCGAGAATGCTATTGAGCGCGCGAGGAAGAAAAACTACTACGCTACGCTGTCGATTGCGAAGTAGTCGACAGCTTCGCGCTCGCAGCGAAGTGTGAAGTTGCAGAAAATTCGCAAACTCCGCGAACGGAGCGTAGTTCTCTGCCCAGGGTTAGTATAAATCCAGCGGCCACATGCAACCGTGGTACTACCCCCATGCTGAAGAAAGCTAGAATGAGAGTTTACAGTACCTGGACAATAGTACTGATTGTCCTGACTACGTTAGCTGTTCTGTTCAGTGTAGTGTTCTGGATTATTGAAGAAACAGCTCCAGCCCATCACACTGTCCTGCCTCACACCCTACACCCATCTAAAGTTCCTGAACATTTGTATGTTCCGTGGCCTGATTCCCACTTCAACAGACATTCTGCATTCAGTAATAATACTTCCATCCAAATGCTGCACCAGTTCAATCAAGTTGCGGTTGCAGCTGACTGTTATGTTTGTGGACTACTACCTCATGCAACTGAACACACTGTACAGTTCCTAGTGTTCCCTGCCTCATCTGCTTATACTTGCACTCTGATGTACAACCTGACAAACGACTTTCCCTCACGTGGCGACGCTGGCAACCTTACCACATTCCAGCCCTTTCTTTGGACATTCCATGCCCACAACAATACCATCTGTAATGCATCTGACTCAGCACCAATGCGTACCATCATGTCCACCCCTTTGCGAGGTACATGGGGTTACACTATTGTTACCATTCGAGCTAAAACAGTTGCCATTTCAGTCATGCCACGCCCTGGTACATTTTGTCTGCAAGGTAGAGGAAAAATACCGGTAGGAATCAGTCTATGCAATACTACAATGACTTACGACAATTTCACCCCATATCTCCGCCTTCCTACAGGATTGCATTTTCTGTGTGGAAACAAAGCGTACACGTGGTTCCCCCCTGACTGGAGTGGTACATGCTACATTGCTTACCTCCTACCACCCGCTTTCAACAGGGACCACCGCCAAAGAAGACAATTGCCAGATGTGGACCAGGCAGACACCACAGGTCAACAGTTCTATGATGCTATGAAAGGACTGTTGCTGTACTGGGGTCCTATATCCAACAGACTCCAAATCAGAATACTAACCAGAGTCCATGAAGCAACAATTAATGTGACTGCAGGAATACTGACCAACTACTCTGCCAAACTTGATGCCACTCGCATGGTTGCCCTCCAAAATCATATGGTGCTGGACGTCATCTTAGCGGATAGGGGAGGAGCCTGCCGCATCATCAGCGTAAGCTGTTGTATGTATAATCCTGATTTGTCACCGTCAGTATATGATGCTATCTCCAAGCTTCACCGAATTGCCTCCGAAATCCATCAAGAAACTGAAACTCCCTGGTCTTGGAGCTCTGGATTCTGGCAACTACTCATCTCCTGGGGTTGAAAATGATAACAATCTTACTGATTCCGCTAGCTCTCCTGTTCTTCTGCTGCCTGTGCATCCACTGTGGCCCAGCACTCTGTTCTATCTGTGCTATCGGATGTACATCACATACCACGCTTCAACGCACCAAAGATACTAAAATGCTGTATCAACAAGCTGTAGACGAGGGGGGCGTGGCCAAGAGCGCGATGTAAGCAGACGTGCCCGGGTAGAGCTCCGAGCGAAGCTCCCCTTCCACGGGCGATTTCTCCTCCAATTCCTGTGCATTCGGGCCCAAACTCGGACCGAGTGCACCCGGGGTCCTGCCCAGCCATCCCTAGAAATTTCAAGAGGATCGGAGTACCGGCCCCTCCGACCCTCAGTTGCCGCTGCATCTGCCCGCCCAGGGCTCACTTCCGGTCGGCGGCCCCAACTACCCAGGACCGGGGATCCGGCCCAACGAGGTAGGCCGCAACACGAGGGCACTCCCCGGCGCGATCCGGAGGGGAAGGAGATCGCGCCGCGACGCCGGCCGCCCACCAGCGCTCCGGCCATGCAGGGGCCCCAGATTCAACTGCAAGGCATCCGACCCTGGCCCACGACGGCGGCGTAATCAACCCGCCCTGCCGACCGACCCTGGAGGCATCCAACCAGGCCCAGTGAGCACCGGAGAGGGGGAACACTCGGACGCCTGGGGGTCCATTTGGTCGGCGTTACCCCTGGCTCCCAGCAGGTCACAGTGAGCACAGACCCGCTTTGCCCCCTGGCCCCTCACACTCGCCCGCCGCCTTGTCACAGGCCCAGCGAGGGGGACGAGACATTACCACAGCGCCCGGTACCCCCGGTGCACCCACGGCGCGGGGATCCCAGAGGCTACGAGCTGGCACGCCACACTGACCCGCGGCGCCCTGCACTGCTGACCCGCCCTGCCTGCCAGCGCTGGGGGCTTCCCGCCGAACCTGGCGGGAGCTGGAGGACAACCGCACTCCACTGCTTGGAGGCCCGCACCGTCGACGTCGTCCCTGGGCCTGAGTGATCGACGACGGTAGCTGGGTGGCCCCACCTCCTGGACACCAGAACCCACCCGCTGTTCAGATACAACCGCTGGACAACGTTGGACCCATCCAATACTGAAGAGCCCAGCCCGCGCAGCACACGGACCGTGGCCGCGTCGAGACAGCCCATCTCACAATTGGCCTTACACCAGGGGACCTGCCCAGGCCCACGCGGGTGAGCGCCCAGTACACCCCCGCGTTCTCCACCTCGGCCAGTCCGGCACTGAGCTCCACGGTGCCCCACGCAACGTCGGGTGGCACCCAGGATCCCGCGCACCGCCCGGCACGGGCTGAGCTGACGACCTGGCCAGGAGAGGCTAGTACGCACAGGCCCCAACAGTGTTCACCGAGAAAGCCTGCCTGACCGGCTGCCTCCCCGTGACGACCACCCACATGTCAGGGGGGACCAGAGCAAAGACCGGCACCGGTGGGGCACTGAGCAAAGGAAAGATGGTGAAGAACACAGACGCTGACCAAACCGCCTCCAAACTGGACACAATGCTGGCGGCCATGGAACGTCTGGAGGAATCCATGCAACTAACCCGTACGTCGCTGGAGAACAGGATCGATAAAGTGGCTGTGGACTTAACGCTCCTTCGAGCGGACCACAAGAAACTATCCGACCGCACCACAGCCTTGGAGCAAACGATGGCAGAGACCACTCCCAAGCTGACGCAAACAGATAAGCACGTCCGTGACCTACTCAACCGGGTGGAGTTCCTCGAGGACAGAGCGGAGGATGCTGAAGGACGGGCCAGAAGAAACAATGTACGCATAGTGGGCCTTCCGGAACGGTGGGAACGGAGGGAGACAGCGGAACATATGGAGACCTGGCTCAGAGAGCTCCTGCCTGAAGGCACACTGTCACCACATTTTGTGGTGGAAAGAGCGCACAGAGTGCCGTCCCGTCCACCCCCAGAAGGCTCCAACCCGAGGCCAATGCTCATGCGGGTGCTGAACTACCGTGACCGTGACGCCATTCTCCGCGAAACGCGGAAACTGTCGGACATACAGGTGGACAACGCCAAGGTGATGTTCTTCCCTGATTACACCATTCAGGTCCAACGCCGGCGTCAATCGTTCCTCGAGGTGAAACAACGGCTCAGTCGCCTGGCTCTCAAGTACTCCTTGCTGTTTCCGGCACGTCTCAGAGTGGTGGCGCAGGACAAAACCCACTTCTTCGACACTCCGGAGGCGGCGGCGGCCTGGCTGGATTCGGGAGTGGATGCGAACTACGTACCTGCGCCGAAGGAGCAGCGCCGAAATCGAGGTACCCGCAGGCGGAGACAACGGCACGCCTCGAGGCCCGGGTCGCCGACCACAGACGCAGAAATCGGACCTACCCCAGAGCAAATACTGATTGAACATCGGGAGGCCATCCGGAGAACGGCTGAGATTAGTGGATCACAATCGCCCATCCTGATCTCCAACGCAAGCCCAAGATCACGCGGGAGCGAGGACGACGACTTCATATACGGACTGCCAGATGATCCGACCACTGAGGGCTTACCGGTTGTCACACCCCAAACATCGGATCTGATAGCATAAATGACCCTCCTCAACCTAGCCCAGGCCTGGGCATTGCGATTGGCATCCTGGGACGGTTTGGTCGATTTCTAAGCTGACCTGTCCGGAGGTCCACAACAACACTTCCGAGACCCACGGCGGCTACATGCAGCCCCATCTCCATGATCTGAGCTCCACTCCTGATCCCCCTGCCTACCGGCCCGGCCCAGTCCGCCGTGACACCGAGAGAGGGGCAGGAGCGGTCCCGTTGGTACGTCACTGGGAGCAAGCATCTGGCGGGGTGGACGGGCCCCTAGAGGTGAGTGACCCCCCCTGAGGAGGTAGCAGATGGGATCCCCCCCCCCGGGGGTGGACTGTCCGAGACCAGCGACATTGGGAAGCCTGACCTGTCTGCGGACACTGCCACTGACATTTGGTGCCCCTAGACACACCGCCCGTGGTGCGGAGCCGCCACAGCTCCCTTGGCGACTTGAACTGACTTGCAGTACTCACGTGCTGAACTTTGGCATCCCCCCATTGAACTCACGGATTGATTAAGCTCGATAGAGCATTTGGGCGGCGACTCGTTTTGCCGTTGCCCTTTTGGTATTATGTTTCTGTTAAAGTTCTTCCTTTTGAGACTAGTGTGGACATTGCAATGCTGCTACGTGCATCCCTGGGACTGTGGGAGTGGGCGTGGGGTAACATTGGCTACTGTCCGCGGCCGCTGTGTGTGTGCAGGTGGGGTGGGCTGGGGGTTGGGGGGGGGGCCGGGTGCTTGGGCGCGATGCATGCTATGATGACTACGGTTAAATTCTGTACCTGGAATGTCAGGGGCATGCACACACCCTCACGTAGATACCAGGTGTACTCATACCTTAGGCGACATCAGGTCCAGATTGCACTACTACAGGAGACACACCTGGTCGCTGCTGAGGTGGCCGCACTTCGCCGCCGGTGGAGGGGGCAGATATACGCCACGACCTTTTCAGCGTTTGCGCGGGGGACCCTGATCTGGGTCAGACCTGGGGTTCCATTCGCACTAACACACAGCAACATCGACACCGAGGGACGCTATGTCTTCATACAGGGCAGACTAGACGGGCAGCAAATTGTCATAGCCTCCATATACGCACCCAATGTGGAACAGGGGAAATTCTTCATGCGCTTGTTGGCAGTAATTGCGCCCTGGCCAGACGTACCCTTGATGGTGGGTGGGGATTACAACTGCGTACTAGATGTCTCCCTTGACCGCTCGTCCCCCCCAGCAGCAATCGCCCCTGCGCAAGCGACATCCAAGGCCCTGACCGATTGGGCGACGCAATGGAACCTGCACGATGCCTGGCGAGTCAGGAATCCCACCGCCCGGGTGTATTCCTATTACTCGGGAGCCCATTCTCTGCATGTTAGGTTGGACCGATACCTGCTGTCTCGCGACCTGCTTTCCTCCGTGACTGACGCTGACTATCTGGGACGGACGCACTCGGACCATAACCCGCACACGCTGGTCTATGGATGGCGGCGCCCACGTCCGCCAATACCCACATGGCGCTTGCAGCCGGACCTCCTACTCGACCCGCCATTCCGGGAGGAGATGTCCAGGAGAATCTTACAATATTTTGAAGACAACACCGACTCGGCCTCCTCCCCGAGAATTGAGTGGGACGCCTTCAAGGCAGTCACCCGGGGAGGCTGCCTTAGCGTGCAGGCGGATCTACGAAGTCAGGTGGAGAGGGATCTGATAAGGGCGGAGGAGGCGCTACTGGATAAAGAACGGGAGGCGACGGGAGGCGATGATTCCCAGCTGATCTCGGCCAGGGCGGATCACGCTGCGTTGATGGAGCGCCTAAAGAACATTAACTTTGCGGGCCACTCCGCACGCACTCACAACGCGGGAGACAAACCTGGCAGACTGCTGTCATGGCTGATACGGCAGGACACGCGGTCTGCGCCGGTCCTGTCGATCCGTACGACACAAGGCGTCGAGGTCTACACCCAGACACAGATCCACGAGGCGTTCACGTCACATTATAAGTCCCTGTATAGCACACGGCTGCGGGCCACCGTGGTGGAGATCGAGGACTATCTAGCGACTCTACGGCTCCCGACAGCTACTGCTGCCCACCAAGCGGAGCTAGGTGCTGCAATTACCGGTGAGGAATTACGGGACGTGATTTTCTCCCTTTACAATAGCAAAGCGCCGGGCCCTGACGGGCTCCCGGCGGAGTTCTATAAAGCCTATTCACTGGTGCTGATACCTGAACTGTTGAGAATGTATAAGGCGGCATTGGAAGATGCTGAGCTCCCGGCGTCCCTAAACGAAGCTAACGTGGTCTCTCTGCTGAAACCAGGTAGGGAGGCGACAGACCTTGGCTCGTACCGACCATTAGCACTCCTCAACACCGATTACAAAATATTGGCCGCGACCCTCGCCCGAAGACTTGCACCGTTGGTCCCCACGCTGGTGCACGCTGATCAAAATGGCTTTGTGCCCACCCGGAGCACGTCCTACAACCTACGCCGGTTTTTTAAGATCCAACGGTATGCGACCCCTACCTGGCCGCGTTCAGGGTGCATCGTGCTCGATCTGGAAAAAGCGTTTGACTCGGTGGAATGGCCGTATCTCCTCCGAGTCCTCGAGAAATACGAACTAGGCGACGCCTATATCCAGATGGTGGGGCTCCTCTATCAGGCGCCCGAAGTGCGTGTCCGGACTGGGCGGTTGTTTTCCGACAGGATCCGCATTGGGCGGGGTACCAGACAGGGCTGCCCCCTCTCCCCTATGATATTCGCCCTGGCGATGGAGCCATTAGCGGAGCTGCTCCGCGCCTCCGGCGCCGCATAAGGCATCCCACTAGCGGACGGCATGCACTCGGTGTCTCTCTATGCCGATGATCTCCTACTGTATGTCAGAGATCTCACATGCATACCTGAGGCGATCGCGGGCATCTTCCGCACCTTTGGAGATATGTCGGGGCTCCATGTTAACTGGGCCAAATCGGGGACCTTCGCATTCAGTAGCGAGATGCCGCAATGTGAGGTGCGCATGATGGGGGAGACGCTCCGATGGCACCCGACGGTATTCAGGTACCTCGGGATCTTGATATATCGAGACCCCGTGGATCTCCTGGAGGGTAACCTGGTGAGGGCTATATCCTCGCTCACGGCCCAGGTCACGTTCTGGAACTCCCTCCCGCTGAATGTGCCGGCCAGAGTGGCACTGACCAAAATGATTATGCTCCCCCGGCTCCTCTATTATTATGCTAACCTGCCAGTGTATGTGCCAGCGCGCATATTCAGAGAGCTGGAAACCCTCACCAGGCGCCTTATTTGGAACAAAGGGAGACCCCGGGTAGCGTTAAAGACTCTATATGCAGCCACGGACGCTGGAGGCTTGGCCGTCCCCAACCAAGAGCTGTATTACTTGGCGGCCCAGCTACAATGGGTCGCTTACTGGCTGAGCGGCAAGAACCTGATAGACACGGCCACGACTGATACCACTCTGTCCCCCGTGCAGGTGCTCACACTCTTCCACCCCCTAACGCAGGAGCGACACCCCGCCCAAGTCCATGTGGCGATCGCGAAGCGGTGCTTTGTGCGGGCCCTCAAACTTACCAAAGGTACAGTGCCCTACGCCCCAAACCTACCTCTACTGGGAACTCCCTTGGGCACTAGCATACTGTCCTCGACTGCGCTACGCTGCTGGACGGCGGCAGACCTGGACGACCTGAGCGGCCTATATAGCGACGGAGTGCTGCTGCCCTTCGGGACCCTGTCCACAGACACCGGGCTACCAGTGGGTCAATTCCTGGCGCACGCCGGACTCCTACATGAACTGACAAAGGCATGCGGTGACATGGGCCAGGAACCGCCCACTCATCTTCTCATCCAGTACCTACACGTGATGGGCGATGGGTCTCATATAGTGCACTGGCTAGCGCAGGCACTGCACACCCTCACTCAATTCTCCTCCCAAAGGCTGAGGGGGAAGTGGGCGACCGACCGGGGCTCCGACTGGACGGACAAACAATGGACCGCAATATTAGCGGGCGCTAGAAATGTTCCCCGCAACGCGCGATTTAAAACCATCCAATATTATATCATTCATCGAGCATATTTGTCTCCTGACAAACTGAATCGCTATTTCGGCCTCACTTCATCGGCATGTCCCAGATGCGGCCTCCCAGACTCAGATTTCCTGCACGCACTCTGGAACTGCGCCCACCTCGCCTCGTACTGGTCAGCGGTCACTGACACGCTGACGGCGGCCTCGGGCGAAACCCTCCCCAAGACGTGGGAAGTATGCCTACTGGGGCTCTACAGGAGAACCAAGCAAACCAAGCTGCGGGCACGCTTTTGGGACTTAGGCCTCATTACGGCTAAACGCCTCATTACGAGACGGTGGAAAAACGCCAACCCACCGCGCCCTGCAGACTGGCGCCGCTCTTTTAGCAACTGGGCCAGTGCGGAGAGCGTGTCCCTCCCTACACAGAGAGGAGACCGTTGGCCTACGGACATACCCGATCGCCCAAGACTGGGACGCTGCCCTGATCGCGTACCACAGGGCTTGCGCCCGGGCCGGTATAGAATGCCAACCTGACGCGGACTAGAAGGGGCCCTGTCGCTTGCTGTCCATATAGAACACGGAATTTGCCCCCCCCCCTCCGCTGCCGCGTCCTCCCCCCCCCCCCACTGGCGCCCCCCCCCCCCTTCCCCCCCTGCCGCCAGCCCCGCCTACCGAGATCTTCCACAACGAACGATGTCCCCTGCCGCTCCCCGCCGCTCCCCTTCCCCCCCCCCTCCACTGCCCCCTCCCTCCCCTCCCCGCCCCCGCCCGGCGACCGCGGTGACACCACATCCTCGACCACCCCCGCCCATGCGCAGCCCACACAGGGTACACCACACACAGCTAGGATTCAAGACACACTACCACATGCACGAACGCTAGTCCAGCAGTTGTTGAAATGTTTCTCCCTCCCCCTCCTCTTTTAATTCCCAGTTATACCTTTTGGTTAACGCAGAGACTGTTGATTTTGTACACGCGCTGATGCTCGACCCCCCCCTCCCTGTTTCCGTATCATACAATGGCACCTGGGTGTTCTCATGTACAGGCAGCGGAAGCCCAGCGATCCATGTAACGGCGGGGGATACGTTCCTGCTCTAGCTCGCTACTGTACTGAACAGGGAACATAACTTAATGCAATGACTGTTGGATTTCTTTCAGCACCCTGGTCCTAGCGCAGTGCCATGAGCCACATGCGCTGCGGCACGAGACATTTACTAGCACCGCTACTTGTGAACTAATGCATTACCACTAGCTACTGTTTATTTTCACTCGCATTCCATTGGCATGTCATTATGTACTGATAGCCGAGTACCGCTTGTAGTAGTGGTTTATTGTTATGGCACTGTGTGACTGCTGTTTATCTTATCTGTGAAACTAAATAAAGTTTGGGACCGTTGGTCTTAAAAAAAAAAAAAAACAAGCTGTAGACGAGCTTATGCAGATCGATATTGACTGAGGTGTTGCCCATGGCAAAAGGAGGGACTGTGAAACCTGAATCTGCTATGTTGCCATGTGCCCCGCCATCTTTGTGACTACAGCGTCCATTTCACCTCTGTTTCACTGACCATGTATGTGTCGACCTGCACTCTAGCTGACCTTTTCTCCGCACCCATGCTAAAATGTTCCAGGAATGTTGAGATGGCAGATGACCTCGCCCGGGGGTTTTGTTCCTGTTCCAACTACTCAGCAAGAGGCAGGTGATGTGTCTAAGGCTTAGACTGCCCCATTCCTGCATCAAGCTCCATGACAAAGGGCAGGTGATCTGTATCTCCATCTCCGCAGGCTATATGGACTTTCTGCTTTCCTTCTCTTGAGAGGGAAGGAGGGGAGTGTCCACATCCCATAAAGGATGCTGCGTGGTCCTTGCAATTCGAACAATCTCACATTACCTACCTCAAGAGGGTCACAGAAACTTTTGCATCTCTAGAGATTCCTGTGTAAGATTATTAAACCTGTGTTTCTTCACTCCAAGTGGTGTGGTCTCCCATTTTTTAACGTACTTGGAGGAAGCTGTGGACTTGGGTGTTTCCTGCACCGCTGGGTGGTCTACTTCTAAGACCCCCCTGGTTCTACAGTTTGAAGGGTCAAAACCAGGGGGAGGGCAGAATGTGCCAGTACTGCAGCGGCTAGTGGTACAGCAGCTAATGTGACTGGACAAGATCCTTCCAAAATAAGTCCGCCTTCGGAGGAGGACAAAGCAAAAAAAAGAAGAAGATGGTAGCAACAGGTATGGCGCAGGTGTTACCAAGCCTAGGTTTGGGTGAATTGCGCTCCTCCCGGGAACGGTTGGGTAGGCATATCTCACAGTAGGTGAGAGAGACGATTTGGAAATGGGAGCATGTAAATGTCTTTGCTTTGTTAATTGACAACGTGGATGAGAAAGAGGCAAAAAAGAACAATGAGTGGGTACACCCAGGGAATGGTCTAGTTGGTTCCACAAGACAATGATTGAGGAAACCCTGGTTAACTGGTTCAAAGATTTCTCTAATTATCAGGCAATAATGACTGAAAGTTTCTCTGGTTTACGTGCACAGATGGCATGCTACCAAAATAGGATAGCTGGTGCGCATGACGGGTAGGGTGGTGTGGGGTGGAAAGAGTATGATAAAGAGTTCAGGCGGGCAAAAGTAGCTGACCCTGGCCTCACTTGGGATCAAATCGATAGCATCATGTGGCTGCATCACATGAAGTCAGTGCCTCATGATAACACACGAAGGCAGGCCCCCGAGTTAACACGGGAGGGGGGGAGAAGGGGGCAAGTTGGGATTTAACAAATGAACCTGCAGTAGAACCTGCATGTTCCTTCTGTGGTCATGCCTCACATCCAGATTCCAAATGTTTAAAAGAATCAAAGGACAAAGGAGTTAAGAAGCAGGACTGAGGATGTAATCCTCACCAAGGCCCACTACCCAATCATAACAAGTCCTCTGGTCCCATGGTTAAATAAGTACAGCTGCCCCAATTCAGCGCAGATCCTATTAGAAGTTTTCAGGGACAGCTTTAGAATTCTTGCACTTAGTTTTTTAGGTGTTTCGCATTGCCGCAACCAATTGTCTGTAAGATACAATGGTTGCGGCAGCAAAAATAGCAAAAGAATTGAGGCTGGGGAGAGATGCTGGCCCATTTGATGAAATACCAGTGGAGGGACTTGTCTGCTCATCGTTGGGGGTAGTGCCCAAGAAGAACCTGGGGGAGTTCTGTTTAATTCATACCTTGTCCTCTCTTAGGGGTCAATCATTGAATGCCTCCATCGATGGGGACCTGTGCACAGTCAGATATGCATCTTTTGATCAGACAATTGAAATGCTAGGGGGGCTGGGACCGGGTGCATTGCTAGCAAAGTCTGATATTGAATCAGTTTTCCGCCTATTGCCAGTGCACCCACAGGACTTCCGTCTGTTCAGTTTCCAGCTGCAAGGGAGATATTACATGGACGAATGCATGCCTATGGGGCGCTATGTTTCCTCCTCTTACTTTGAGTAACTCAGTTCTTTTCTTGAATGGGTTTTCAGGCAGGTGATGGGGCACCAGTCAGTATTGCATTACCTGGATGACTTATTTTTTGGGAGCGCCAGGCTCTCAGGAATGTGGCAGGGCATTGCTGGGGTTTTTGCGCACTCATGTGAAGAACCGGGATAACACACTTACTGGGTCTCGGCGGCGGGGGAACCGCCCGAATCTTCCATACCTTTTCATACTTAGTAAAAGGAGACACAGGAGCCTTCGTCTGCAGGAGGAACCCAGATTTATTTCAATAGCCCGGGCTATGGAACAGAGACAAGACAGAGGAGGCTACTACTTCACTCTGTAGCCTACAAGCCTTTTATACATTTTTCATCCCAGTCTTTTGGTTGTTAGTCCATTGTTCAATCAGGGCAGTCTTTGCAGTTGATAACCAGATCCAGACGATGTTTGTAGTTGGTGACCTGGTCAAGGCTTGGTACACAGATCATTGTTCACTCGGCTTGATCAAAGCCGTTCTTTCAAGTCATTTTTAATCAGCCTGATCAGGGCCCAACTGTCAGACCATTGTCCAGATAACCTGATCATGGTGTCAAGGATGTTTACCAGGCTGGGAGCAGGAGATGGAAAACAAGCTTGTTTACACAGGGCGTGGGTGTCTCATGGCTTTCTGTTGAACTGCAAATGACAGGGGGTTGGGTGTGCGACAGTTCCTGGGCAGAAATGCAGGCTGCAAGATGGTCTCTGTCGTGTCAGTTTAGATTTTCCTCAGGCACCAGCAGAAACGACCAGGTGAGTCGTGTGGAAGTGTTTGACACAAGAGGGCAATGAAAAAACAATGGAGTCCTGGTACAAATGATGCCGATCAGAAAAACACGTTTCCTCAGATGCAAGAATTCGGTGTCTCTGTGGCACAAGACAAAACTGTAGGGCTGGCCACTGAGATTGAAATCCTGGTCATAGAATTGGATTCAGTGAATTGGACAACTCCCGTGGGAAAAAATTGTGGCTTTCACTCTAGCATTGCAGGAATGTTTGAAAAAAGAGAAGGTTACCTTGCACCAACTGCAACAAGCATTGGCATAGCCAATAGGTCTCTTTTTGGGACCTTATAAGTATTTTGTTATGCAGCACTATATCCTTGGTGCAACAACATTACCTGTTGCATGGTTAAACACTTATAAAGCCCCGAAGGCGAGACCTCTTGGCTATGCCAAAGCTTGTTTTTTTTAAGGGACAAGCAGTGCTATCAGGCTCCGGCTGCCACTTAGAGGTAGAGAGAGAAAGGTGTGTATATATATAGAGAGAGAGGTGTGTAGCGAGAGAGAGAGAGAGAGAGAGGTGTGTAAAGAGAGATAGAGAGGTGTGTAGAGAGGTTGGTAGAGAGAGGTGTGTAGAGAGAGGTGTGTAGAGAGAGGTCTGTAGAGGAGAGAGAGGGGTAGAGAGAGAGGTATAGAGAGGGGTAGAGAGAGAGAGGTGTAGAGAGAGGGGTAGAGAGAGGGGTAGAGAGAGAGGTGTAGAGAGAGGAGTAGAGAGAGAGGTAGAGTGGTAAAGAGGTAGAGAGAGAGAGGTAGAGTGGTAGAGAGACAGGGTGTCTGACACCACATACTCCCATCATTGATATGAAGGGCAGCAACCAGGTGACAGCTAGGTGTAGGACCTCCTAACTTAGTGGAATGCTTTCAGATCGCACACACTGTTGAGCTAGGCAGATGCCTCACACTTTTTGGGCCTCTGCATCACCATCAGCAGGCATTGAAGCAGGACATATAAAGCAGTGCTAAAGCCAACTGAAATAATCCATGTGATAATTTCTTGAAGGAAATCCTGGGGATGGACAGGAGCTGTCCTGCAACATGGCACCCTGCAGCAACCTCAAGATATGCGAAAAGCAAGTGTCAGCAGCATTGGCAGAACGTCCCATTACCAGTCACAATTCAGCAGTTCTGTGTTAAGCTCTTGTACAGTGGGAGTGAAAAAGGGGGCTGTGGAACTACATTCCTACTCTGAGGGGCCAAATGAAGTGCAACATTCAAGGACATTGACAAGCATTCCATTAGAATATGGATGCATAATTCTGTCTCCAGATGATAGACATTACTACTACCTCTCAAAGTCTGAGGTGAACCCCGGTTTAATGGATGTCTGAAGCAAAACATGGTTTGTGTGCTTTCTGAATTCACAGAGGAGGGGACGTTGTATTTGGGAGGGTCTAGCAGCCAGGGCCACTGGATGAATATAAACCATGAGAGAGGATTCACGTACATAGGTCATTGACTGTAAATGCAAGGAGATGAGGAAAGCAGAAACTGATTGATGCGTACAGGCTAGCAGGTGCAAGATGACGGGACAGGTGCGCGAAGGTCCATTTTATGGCACCACGGAGTCAGGCAAGGTGAAGGAGAAAGCAAGACAAAAAAGTACGAGATAGAAACCCATGGTGTCAGGTCCAGACCTGAGAACAGATTGAGTAGGGGGTTTGGTGGGGGCTGCTATAGTTTGCAGGCAACGTGATGAACAGAGTACAGACTCACTGTGAAGATGAAAGGACATGTATGGGGAAGGGGATCCATGCTTTCCAGCACCAGCCAATCAGGTCGTATTTGCATCACACGATGGAGGGGTGGAGGGTCATGCTTAGTCTGCCAGATCTGGGGCAAAGGCACATTGGAAGAGATCACGCTGATATACACGACTTGCCGAGCACGTTGGAACAATCAATGTGAGGGGCTATGCTTTAGAAGCACTGACCTCTGTATCCTGTACAAAGGCACAATTGCTCTGAGTGGCGGCGCTTAGTAGCACCATACTGTCAGATTCACTGTGAAGCACCGCCACTGGGAGTGGTCATGCTGGTATGTAAATGCTTGACAGGTATAGTGCACAGAAACATACAATGGAGAAATCAGGCATAGACTATTGGCCGCTCACATAAAGTGTGAATGGGCTGAAAATGTGAGGGGGTCACAGCTTATTACGTCAGGCTGACAGATCCCGTCTGGGGGCGCCGTCATTGCAAGATGACACTTGCAAGCTGGTGATACAATGTGACGAGCAAAAAGCAATCAAACGGACTGTTGGTGCAACAGACAAGCTCGGTGCGAATGGTCAGTGATGGGTAGATGTCATGATTACAAAACACAGTCTATCAGGTCCAGTGTGATGGCAAGGAATGAGGATTACATGCACCACGCTGTAAAATCTAATAAAGTGGAAGGACCTGTTAAGGGCAATAAAATAAAATAAATAAACTCACGCTGTACTAGGCTGCCTGACTTATAGTTCATAGACACAAGAGGGAATTAAAAGATACTGGGCAAGCACCTTGGCCGGCCTGCACAAGTAGAACAGTTCAACCTCTGTAAAGGATCCCTGGAAACATTTCCATTATGGAGGATGCCAGGAGGCATTATGTAGTAACTGCTCATCCCATCCTCGTCGCCATAAATGTAGTGGACTGGTCCCACATGTTCAGGTGTCATAAGTAGACGCTGTAGACGTGGCCAGGTATAAGTAGAAGTGGTTTGTTAAGTTCATAGATGTAGATACAATAAACCCCACCAGGAGCAGCCTCCTAACTGCTCAGCCCATCCTCAACTGACAATACTCCTGCACCCAGGCATTTCACTCACACTAACATTCTAACCGGAACACACACACTGGTTGAGCAGCTAGATGCAGAGGAGTAAATGAACATATGTACAACCTGAGGATACTACACATTACTGGGCATGTGGACGCACAAGAAGCAATCATGTCTGCCCCCAGCAAGCCAGAGATGAACGAGCACACCGTGGGAGGAATCTGGGCTAACCCGCTACATTGGAAGGTGATCAGGAGGAGGAAAGCGCTCAAGAAGGTAGTCACAACACTTGCATGCCCCGCGCTGAAAGTTTTTTTTAAAAAAGCATTGGCCGCGCAGCCGTGATAGTGACACGGCCGCGAAAGTGAAAGTGCTCGCGGGCTGCAAGGGTGCCCACGAGCGATGCACTTAACGACCCATGATAGAGGAAAGCCAGATGGTGGCTGCACGCATGCCCACGCGCGTAACCGTAAGCTTGAGGCCAGCAAAAGCGCGTGGTAGCACTTTGAAAACCCACTTACTAAATGTCTCACCATAGCTACACATGCGCTGGCTCAGGCGAGACCAAAAAACCGATGGGACAGTTGAAGTCTGCATTAAAAATAATTCCCATGGCATGCCCATTCTCGCGCTCCATCGCACAGTCAATGTCAGGTCTCAAGGAAAAGCAGCACCACACCAAGTTGTCCGGTGAGGTCCAACAGGATATGCGGATTTGGATGGCATTCCTGCGTGATTTAAATGGCAATGTGGTATGGCACAGCCCAGCTAGATCAAACCCAGAGATGGGCCTAATGACTTATGCTGCAGGTATCGAGGGATTTGGTACTTTGGAACGAGGGGGACCCCTACATAAACAACAATAGAACTTGCTAGCTGTAGGGCACAAATCACTGGGGTAAACAACAAGCTGACAGCAAAATATGGTGATAATTTAGCGACAAAAAATGAATAGGGCCCAAATATATGCAAAACCAGTGTGTAATATATTTATCCAAATAATTATTACATAGACATTTTGTTTTATTCTGAAGTTATTTTTTCTTTATTATTTCATTTTTTATATATAAATTCTGGTCATTATGCGTTTCCATCACATGTATCAAAATTGTTTCTATTTTTCATCTTTTAACTTTTTATATATATAGTGATTCTTTTTATACACACATATAATAGTTTTTACAAACAAACAAATCAATATTATACATAATACATTTAAAAACCTAAAGGAGGGGTTTTAGCATAATGTAAAGGCTGTCGGTTGATGAAAGAAGGGGGGCTTGACGCGCGTTTCGGCGTTAAAGCCTTCTTCAGCTGAACCCGTCTCAACTTTATCTAAAAAGTACATGAAATACATACAATCATAAATACATCAATACCAACGTTCCCATGTTTAAAAACAACTAAAAAATAATACATCTATTTCTGGGCCTTATTCTCTCATTTTATTTTTTTACACAAGTACATTTCCTCCTGTATGTGTCACTATACTAGGAATATCATCAGAGCACTAATCTGAAGATTGAGAAATGGTGATGCATGTGATGGAAAAGCATAATGACCAGAATTTATATATAAAAAAATAAAATAATAAAAAAAAAATAACTTCAGAATAAAACAAAATGTCTATGTAATAATATTTTGGATAAATATATTACACACTGGTTTTGCATATATTTGGGCCCTATTCATTTTTTGTCTCTACATTATCACCATATCTTGCTGTCAGCTTGTTGTTTACCCCAGTGATCGAGGGTTTTGGTGCCATTCTTGGCCCGGTGTGGTCTGCTCAGCTTTGGACAGCATAGTGGGTGGAGTCCGGGCTGACAGGTATTGTTCCTCATCCTGGTGACGTTATCCATTTGGCCGGAACAACTACGAAACCAAACTGTGGTCTTTTAGTCTGACAACATGTCAGTAGTGGAGTGCATTATCCATCAATCGGCTAAGTGTAAAATTATGCTGCGTCTATTAAAAGACATAATACTCATATGCATGAAGTTGAATGTACTGTGTAAGGCAAAACATGTCCCAGGCATGTTGAATCATGCTGCTGATGCGCTGTCTCGCTTTAAGATGCAGGTTTTCAAGTCCAACCACCCCAAAGCAGCAGAGAACCCAATGCCTTTCCCAGACCAGCTTTGGCAACTTGGTGCCTCCAACTATTGGACCTCGAGGCAGCTAGCCTAGCACCCAGGACCAAGCAGGCCTATGAAGGGCCTATCGTGCCTTTTGTAATTTCTTGGGGGAAGAATGGGAGGGGGCATGGCATGAGTCATCGGTGGTGGTTTCATTTCTGAAGGCAATGAGGGATAGGGGTGCTCTGTGGCATGCGCTTCTTTACAAAAATGCGGGGTAAGTGTGATCCCACCAGCACCTTCATTGTGCAAAGAGCACGGGGTGGCAGCGCTTACAAGGTCCCCAACCAGACGTCAGGCAGCCAATTGGCATTGACACTTTGTCAGCATTACTCGGGGCATTAGAGCAGGTTTGTAATTCTTCAGGGGATGTCCTTCTTTTTAGAGCAGCCTTTACTCTGGCTGTCCATGGCGATTTCAGGGCGGGGGAACTGGCAGCAAGAAATAAGCATGACCTGGCACGGGGCTGCAATTTGATCCTGTGCGGGTGCATGGAGGGTCGCTGTTTGTATCTATCCATAGACCTAATTTTATCAGAACAGTAGAGGGGACCAAAGTATACTGCAAAAAAACATAGGAGAGTGTTTGCTGTTCCATTAGCAATCTTGAATCATTCCTCACATGCAGACCACGGGGCGCGGAGAGTCCTCTATTAATCTATGGCGATATGATTCCGCTCACTAAATTTCAGTTTGGTAGAGTCATTAGTTTGGCTCTCAGGGCGGCTGGTTTGGACCCATCAAAGCTTAGTACACACTCTTTTAGGATCTGGGTGCAACTCAGGCCACGGCCAGAGACCTGTTGGGGCATGCGGTTCCGAGGATTGGTCGGTGGTCCTCAGGCTATTACAAGTGTTATGTGCGTCTACACATGCTTTAAAGTATGCTATTAGTTACTGACAGTGTTTTTTTTGTTTTGGTTTTGCAGTTTCCATGTCCTGTCCCGCAGGGAGGAAGCTGGCCAAGGTTCACTGGTCGTCGGAGTCTAGCGCAGCCCAGGTACCCGCCTGGTGGCAAAAAGAAGTGGAAGTATGTATAGTTGGTAGCTCATTTGTGAATAGATTGAAGCAATTTTTCTTTACAGTCAATTCTGCACACCGGACATGTTGAGCCAGTTTCAATGTTTCTTTACATGGCCGTGGGGGTTTATGTCTTGGCCAATTAAGGGATATGTTTGGTGGGAGGGGTTAGTCGGTATGCGCACTGAACCACTCAATGAAGAGAATCAATAAGCGGATAGATACATTGTTTCAATCCCCAACATTGCAGACTATTGTGCATGGGTGCATCAGGGGAAAAAGGTTTTCTGCAAGATGGCGTTCATCTCTCCAAAATTGGTAATTACATTTTTCTGTAAAATGTACTTGCCAGGTTAGAGGGGGAACGGAGCAGGGCATGACCTTAGGGTGCAAGGGGGGCGTAGATAGTCAGTCAACTATGCTGGCCTGTGGAGGTAAGGTCATGATTTGTGGGCATCTTTTATGGTACTTACTTGGCATCACCATTGTCAAATGAGAACGCCTGGGGGGGAAAGTTGGTCACTCATGGAACTCCAGGGAACAGATATAGCTGGAAGGGTGCAGGGGAGGGGAAGTTCCACTTCTGATAGGCTTTTGGGCCAACCCCCGCACAAGTGCATTGGTGCAAAAACTTGGCATAACAGCACAGCCCTTTTGGAGATAATATTGAGGGCGTAGGGGGTGCCCGGGGAAGATAACCTTCTGGGTAACTGGGCCTCCTGTGCAAGGTCACTCCGGTAAGAGGGTGGGACCTAGCATGTTCTTGGACCAGGCATGACCTTGCCGTAGGCTCATGTATGGATACGCAGGTAAGGAATAATGTTGATCATTTCATTTATGACAGGAATGGCTATGTATTAGAATCATATTAAGGATAGCCATCTGGAATACTGTACATATTAATGTAAAGGATGGGACTTTTCTGCGTATTGTAAATATTGTAACTATGAGAATGTAATGTTTTGTTATGTAATTAATAAAATAAGGCTGGGGTTCTTACGACCCACAAACCCTAGACACTGTGTTGATGTACAATTTTATGCCTTGTGGGAAAGTGGAAGGGTTTGTGATCCCATAGGGCAAAAGGTGTTTTGAAGAATGGAATGCTTCGGGAGGGGCGGGAGGGTGGCAACTCTGCAATACCTGGCCATATAGGCTCAATCCGGGATATGTAGGAAACAAAATGTACATCATATGAGTTTTAGGTTAAGAATAGCTATTCATTAGACAATATGTTAAGGTTAGCCATTCATAAATAATTGTAAATACATTGTGTAAGAAATTATGGACTATTGGATGGGTTTTCTGCGTATTGTAAATATAAAATCTTAATATGCTTTATCATTTAATAAAATATGACCGGGGTTCTTATGGCCCCTAACTGAAAACAATTGTGTTTTGATGTGTATCTATGCCTCGGGAAGAGTGGAGGGGTTGTGGTACCCTTGGAGGCCATGGTTTTAGAATGGACGTCAGTTTGGGGCAGGTGACTCAGCAATAACTGGCCATATAAGGTCATCGTTTAGAATGTAAACTTCATCTTCTGACAACTTTTCATAACACTCATCTTTGAGGATAGAACTAAACTCTGTTAATAACAGTTTGATCAACAACGAGGCTCTGCTACAAGCATCCATTTTGTTGTAGGCAAAGATGTTGTTTCAGTAATGGATTTTCTTGCACAAAAAGTCACCCAACTATTACCAAACATTTCCCTAACAAACAGCCACACCAATTTGTTTTTACAAGGAAGCGGGCTTGATACGATGGTGCAGGCAAACAATATCCTTGTGAAAAGCGTGGCTTTACCACGACCGGCTGTCCAGTTGACCAAATCCTAGACAAATAACTTGCATTTGATTTAGTAGAATAACATTGTGTTTCATGTATATACTAAGGTGAAACGTTTCCGCCTGTTACAGAAACACTTTATTCGGATTTTGAAAAGATGATATCATATTTTCATATGATATTGCATGAATGACATTCCAGAACAATGTCATGGGTCCACATGCATCAAGCATTTTTGGAGTCGCAAACAGTGCGATTCCTTAAAATCGGCCGTTTGCGAATGCAAAAGTGCTGTTTGGGATGCATCATGCTATTTTAGAAATTGCAATTTTTTTGCAAATTCTAAAATTGCGATAGCACATAAGAAATCGCAATTGTGCAATTTCTAAAATGCTATGCATCATTTCTTAAAAATGTGCGATTTTACAAATTGGAAGTGCAAATTACCACGAAGTTCAACCTCGTGGTAATTTGCGAAATTGTTCAAATGTGCACAAAAATGCATTTTTTAAACTGTTAAGTTACAGACACACATGTCCTTAGGACATGTGTGTATGTAACTTATGCTAAAAAGTATATTTCATGGGTGCAGGGGGGGGTCATTTGCACCCCCCTCTCCACCCTTGAAATGCATTGATGAATTTCGATTTCAAATTGCGAATTCGCAATTCCCATTCATTCCTATGGGCATTTTGGCCCATAGGAATGAATGGGAATTGTGAATTCGCAATTGAAAATTTGCATTTTTTATGCAATTCCGTAAAAATAGCGATTCCGTCATCAGCATCGGTTGGGCGGTGCTGATGACGGAACCGCTCCGTCATCAGTACAGCCCTGGGGGAGAGCGCTGGCGCTCCCCCCCCCCCGCCCCCCTGTGCGGCAATCTTTTTTTTTTTTTGCAGGGGTGGCAGCGGAAGACTTTCCGCTGCCACCCCCTGGCCCCCCCACGCTTCCTGGTGACGTCAGCGTGCACAGCGCGCGCCGACGTCATCAGGAAGCACTGGAAGCGCTGGAAGCCATTTGTTTCCAGCGCGTCCAGGAGACAGGTTAGTGTTTGCTGCTCCGGTGGGGCGGGGCGTTTTTCGGTGCCTTGAGGCATCGGGGGGGAGGAAACTGTGTTTCCTCTCCCCTGATGTCCCAATGCACGGCATTCCTGGTGCACGATCGCGCACAGCGTCGCGATCGTGCACCAGGAATGCCCCACTAGACACCAGGGATTGTTTGTTTTGGGCAAATTGTGTGTAGGAAGCGACCCCTTGTGCAAGGGTCGCTTCCTTTGGCTGGCATATATATTTTCAGACTTTTCTGCCCCCCCTGGGGCAGATCGGCCGTTTTTTTTGGCCGATCTGCACCCAGGGGGGGCAGAAAAGCCCACTAGACACCAGGGATTGTTTTTGGGCATATTTATTTGTCGAGGAAGCGACCCCTTGGGCAAGGGTCGCTTCCTCTTGGGGCCAAATAATGTTTCAGACTTTTCTGCCCCCCCTGGGGCAGATCGGCCGTTTTGTTTGGCCGATCTGCACCCAGGGGGGGGCAGAAAAGCCCACTAGACACCAGGGATTGCTTGTGTTTGTTTTTTTTTGTGCAGGAAGCGACCCCTTGGGCAAGGGTCGCTTCCTTAGGGGGCCAAATAATGTTTTAAACTTTTCTGCCCCCCCTGGGGCAGATCGGCCGTTTTGTTTGGCCGATCTGCACCCAGGGGGGGCAGAAAAGCCCACTAGACACCAGGGATTGTTTTTTATTTATAAAGGAAGCGACCCCTTGGGCAAGGGTCGCTTCCTTAGGGGGATAAAATATTTTTCAGACTTTTCTGCCCCCCTCGGGGCAGATCGGCCGTTTTTTCGGCCGATCTGCACCCAGGGGGAGCAGAAAAGCCCACTAGACACCAGGGATTGTTTTTTATTTGAAAAGGAAGCGACCCCTTGGGGAAGGGTCGCTTCCTAGTGGCCCTAATATTTTTTTAGACTTTTCTGCCCCAGGGGGGAGGGAAATACAAAAGCCCACTAGACTCCAGGGCCAAGGGTTGCTTCCTTGGGCCCATTTGTTTTCAGTATGTTCTGCCGTGTCTTTATTTGGCCTCTCTGCCCTCCGTAGGGTTGCTTCCAGGGGGCCCACGTTTATAATCTTCCCCCCTTGGGGACAGACACCCCATTTGAGACATACCCTGTGACATAGCCTGTTGTAATGTGTGTTGTTTTTGTTTCTTCTAATGTGTATTGTTTTTTTTTCTCTTTAGATTGTTGCAGTGTGCGGGTCCGTTACTGTTGGTTCTGTTGTTCTGCTGTTTCTGTAGTTGCATGTGTTTGGTAAGAGACCTTTTTTTTGTTCAATTGTAATGTAATTGTTTATTTTGCAAAGTGTGTAGTAATACGAGTATGTGTTGTTGCTGTTTGTTGTGATTGTAAAACATGTTTGCATTTGTTTTTGATGTGTCCTTCTGTAGATGTAAGTTTTTTTTTTCTTCTTTCTAGTGGGATATCGTTGCCTATTTGCTGTGTCTTTGCAGAGTAGGTGCTGGTGAGTGTAGTTGTGTCTTGTAAGTGAATTGTATATTTTTTCTAAATATATTTTTGGGTGAAAAAGTGTTACATTTGTATCTTACTTTGCGCAGTGTTGGGGTTGTTGAGTTGTTTGTGCAGACTCCTTTATTTGTAAGGATAATGGCTAGCCGCCGGATTACTGCTCAGCAAGTTGTTGGAATGCTTTTTGATTCTTCCTCTGACCATGGTCCAGAGTCTGACTGATTCTGAGCCAGAGGTGGGAGGTGAAGATTCAGGTAGTGAGTTTTCTCTACACATGGCTTCATCTGATGATGAAGACACTTTGAGTGCTGATGAAGCTACTTTTGGTGTGGATGATGTGCCTGTGGTTGGGGAGGACATTGCTGTGTTTACGGTTTTGGAGGACATGGTTGTGCCTGTGGTTGCGGAGGACAGTGATGTGCCAATTGTGCGGCAAAAGACATCTGGGCTGCAGCCTGGGGCTGCTAGACTTCCAGTTGGTGTTGTGAGACAAGAGTTAGCTGGGCGGCGGCCTGCGGCTGCAAGACTTGACGATGAAAGTTCTGACCTCTGGGTTGCACCAGGCATGGTGCAGCCGGCATTGCCTGAATTTACTGGTGTTCCAGGGTGTAGGGTGAACACTGAAAACTTTTTGCCTATTGATTTTTTCAAGTTGTTTATGGATGATGTGTTTTTGGCAGAGATTGTAGAGCAGACTAATTTGTATGCTGAAAATTTTTTGAGGTTTTGAGGGTGAACAGTGCCAGCCTTAAGCCCCACGCTAGAGCTACCCGGTGGACTTCCACCAATTTGGAGGAGATGAAAAAGTTTTTGGGTTTAACTCTTTTGATGGGCTTGCTTAGGAAACCATCAATGGCTTCATATTGGTCTACTAGTCCCTTGATGGCAACAGCTATATTTCCGGCAGTCATGAGTCGTGATAGGTATTTGCTTCTGCTGCGGATGATGCATTTTGTTGACAATAGTCTTGCTTTGCCACGAGATCACCCTGATTGTGACCGTCTTTTCAAGATTCGGCCTGTCATTGATCATTTGGTTGATCGATTTTCTGAGATCTTTTATCCTGGGAAAGAAATTGCAGTGGATGAGTCTTTGCTGTTGTTCAAGGGCCGCTTGGTATTTCGGCAATACATTCCTAGTAAGAGGGCACGCTATGGAATCAAACTGTATATGCTGTGTGACAGTGAGACTGGATATGTCTCTAATTTCAGGGTGTACACTGGTAAGGAATCCAGGATTAACCCCCCTGGTTGTCCGTCGACTTTTGGAGTGACTGAGAAAATTGTGTGGGAACTTGGTCGTGGATTTTTTAACAAAGGCCATCATTTGTATGTCGATAACTTCTACACTGGTGTGCGGTTGTTCAGGGAATTGGCCAAAGTGGACACTGTTGCTTGTGGCACAATCCGCTCAAACCGTAAAGGTTTCCCAAAAGAACTTGTTTGTCGAAAGCTTGCTCGGGGACAGTGCAGTGCTTTGCGTTGTGAGGAGCTTCTAGCTGTGAAGTTTACAGACAGGAGAGATGTCTACATGTTGACTACAATACATGATGAAAGCACTGAACCGCGGAATGTTTGGGGTCAGGTTGCAGAAGTGCGCAAACCTGTGTGCATACTGGACTACAATAAGTACATGGGTGGTGTTGACAGAGTTGATCAGAGGTTGGAACCGTATACTGCTCTTCGTAAGGCTTACATTTGGTACAAGAAGTTGGCTATCCATCTTTTCCACATGGCAACCTTTAATGCTTTTATTGTGTTCCAGAAATCTTGTCCCCAGTCAAAGTTGACTTTTGTAAAGTTTCAGGAGTCTGTAATAGGCAGCCTTGTTTTAGTGGAACAGGCAAGTGTTCCTAGAGTTGGAGTGGTGGAGGATGTTGCCAGATTGAAAGATCGCCACTTTCCTGATACAATTCCTCCTACAACCTCAAAAGACTTTCCCAGTCGGAGATGTAGAGTCTGTTGGCGAAGAGGTTTGCGGAAGGAGGTTCGCATGTACTGCCCCGACTGCCCTTCAAACCCCGGGCTGTGTGTACCTGCTTGTTTTAGATTGTACCACACGCAAAATAATTTTTGGGAGTATCAATGAGTGGTAAAGTGAACTGGTTGGTCTTTATTCTGTAATAGTTATTGTTCAGTTTCAAAGTTTGTATTTGTGTAGTCTTTTTAGATTTAGTTGTCGAGTTAGTAGATTTGTATCAATTTGCAATTTGTTGTTGTTTCTCTTTTATTTAAAAAAAAAACTAAAGTATGATGTTGGTTTGCGTGTAGTGTCCATTGTCTGACTGTGTGCATGGTTTGGCGCTTGACTGCCGGTGTCTGTGGACTGGTGCTTGTCTGGCGGTGTCTGCGGACTGGTGCTTGACTGGCGGTGTGCGTGGTCTGGTGTTTGGTTGGCGGTGTGCGTGCTCTTGCGCTTGCCTGGTGTTGTGTTTGGATTTGTCTTTGGCTGGTGGTGTTCGTGGAGTGGTGCTTGACTGGTGATGTGTGTGGAGGGGCGCATGGCTGGTGGTGTGCATGGAGTGGTACTTGGCTGTCTGTGCACGGAGTGGTGCTTGGCTGGCGGTGTGTGTGGAGTGGTGCTTGGCTGGCGGTGTGTGTGGAGTGGCGCTTGGCTGGACGGTGTGCGTGGAGTGGTACTTGGCTGTCTGTGCACGGAGTGGTGCTTGGCTGGTGTTGTGTTTGTGGAGTGGCGCTTGGCTGGTGGTGTGTGTGGAGGGGCGCTTGGCTGGTGGTGTGCATGGAGTGGTACTTGGCTGTCTGTGCACGGAGTGGTGCTTGGCTGGTGGTGTGCGTGGAGTGGCGCTTGGCTGGTGGTGTGCGTGGAGTGATGCTTGGCTGGTGGTGTGTGTGGAGTGGTACTTGGCTGTCGGTGTGCGCTGAGTGGTGTTTGGCTGGCGGTGTACATGGTCTGGTGCTTGGATGGTGGTGTGGGTGTACTGGCGCTCGGCAGGCGGTGTGTGAGTAGTTACTTTCTGTTGGTCACTACACACACTGCTAGTTGAGTGACACTCCACACAGTCCATCATTTTGTGTAGTTGCAGTGTCCGAAATGTGGGCGTGTGAAAGTGATGGGCTCTTGAATGGTGCTGTTTGCTGGTGTGAGTGTTGGAATGTGATGGGTCCGCGGCTGGCGGTGTGAATGTTTTGTATGTGTCACGCGTACGAAAGGTGTATGAATGGCCTGTAAAGAGGTTGGTGCCTTGACGTGGCTTTACAGCTCACGAGCTGTGAGTCAGTGGTTCAGTTTATCATACTTTCAATTATACACAGTGTATTTCATTTTTGTGAAATTACTTGCGTATACAATTGTATGTACTGAATCATCACTCACCCTCGTGCCAAATCCAACCAGTATGTGTGTGTGCTTGCGGATTAGATGGGTGTGCAGTAATAATTGTTTTTTTTCTCTTTCTGCAGTAGGGTGTACCTTGCCCCTTATTGTGATTGTTGTTATGTGTTGCTTTTCCATTCGGATGGTGTCAATGGTCTGGTTTGTATCAGGTATGAAAGGTGCGTGAATGGCCTGTAAAACGGTTGGTGCCTTGTCGTGGCTTTACAGCTCACGAGTTGCGAGTCACTGGTTCAGTTTTTATGCATTTATTTATTGACAGAGCATTTCATTTTTTTGAAATATCTTGTTAATAAAATTTTATGTACTGAACCATCACTCGCCCTCGTGCCAAATCCAACCTGTATGTGTGTGTCTTTGAGGAATAGATAGCCGTGCTTGAATGTTTGACTTTTGAGTAACTCTGTTAAGGTGTGGTATCCTTTTACTCGGAAGAACAAGGGGAACGCAGGGTGGTAGGACTTTTTTGCCGGCACAGCGATCCCACGCCAAAAAGTTTGGAAAAGTGCTATTTTTACCTATTTTTAAGGTTTGCAAGGAGTTCTGGGTAGGAAAACATTGGGGGACCCACACAAGCCATACCTCCCTGGACTCTCCCAGGTGTCTAGTTTTCAGAACTGTTTGGGTTTGCTACTTTCCAAAGAATACCACCCAGCCCCGGGCCAAAAACTCAGGTGCACCCCCCCCCCGCCCCCAAATCAAAGTTATATTGCTTCAGGGTATTTTATATTCACCACCGTACGATTTGGACCTTTTCCTGTTGCAGCCACTATGGCTTCCCACGCAAGTGGGGTACCGTTTTTATCGGGAGACCTGGGGGAACGCTGGGTGGGAGGTAATTTGTGCGAGACCAGTGATGCCACGCTTTCCCAGACTACAACGTGTGAAAAAATTTATTTTTTTCTGCTAAAATTGAGGTTTGCAAGGGATTCTGGGTAAAGAAACGTTGGAGGATCCACGCAAGCCATACCTCCTTGGAAGCCCCCGGGTGTCTACTTTTCAGAAATGTGTGGGTTTGGTAGGTTTCCATAGATGGCTGTCTCGCACAGGGCCAGAAACCCAGGTTACCCCTCTTGCAAAAGCTGGTGAATTTAACAATGGTGAAAATGTTAAGTCCACCAGCTTTTGCAAGAGGGGTTACCTGGGTTTTTGGCCCCGTGCGAGACAGCCATCTAGGGAAACCTACCAATCCCACACATTTCTGAAAAGTAGACACCCGGGGGCTTCCAAGGAGGTATGGCTTGCGTGGATCCTCCAACGTTCCTTTACCCAGAATCCCTTGCAACCCTCATTTTTTGCTTGGAAAAAATCAGTTTTTTCACACGTTTTAGTGTGGGAAAGCGTGGCATCACTGGGCTCACACAAATTACCTCCCACCCAGCGTTCACCAAGGTCTCCCGATAAAAATGGTACCTCACTTGCGTGGGTAGGCATAGCGGCTGCTTTAGGAAAAGGCCCAATTCATACTGTGGAGACCAAAACATTACCTTTAGCCAAATAATCTTATTTTTTGAGGGGGTCACCTGAGCTTTTGGCCCGGGGCTTGGCAGGCGTCTTTGGAAACTACCAAACCCAAACAGTTCTGAGAACTAGACACCCTGGGGAGTCCAGGGAGATATGGCATGCGTGGGTCCCCCAATGTTTTCCTACCCAGAAACCCCTGCAAACCTGAAATTTTGGTCAAAAACCCCACTTTTCCATACTTTTTTGGGTGGGATCTCGCTGCCGGAACAAATGTCCTACCACCCAGCGTTTCCCTTGTTCTCCCGAGTAAAATGATACCTCACTTGTGTGGGTGGGCCAAAGGCATGTGACTCAGGCTGGGGTGCTTAATTTGTAAAACTTAAATATGACTAAAAACTACTTTTTTCAAAATTCATTTTTGGCGTGTTCTGCTTTGGGGCACCCACACAAGTGAGGTATCCTTTTACTCGGAAGAACAAGGGGAACGCAGGGTGGTAGGACATTTTTGCCGGCACGGCGATCCCACGCCAAAAAGTTTGGAAAAGTGCTATTTTTACCTAATTTTAAGGTTTGCAAGGAGTTCTGGGTAGGAAAACATTGGGGAACCCACACATGCCATACCTCCCTGGACTCTCCCGGGTGTCTAGTTTTCAGAACTGTTTGGGTTTGCTACTTTCCAAAGAATACCACCCAGCCCCGGGCCAAAAACTCAGGTGCCCCCCCCCCCAAAATCAAAGTTATATTGCTTCAGGGTATTTTATATTCACCACTGTACGATTTGGACCTTTTCCTGTTGCAGCCACTATGGCTACCCATGCAAGTGGGGTACCGTTTTTATCGGGAGACCTGGGGGAACGCTGGGTGGGAGGTAATTTGTGTGAGACCAGTGATGCCACGCTTTCCCAGACTACAACGTGTGAAAAAATTGATTTTTTTCTGCTAAAATTGAGGTTTGCAAGGGATTCTGGGTAAAGGAACGTTGGAGGATCCACGCAAGCCATACCTCCTTGGAAGCCCCCGGGTGTCTACTTTTCAGAAATGTGTGGGTTTGGTAGGTTTCCATAGATGGCTGTCTCGCACGGGGCCAGAAACCCAGGTTACCCCTCTTGCAAAAGCTGGTGAATTTAACAATGGTGAAAATGTTAAGTCCACCAGCTTTTGCAAGAGGGGTTACCTGGGTTTTTGGCCCCGTGCGAGACAGCCATCTAGGGAAACCTATCAATCCCACACATTTCTGAAAAGTAGACACCCGGGGGCTTCCAAGGAGGTATGGCTTGCGTGGATCCTCCAACGTTCCTTTACCCAGAATCCCTTGCAAACCTCATTTTTTGCTTGGAAAAAATCTGTTTTTTCACACGTTTTAGTGTGGGAAAGCGTGGCATCACTGGGCTCACACAAATTACCTCCCACCCAGCGTTCCCCAAGGTCTCCCAATAAAAATGGTATCTCACTTGCGTGGGTAGGCATAGCGGCCGCTTTAGGAAAAGGCACAATTCATACTGTGGAGACCAAAACATTACCTTTAGCCAAATAATCTTATTTTTTGAGGGGGTCCCCTGAGCTTTTGGCCTGGGGCTTGGCAGGCGTCTTTGGAAACTACCAAACCCAAACAGTTCTGAGAACTAGACACCCGGGGGAGTCCAGGGAGATATGGCATGCGTGGGTCTCCCAATGTTTTCCTACCCAGAAACCCCTGCAAACCTGAAATGTTGGTCAAAAACCCCACTTTTCCATACTTTTTTGGGTGGGATCTCGCTGCCGGAACAAATGTCCTACCACCCAGCGTTTCCCTTGTTCTCCCGAGTAAAATGATACCTCACTTGTGTGGGTGGGCCAAAGGCATGTGACTCAGGCTGGGGTGCTTAATTTGTAAAACTTAAATATGACTAAAAACTACTTTTTTCAAAATTCATTTTTGGCGTGTTCTGCTTTGGGGCACACACACAAGTGAGGTATCCTTTTACTTGGGAGAACAAGGGGAACGCAGGGTGGTAGGAATTTTTTGCCGGCACGGCGATCCCACGCCAAAAAGTTTGGAAAAGTGCTATTTTTACCTAATTTTAAGGTTTGCAAGGAGTTCTGGGTAGGAAAACATTGGGGGACCCATGCATGCCATACCTCCCTGGACTCCCCCGGGTGTCTAGTTTTCAGAACTGTTTGAGTTCGCTACTTTGCAAAGAATACCACCGAGCCCCGGGCCACAAACTCAGTTGCCACCCCCCAAAATCAAGGTAGTTTTGCAATAAGGTAATGTAAATTCACCACCGTACGATTTGAACCGTTTCCTGTCGCAGCCACTATGCCTACCCACGCAAGTGAGGTACCATTTTTTTCAGGAGACCTGGGGGCATGCTGGGTGGGTGGAAATTTGTTGATCCACGCAGATTCCAGAACTTTCCACCACAGAAATGTTAGGAAAATGTGTTTTTTTGGTCAAATGTTTATGTTTGCAAGGGATTCTGGGTAACAAAACCTGGGGGTAGGCAGACGAGTCACCCCATCCTGAATTGCCCTGGGTGTCTAGTTTTCAAAAATGTATAGGGTTGCTAGATTTCCCTAGGTGCTGGCAGAGCTACGGCGCAAAAACAAAAGGTAGTCTTTTTGTCCGAAACGTGCTAAATTTCACTGGGAAATTGAGGTGCGACCATGCTGCGTTTTGCGCTGTTTCATGTCGCAGCCACTATGCCTACCCACGCAAGTGAGGTGCCATTTTTTTCGGGAGACCTGGGGGCACGCTGGGTGGGTGGAAATTTGTTGATCCACGCAGATTTCAGAACTTTCCACCACAGAAATGTGAGGAAAATGTGTTTTTTTGGTCAAATTTTTATGTTTGCAAGGGATTCTGGGTAACAAAACCTGGGGGTAGGCAGACGAGTCACCCCATCCTGAATTGCCCTGTGTGTCTAGTTTTCAAAATTTATAGGGTTGCTAGATTTCCCTAGGTGCTGGCAGAGCTACGGCGCAAAAACAAAAGGTAGTCTTTTTGTCCGAAACGTGCTAAATTTCACTGGGAAATTGAGGTGCGACCATGCTGCGTTTTGCGCTGTTTCATGTCGCAGCCACTATGCCTACCCACGCAAGTGAGGTGCCATTTTTTTCGGGAGACCTGGGGGCACGCTGGGTGGGTGGAAATTTGTTGATCCACGCAGATTTCAGAACTTTCCACCACAGAAATGTGAGGAAAATGTGTTTTTTTGGTCAAATTTTTATGTTTGCAAGGGATTCTGGGTAACAAAACCTGGGGGTAGGCAGACGAGTCACCCCATCCTGAATTGCCCTGTGTGTCTAGTTTTCAAAATTTATAGGGTTGCTAGATTTCCCTAGGTGCTGGCAGAGCTACGGCGCAAAAACAAAAGGTAGTCTTTTTGTCCGAAACGTGCTAAATTTCACTGGGAAATTGAGGTGCGACCATGCTGCGTTTTGCGCTGTTTCATGTCGCAGCCACTATGCCTACCCACGCAAGTGAGGTACCATTTTTTTCGGGAGACCTGGGGGCACGCTGGGTGGGTGGAAATTTGTTGATCCACGCAGATTCCAGAACTTTCCACCACAGAAATGTGAGGAAAATGTGTTTTTTTGGTCAAATTTTTATGTTTGCAAGGGATTCTGGGTAACAAAACCTGGGGGTAGGCAGACGAGTCACCCCATCCTGAATAGCCCTGGGTGTCTAGTTTTCAAAAATGTATAGGGTTGCTAGATTTCCCTAGGTGCTGGCAGAGCTACGGCGCAAAAACAAAAGGTACTCTTTTTGTCCGAAACGTGCTAAATTTCACTGGGAAATTGAGGTGCGACCATGCTGCGTTTTGTGCTGTTTCATGTCGCAGCCACTATGCCTACCCACGCAAGTGAGGTACCATTTCTTTTGGGAGACCTGGGGGCACGCTGGGTGGGTGGAAATTTGTTGAACCACGCAGATTCCAGAACTTTCCACCACAGAAATGTGAGGAAAATATGTTTTTTTGGTCAAATTTCTATGTTTGCAAGGGATTCTGGGTAACAAAACCTGGGGGTAGGCAGACAAATCACCCCATCCTGAATTGCCCTGCGTGTCTAGTTTTCAAAAATGTATAGGTTTGCTAGATTTGCCTAGGTGCTGCCAGAGCTATGGCGCAAAAACAAAAGGTAGTCTTTTTGTCCGAAACGTGC
This sequence comes from Lissotriton helveticus, assembly GCF_964261635.1. Lineage (NCBI taxonomy): Eukaryota > Metazoa > Chordata > Amphibia > Caudata > Salamandridae > Lissotriton > Lissotriton helveticus. Next base: position 1,372,612,127 of record NC_136068.1, read on the forward strand.
TAAATTTCACTGGGAAATTGAGGTGCGACCATGCTGCGTTTTGCGCTGTTTCATGTCGCAGCCACTATGCCTACCCACGCAAGTGAGGTACCATTTTTTTCGGGAGACCTGGGGGCACGCTGGGTGGGTGGAAATTTGTTGATCCACGCAGATTCCAGAACTTTCCACCACAGAAATATGAGGAAAATGTGTTTTTTTTTGTCAAATTTTTATGTTTGCAAGGGATTCTGGGTAACAAAACCTGGGGGTAGGCAGACGAGTCACCCCATTCTGAATTGCCCTGGGTGTCTAGTTTTCAAACATGTATAGGTTTGCTAGGTTTCCCTAGGTGCTGGCAGAGCTACGGCGCAAAAACAAAAGGTAGTCTTTTTGTCCAAAACGTGCTAAATTTCACTGGGAAATTGAGGTGCGACCATGCTGCGTTTTGCGCTGTTTCATGTAGCAGCCACTATGCCTACCCACACAAGTGAGGTACCATTTTTTTCGGGAGACCTGGGGGCACGCTGGGTGGGTGGAAATTTGTTGATCCACGCAGATTCCAGAACTTTCCACCACAGAAATGTGAGGAAAATGTGTTTTTTTGGTCAAATGTTTATGTTTGCAAGGGATTCTGGGTAACAAAACCTGGGGTTAGGCAGACGAGTCACCCCATCCTGAATTGCCCTGGGTGTCTAGTTTTCAAAAATGTATAGGGTTGCTAGATTTCCCTAGGTGCTGGCAGAGCTACGGTGCAAAAACAAAAGGTAGTCTTTTTGTCCGAAACGTGCTAAATTTCACTGGGAAATTGTGGTGCGACCATGCTGCGTTTTGCGCTGTTTCATGTCGGAGCCACTATGCCTACCCACGCAAGTGAGGTACCATTTTTTTCGGGAGACCTGGGGGCACGCTGGGTGCGTGGAAATTTGTTGATCCACGCAGATTCCAGAACTTTCCACCACAGAAATGTGAGGAAAATGTGTTTTTTTGGTCAAATTTTTATGTTTGCAAGGGATTCTGGGTAACAAAACCTGGGGGTAGGCAGACGAGTCACCCCGTCCTGAATTGCCCTGGGTGTCTAGTTTTCAAAAATGTATAGGTTTGCTAGATTTCCGTAGGTGCTGGCAGAGCTATGGCGCAAAAACAAAAGGTAGTCTTTTTGTCCGAAACGTGCTAAATTTCACTGGGAAATTGAGGTGCGACCAGGCTGCGTTTTGCGCTGTTTCATGTCGCAGCCACTATGCCTACCCCCGCAAGTGAGGTACCATTTTTTTCGGGAGACCTGGGGGCACGCTGGGTGGGTGGAAATTTGTTGATCCACGCAGATTCCAGAACTTTCCACCACAGAAATGTGAGGAAAATGAGTTTATTTGGTCAAATTTATGTTTGCAAGGGATTCTGGGTAACAAAACCTGGGGGTAGGCAGACGAGTCACCCCATTCCGAATTGCCCTGGGTGTCTAGTTTTCAAAAATGTATAGGTTTGCTAGGTTTCCCTAGGTGCTGGCAGAGCTACGGCGCAAAAACAAAAGGTAGACTTTTTGTCCAAAACGTGCTAAATTTCACTGGGAAATTGAGGTGCGACCATGCTGCGTTTTGCGCTGTTTCATGTCGCGGCCACTATGCCTACCCACGCAAGTGAGGTACCATTTTTTTCGGGAGACCTGGGGGCACGCTGGGTGGGTGGAAATTTGTTGATCCACGCAGATTCCAGAACTTTCCACCACAGAAATGTGAGGAAAATGTGTTTTTTTTGGTCAAATCTTTAGGTTTTCAAGGGATTCTGGGTAACAAAACCTGAGGGTAGGCAGACGAGTCACCCCATCCTGATTTGCCTTGGGTGTCTAGTTTTCAAAAATGTATAGGTTTGCTAGGTTTCCCTAGGTGCTGGCAGAGCTACGGCGCAAAAACAAAAGGTAGTCTTTTTGTCCGAAACGTGCTAAATTTCACTGGGAAATTGAGGTGCGACCATGCTTCGTTTTGCGTTGTTTCATGTCGCGGCCACTATGCCTACCCACGCAAGTGAGGTACCATTTTTTTTGGGAGACCTGGGGGCACGCTGGGTGGGTGGAAATTTGTTGATCCACGCAGATTCCAGAACTTTCCACCACAGAAATGTGAGGAAAATGTGTTTTTTTGGTCAAATTTTTAGATTTGCAAGGGATTCTGGGTAACAAAACCTGAGGGTAGGCAGACGAGTCACCCCATCCTGAATTCCCCTGGGTGTCTAGTTTTTAAAAATGTATAGGTTTGCTAGGTTTCCTTAGGTGCTGGCTGAGCTATGGCTCAAAAACAAAAGGTAGTCTCTTTGTCCAAAGAACGAAAAATTTCACTGGGAAATTGAGGTGCGACCACGTTGCATTTTGTGCCGTTTCCTGTCGTAGGCACAAGGCCGACCCACACAAGTGAGGTACCGTTTTTATCGGGAGACCTGGGAGAACGCTGGGTGGGTGGAAATTTGTTGATCCACGCAGATTCCAGAACTTTCCACCACAGAAATATGAGGAAAATGTGTTTATTTTATCAAAATCTTAGCTTTGCAAGGGATTCTGGGTAACAAAACCTGGTGGTAGGCAGTCGAGTCACCCCATCGTGAATTCCCCTGGGTGTCTACTTTTCAAAAATGTATAGGTTTGCTAGGTTTCCCTAGGTGCCAGCAGAGCTAGGGTGCAAAAACTACAGGAAGGCACTTTGCCAAAAAAGGGTCAATTTGTAACTGCAAAATTTAGGTGTGACCACATTGCATTTTGCGCCGTTTCCTGTCGCAGGCACAAGGCCGACCCACACAAATGAGGTACCGTTTTTATCGGGACACTTGGGGTAATTCAGATTTGTAAATCAACTGTTATTACCAATTGAGCTTTCATGCATATCTCCCTTTCAATGAAAGACATTGTGTAAAAAAAAAATCTTTATGAAAAATGACCAATAATTCTCATGCTAGTATGAGTATTCCCAACTTTGAAAATGTGCAATTATATACTGTTTCTGAACTCTATAATTTGTACCCAATTCAGAAATACATAGGTGTCCTTCATACAGATTATTCCATGTATACATTTTCCAAGACAAAGTACACTATACCCAGTAAATGAAAAAATACCATTGCAAGTTGCTGCTCAGTTTTTGGATCTGGGTTCGTCGGGTTCTTGGTGAAACTACAAGTCCTATATATCCCCACAACCAGGAAGGTCTAACGGATGTAACGGTATATTGCTTTCTAAGAGCTGTCAAAATTAGAAAAAGTTATAGGTGAAAACGTTGAGACAAAAGGCTGTTTTTTTCAACAAAATTTCAAATATTCCAATATCTAAATGTTAGTTTCTATAACGAAACCTTCATGGATTTAGACAAATGACCCCTTTCTGAATTCAGAATGTTGTCTACTTTTCGAAAATGTAAAGCTTTCCAGGATCCATTATTGCTTTCAAACTCATTTCTACCATTAACTGGAAGGAGGTGGAAAGCTCTAAAAATAGCAAAAATAGGCTATGTCCCAGAAAAATGGCAAAACTGAGTGAAAAATTTCGGTTCTCTGACAAAAGACTGTCATTCCCTGAAAGCTGAGAAAATGGAGATTTCAGCCCCACAAACCCTTTTGTAATACCATTTTCAGGGAAAAACCCAGAGGCTTTCATTTGCAGCCCGTTTTTCCCATTTTTCTGAAAAAAACAAAAGAATAACTATATTTTGGTTAATTTCTGGGACCCCTCCAAGGGAATCCACAAACCCTGGGCGCCTTTAGAATCCACATGATGTTGGAAGAAAAGGACCCAAATTTGGCGCGGATACCTTATGTGGTCAAAAAGTTACAAGGGCCTAAGCGCGCACTACTCCAAAACGCCAAAAAAAGGCTTAGCACAGGAGGGGAAAAGGCCTAGCAGCGAAGGGGTTAAGGCTAAGTCAGACCCTTGGCTCGGCTCTGACTTGGCCCTTCCTGTTAATTTGTTGGGTCACCTCTAGTGATATCAAAACACGTGCTTTTCATTAGCGCAGCTGAAAAGGTGCTCACCTGCTCCCAGGGCTCATACACTGTATCACCCCAGAGATCACTTCACCCTCATCTGGGCTTATTGCATAATTAGTAGGGGCGTTTCACGACTTCTTTACCGAGGATAGGCGGGCATGTGGAATGTCCACATCAGCAAAGGAATCACTCCGCAAATTACTCAGTCCTGATTATCTCGCCACTCGGCCTAGATAAACAGAATGGGAAATAGTCCACCTCCTGAGGGGGTGGGGGCCTCCTTAATCAAACAACCCTCCGGCTCCATTTAAAGAAGAACATGTTCTAAATGACACCAATTTCCCCGAGCTGTGAACTTTGAAAACGCTGCGATTTAAAGCAACCCCCTCCTGCCTCTCCTCCTTTGAAAACATTATCAGTGATCTCAGCGTTTAATTGGCCAATAGCCTGCGGGGCTGAAAGGGTGTAAGGATCAGATTGGGCGAGGAGGGACGGGGCTTCCCCTCGAGGCGCCATATCTGAGATCTGCTCGCGTGTCTCCCATGAAGGCTGAGTAACGATGGCCTTTGAAACAGGCCTTTCCCATGAAAGCAAAGCCCCGTGTAAATGAAAGCGCTGCCTTTGGAGTTTGAACCGCCAGTTCTTCGCATTTTATGGGCGAGGCACCAACATTTAACGACAGCAGGAAACCTGCGTGGAATGTCATGTTTATCCCCCCACCGTGCAAGCCTAAGTGACTGATCTCACAGAAAAACCCAAACAGAAAAAGTATGTGGATTCACTGTCCTTTATAGGGTCAGAGATTTTTTTTCATGAACAGGGAAGTGGGTTCACGGTATAGTTTTAAAAAACACTGGTAAGGTTCTCTTGAATTAACAATGGCTAATCTGAATACCACTTTGGGTTATATTTCAAGTTTCTAATGGACAAATAAAATTCAGAATGAGAGAATTCCTGTGAGTGTTTAATTGGCTACTGGTGTGATTGCGCATTCCCAAAATGCTCAGGGGCAGATTTATGATAACTGGCGCATCCCCAGGGACGCGCCAGTTATTTTGCACCGCTGCTCCGCCACCCATGGTGCGCCGCATTTACAATGCGGCGCACCATGGGGCAAAAACGGCACAGATGCGTGACGCATCTGTGCCGTAAAGGTGGCGCATTGCTGGAGTTGCTTGCGACGCAGCTCCAGCAAGGCTCGGGGGTGCCCCATCTTTACAATGCTGCGTCAAGACCTACGCCTGCTTCAAGCAGGCGCAGGGTTTTGACTCAGCATTGGCCTGAAAGTGACTGAGTGAAATCTTATAGATTTCACTCAGCCACTTTTGCGAGGTGCACCTGCCCCGGAACGCCCACCCTGCGCCGGAACGCCCACAAGTGGCGCAGGGCTTTACAACGTGACGCATCTGCCTAGATGCGTCACGTTGTAAATGGGTCGTAGGGATGCGCCACGTTTACGCCGCAGTTGCGTGATGCAAACGTGGCGCATTCCCAACATAAATCTGCCCCTCAATTCAGGAATTCAGGCAATGACGTCAGAATATCTTGGTTTTCCCAATTTCCCTCATTTAATTCTTGATATGACACAGGCATTCTTTGGGGCAGATTTATTAAGCATGTGCACTGCCACAAACTGATGCAAATCGAAACAAAGGGGCAGATTTATGAAGGCCTTGCGCCGCCGGTGCGTCATTTTTAACATGGGAAAAAGTGACGCACCGGCGGCGCAAGGCCTTCATAAATCTGCCCCAAAGTATTTATTTTCTAGTGCAAATCATTTTTAGCCCTGGAAAGTGCCATTAAAGGAGAGCGACCAGAGGCGTGGCTTGGTCAGTAAGATTGTGGGGGGCGGGAGAGGGAGAACTTCAGATTTCCCAACAATCATGCTTACGGGGCAGTGCATTCCGAGTGCTTTAATGGAATATTTTTCAAACTAACCAGCATTTTGTAAGACCCTCAAACCAGAGACAAGAGGGCGAGTGTGTGTTTTTCAGGAAGTATGTGAAAATCTCAGGTGAAATCTAACAAACACCTCACCATACCCAACTGAACGCACATGTACGCCACTATTTACTACACAATACTATTTTTAAGGGGGGAGGGGTATAACACCCCAAACACCCCCCTGAAGCTACGTCCCTGCAAAAAATACTGGGCCTCATTTATGAGAAATGACGCATCGCTGCATGAAAGCAGCGATGCGTCACTTCTCAGTGCGCCCTCCTTTCGAAATACCTGATGCGTCATATTTACTGTATGACGCATCATGTCGGAAGGAGTTAAAGATACGTCAGTATTTCTGACGTTTCTGTAAGCGCAAAAGTGACGCATTGCTGGAGTGTGTCACGAAAATGACGCAACTCCAGCAATGCGTCCTTACACATGGGCCTGCGTCAGTCTTACGCCTGTTGTGAGGCAGGTGCAAGATTTTGACACAATGGCGTCCTAGAAGTGACGCAGTGAAATCTCATAGATTTCACTGCGGCACTTCTGCAAGCCTTTTTGCAGGGGAACGCCCCCCCTGCATACATTATATCTGACGCCGGTATAATGTAGCGCAGGGGTTTACAAAGTGACGCATCTGCTTAGATGCGTCACTTTGTAAATAGTGCGTAACAGTATGCATGTTTTACGCTGCCGATGAGTTACAAAAGTGACGCATCGAATGCGCAAAACTGACTCAAGGCCTCATAAATGAGGCCCACTGTGTGCTGTTTTGAGCTACTTTAAGTCAAAAGGGGCGTTCCTTCGGTGGTATGTATGCGTTTCCGCTCTACCACTCATGGTTTTTGACACAAAGCCTGATCCAAATTGATTTTCGGGCCTGGCTTTGTATACAAAAAAATAGCTCCTCCTATAAACAGGTGTTAATTGCTCGCTTTTCTCCAAAATGTCAATCATTGAGTATGTGCTGCACTGTGCAGCACACATCTAATGTATGGATTGTGAAAAAAATGGTCTAAACATAGGATTTTGTATCAGAAGGTTACCCTTCCAGTACCAAACCTATGCTAGACAACATGCGCACATCTTTGTGTGTGGTGGCGCTAGGCAACCTAGTTATGTGCAAGAGAGCAATAGCGCCATATTTATTAAATATGGCTCAGAGCTGCACTTTCCCCCAGCGCAACATACTGCAGCATCTTTGGTTGCTACACTGCATAACTGTATTTTTAAGCAAATCGACCTGTTTGTCGCCAGTTTTAGCGCTGGAACTGAATTATCTTAGTGGATGTGTTGACACTAGGTGGACTGGACCTTGTTTCTGGGGTTTCCCCGATACTTTAAACTTTCTTTGCTGGCTCATTCAATGAGGAAATTGAAGCTAGCACAATGTATTTTGTACCTTTTCTTATTTGGACATGCTCGCCAGTCTAAACTGTTTAATCCATTCTCGCTGTGCCCCATCTGTATATTTGTAAACGAGAAAAACAAAAGTTAAATGTAACATTACATATTTAACAAAGTGCATTTCCAAAAATGGTAACTCCATTTTTTCCAAGCATGTATGCATGTCTTAGACTGTACGCTATCATCAAACATGCAATTCAAGTAGAAGCCTATTTTGTAGGTCGTAACTGCAGAGTGTGTGGTAAAACAAACTGCTGCACCAAGATTTTCTAGTAAGTAAGGTACTAGGGATTTTGATGACATTGGAGTTTCTCTGAGCACTTTCCTTCTGAGGCAATAATTTATTTGGGGGGAGGGGGTGGTGATGGGAGATTATATGTGTGATTTGTATTGTAATGGTGGTGACAAGGGGATTTCTGACTCTGTCATCATTACTGGGTTAAGACTCCCCATCACCCTCAATATTGGGTAGTAGTGGAGACTGGGGGGAGGGTCCAGGACAGGTGGGAAGCAGTGCTTAATTTGTGCTGTTGGTTTCTAGTGCTTGGTACTGGCACTTAATTGACAATACCTGGACTTATGGCTGTCTGCCACATGGTGGAGCTGTTGCCTAATTTAGAGATGAGCATAGCAACAGTTGTTTATTAATTCAAAATACATTACAAATCGCTAATACCTTGCATTCAAACTTTTTGGGGGGCCTGGAAGAGTCTGAATTGTCAACTTGTAGAAGTGAGATTGTTAGAAATTGTGTTGGCTCTGTCTTTGGCAGCACTGGCGGGTCAACGGGTAATACGAGCTTCAGAAGCCTCCTGACAAGGGGCCTGGCACTTTTTGTTTTACAAATTAAGCACTGGGATGGGTGGTGACCTGGCATCACTTACCATAGATGTGGGCACTCTTGTCGATATGAAAGTCTGTTGGATTGGGAATCTATGGATTGGCTCTAAGGCTGTAAAGTGTACTCCTCAAAATGTGTAAAAGTAGTAATGTGATCTCATTAGGTTTAGAAAAGTTGATAGTGTAAGGTTAATGGGAAATATGGTTAGCAGTGTCTTTGTATATGTGTATATTGGGTCACCTTATTATTTGCAAAGTATGATCTTTTGGAGTGATGAATTGTTTTTGTGTTGTATTTTAAAGTCCTGTGTGTTAAACTTAAAGGAAGGTTTCATAGGTATTTTTTCATTGTCTCGTTGTGATGGGTTGAGTGCATGCATTCCAGGGCACCTCTTAGACCTATAAGTTCTGGACGCCAAAAAGTAGTATCAGTACAACCATGTGCAACTAGCAGCACACATTAAGCATTGGTTTCTGTGTAGAAGAGGAACCCAATAAATGTCAATGTATTCAAATATTTTCTAAAAATAAACAGCTTCTTTTTAGAGAAGCCTTTTTTCCAGACAGTCAAAAAATAGACAGGGCTGCCATCCCCATATGATTTACCTGCAACAATTGGTTACACTGTTAGCATTGCATTATGGGTGTCCAAAGGTGTGATGCTTTTACTCTTGTAATTTTGGGTCACTGTCTTCAACTTTGTTCAATCTTTGTGAACCTAACAAAGTTAATAAATTAAATAAAACAGCGAGAAGCTCATCAAAAAGTTTCATTTGTAGAGAGAGAAAACAAAGAAAGCTGATGTAGCAACTTTACAAACTTCACGAGGTGCAAAGTAAGACAAGTTTATGGTCAACTCCGAAGTCAAACATTAAAACTTTACTCACCCCTGTTTGTTTCTGTAAAAACATGGTTCACTTTGAAGTCAGTAACCAGTGGATACGATGAATTTAAGCACTCATTTCATTACTCGTTAGGTTTGAGGTAATTTGCAGTTATGCTATTCATGGTGAAATTAATGTATAATATATTCACTGTAAAGGGCTTTGGGTGAGCCTCATCCAGCCTCAAGACATTGTTAATCACATCTTTGTTTAGTTGACAACAGTATTTTGCTGTTACTGTTTTTCTTTTGACTGTTTAGGTGTGTCCATCTGCCTCTATTGAAATGCATGAGGACCTATTTTACAGTCTGTGAGTGTCCCAGTAGCAGTGGGGAGCTAGCTCCGACGAAAGCATCTGAAAACATGGACGTACATAAAAAAGTATTAATTTTACAGATTCTTTTCTCAGAGCCTACAGTCCCGTGGTGCCACACTAACTGATTATCATCACAGAAGCCATCATGGAATGGTATTTTAAATTCTCTTTACTTGTTTTAGGATTGATTCCGAGATGACTGATGTGGCTATAAGCAGTCAGTGAAGCTTACAACAGCATTGTGTAATGAGCTCTGACAAAAGCATCTGAAAACGGGTGCTGCAGAGGGTGAAGCAACTTTTTAGGTAGGCCTTCTCGACCGCACCTGTGCTGTCTGTTGTGAGGCATATCAAAGCTTGCCAAGAACATAGAACATAGATGGGTTTGGAGCCCGCCTTGTTACTCAAATTTGCCTGCCTCTTATTCATGTCCCTGCTTGTCAATCTTGTATTTGTTGCTCCCATGGAGAAGTGCCTCTTTGAAATCTCGTTGACTGGCATCACTGTATCCACTGCTTGCTTTTGAACACCACTTATTTCTCTTGTGTGAGTGTGTTGTTGAGCTGTTTCCCGCGGTATACACCCGTTACAACGCATCTTTTACTCCGCACTACCATTACAACGCGACTTTTACTCCGCATACCATTACAACGCATTGCGCTGGGGGGCGCTCTAGGATAGGGAATAAGTATAATTTACTATCCAACACCTTCCCTAGGGTCCACGGGGACTGGAGTTAGAATAGTAAATTATACTTACCACTATCCAGCACCCCAAAGCGCTATGCGTTGTAATGGTATGCGTTGTAAAAGTCGCGTTGTAACGGTATGCGGAGTAAAAGTATGCGGAGTAACATGGTACATCCGTTTCCCGCGTGTACATCTTTCACTCTGTCCTCCATGTTGCCCTATGTTGCCTGACTGCTTATCCCGCCTCCTCCCTCTTACAATTCCCTGTGCGCTTCTTCCCATTGCTTCACCCCACCTATGCCCTCTGTTTTGACTTCCCCAATTCTCATGCTGTTTTGGTCCTGCACTCCACCTATTTCTTGCATGTCCCTCCCATGTTGCGTCAGTATTCTTCCCACCCTTCCCTTTGTTGCTTCTCCTGTTCCCCACCTTCCCTCATGTTGCTTCCACTTCCCCAGATTTTGCATGTATTATTTTCTTAATAGTTACTTATCCGACTCACTTTTTGATCCTTTCCAAAACTTTTTTAAATGTTATATATTTTTTCGAGAATCCAGTAGCTGCCACCCATCTTGGATCAGCATATAAAACATTTGCGCTTGTATAATCATGCTGGCAAGCTCATTCATGGTGACACATGCACCCATATATATATTATCATGCAAGCGCGCACCAGCAGAGTAATCATCATGCCTGTCTTTATTTATCTTTTTTTTAGTTAATGCTGATTACTATTAGGAAAAACGATTGTCAAGAATCAATTGGTCAACAAAGTGAGACCTACTGCCATTGTCAATGCTTGTTTCTATAGCATACATTCTACTTTTGTCTCTGCTCACAGTTAGTCCTGAAACAATCACTGGCAAAGCCAGGAGCACACAGAACAAAAGTCAAACCTTTTTGCTTTGCCAGTGCTTGTTTGCTTTTTTGGATCATCCTGCACTCCCTTTGGATCAGCATTTATTCTTGAAAAATACAAAATTAAATAAAATGATTAAGTAATTGCTTACCATCAGAGGCTATGTCCTTTCTACAAACATATATAGTAAACAGTGTTGCCAGATTTTAGAACAGGTATGCTCAGCAATCATTCAGTAGATTGTTTGCCCCCTGGAATTCTAAAACTCCTTCCTTCTTTCAGTCTTTTGTCTTTCTCTCCATCCTGTTGTCTTTCATCTTTCTTTTTTGTTTTACCTGTTCATCTTTGTCTCCATCCTCTTTTCCTTCCTTCATCCTTCATTCTCCCCATCCCTATCCCTTCACTATTCTTTTTCAATCCAAATAACAGACTAACATGTCCACCACCCAAATTAATTTCATATTGTTTCCAGACTAATTCACCACTAATCTTTTTTTTGATTTTTGGTTCCAGAGTAGCGTGCTGCTCGCCTAGAAGCGTTTTGACGCCTCATCGGGTGTGGCAAGCTCAATGTAAATGCAAGCCATTTCCCTCCTTTATCCCTCCACTTCTCATTCCAAATAATAGACTAATATATACACTGCTCAAATTAATTTAATATTTCACTATACTAATTTCACCACTAATCATTTATGGGTTCCGAAGTAGCGTGCTACTTGTAGAAAAAGCACTTTGATGCCTCGTCAGGGGTAGTAAGCACTATATAAATTGAATTACAATACAATACAACCCTTGGCACAGTAACCTTTCATTTGTTTCAATAATTCATTTTTGCCTACTTGTCAAGGATGGGACACAGAAAAGGTAATTGAATCACCTTCCTTATTTCCAGGGTAAAGGGCGACTTCGATCAGTAGCCACAGTGCCACTTTGCACTTAACAGTACACATGAAAGGTGTCAAGTGTCACCTTAGGAGGGTATCACACTGGAGGACTAAACAAACAAGCATTGGCAAAGCCAACAGGTCCTGCTTATGCAAGAGCTATTGTCTTTGTCAATGTTTTTTTTTAAATCCATGTTGTACATTAGCACGTCTACTGATGAATAGGATTGAAAGTAAAAACTAAATAAATACCAGGCGTGGTCAGTGCTGGACACATCATAGTGTTTTTTTTTTAATTTTCAACCATGCTGCCAAGCAGCCACGCTGCTGTACAATATGACAAAAAACATATAGGCCAAGCCAACAGCTCTCCCGTAGGTAAGATCTATTGCCCCTGCCAATGCTTTTTTTTCAGCGGCAGGGGAGCGGTAAAGGGGCAAGCAACAACCTGGGAGGGGGTTGAGGCAGGAGAGGAAAAGCAACAACATGGGAAGGGGGCGTGGCAAGCATGAAACAAAAGGGAAAGCTACAAACAACGGGGTAAGCAACAAACAGAGCAAACAACAACAAGGAACCCAATGGGGGGATGTCCTGCAAACACATACACTGTTGCCACCACATTGCAAATGGCATATTATAAGGCTTGTCCTCCTTCCAGAAACTCCTTTCAGAAGTTCATTTTATTTCAAAGCAAACGTTTGATATCCATGATTGCGAATTGTATATTGTTGCAGCTCTTCTTATCAGACTTTCTAGGCAAGTGACTGCGAGCACAGAAATACCTGCAAAACTGTAACGTTTAAAAAACACTTAGCACTCTTGCCCTTATAGGTATGGATGTAATACTATTTGACATACAGAATAAAATATTGTTCAATTTTATATTTTACAAAACAGATGATGCATTTTGGGTATGGTGGAAAATGACGGTTTGGTTCCTCTCCCAACCCCATCAGCCGATATCTAAATAGAGGCAAATGTTGCAATGAATCTACAGGTGCCCAGGGGTATGTAAAATAGCACTGACGGCTGTGGATGACTTATGGCCTCAATTAGAGTTTAGTGGGTGCGTTACTCTGTCACAAACATGACAGATAGCCTATCAGCCTCAGTGCATTGTAATCTATGGCACTTAGAATAAGGCAGACAGGATATCTCTCATTTTTGCAAAGGAAAAACACTACTGGCAAACTCTAAATCAGGCCCTTAGTGCTCCCCATCAAATTTGTATTTGATGACAATATATGTTTTTAATGTGTTGTGCTTCCTGATCCAGGGAGCATCTATTTTACCTCCAAAGTCAGTCTCCAGCTTTTGCCAGATGAGTTGTTTCCTCCCTCCATTACGCACCATTCCGTCACCATGTAGGAGACTGTGCAAAGGCAAACCCCGAATGGGGTAAGCCGTGCAGTATATGGGGCACAGGGGGAGCAGACTGCGTTTCTGATGTGGCGGGTGATGGCGCTTTTTGTACATTGGCCCTTTTGGGGTTCGCAATGGCTGTCCATGCCAAGGAGCCAAGGCATGGCTCGGTTGCACAGTCTGGCTCTTTAACGGGTTAGGGGTGCACTCAGCAGGTCTTCCACACATGGTTTAAGGACCCATTAGTTAGGTCGCAGGAGAAGCCTCTTGTGTCAAGAGATGCTCTGGCCCTTTACGCAAATATGTCTCACCCTATACTTCTCTCAATATATCCTCGACCTCCACTCTTTGACTCATAGCAAACCTCATCCTCCTACTATGATCTTCCCCCAAAAACTTAATAGACTCTTTCCACCTCTATCCCTTCTTAGCTCACCCGAGACCTCATTTTACTACTATGACCTCCCAAGCAACTCTTTCTAACTTCTTCCCTCATGTATCCCTCCTTTCACTCATCCCAAGCCTCATTTTACTATAATGATTTCCCTAATCCTTTTCTAGAGACTCTTCCCTCCTCCATCCCTCTTTTTACTCTTCCCAAGCCTTCTCTTACTACTATGATCTCCCAAATAATGCTTTGTAGATTCTGCCCTCTTCTATCACTCTATTATCCTATCCAATCAAACTAACAGGCTCATATGTACACTGCTCAAATGAACGCATATTTCCCTATACCAATCAACCACTAATCCTTTTTGTTATGTTATGTTATGTGGAGAACTTGTATCGCGCACGAATCACCGGGGGGCATCTCGGCGCTTTCCTCAGTCACACCTGGAGAGCGAGTAGCCAAACAGAAGTCAGGGCGCTAATACAAATATGCTCTGAGGTGTTTCCTAAAAGCATAATAAGAGGAGATTCCACGCAGGGCCACTGGGAGACTGTTCCAATATTTGGGGGCTAAGTAAGAGAAGGCCTTGCCCCCCGACCTGCTGCGTTTGATGCGCGGTACTTGTAGTTGTCGCATCGAATGAGACCTCAGCGCCCGGGTAGGTCTGTATCTTACCACTCACCATAATTTCTGTCTTACTTGGGTTAAGCTGAAGATAGTTTTACCCATCCAATTGGAAATCTCCAACATACCCGTACAGAAACGATGTTTATCGGCCTCTCTGTCTGGTCCACATTTGAACACCAGTTGGGTGTCATCGGCGTATGACACTGTTTCGAACCCCAGGGCTTCCACCACCTTAGCCAATGGCACCATATAGATATTAAAAAGGGTGGGGCTAAGGCAGGAGCCCTGGGGGACACCCTTGTCCAACAGAATGCTTTTGGACTGATAGGGCCCATAGTGACAGTTTGCTGTCTATCCTGCAAAAAACTCTGCAGCCACTTAAAGGCTAGACCCTGAATACCGGCTGAGCTCAGCCTCTCCGCGAGCTTCGTATGAGAGATGGTATCGAAAGCCGCGGAGAGGTCAAGCAAGACCAGAATAGCGGATCCTCCTCCATCCATAGTCATCCTCAAGGAATCTGTTATGGCCAGCAAGGCTGTTTCTGTGCTAAAGCCCCGTCTGAACCCAGATTGTGAAGGGTCCAGGATGTTATTTGATTCAAGATGTATATTTAATTGTTGGTTAATGTAGCTTTCCAGCATTTTTCCCAAAAGAGGGAGCAAGGAAATGGGGTGATAGTTGCCCAAGTCCTGAGGATCGGCCGTGGCCTTCTTCAGTATTGGGCGGACAAAAGCTTCCTTCCATGCGAATGGAACCACACCTTCGGAAATTGAAAGATTAAGAATCTTTTGAACCGAAGGGGCCAGAGCGTTTTTCAAAAGTGCCATAACCTTGGGGGGGGCAAGGGTCTGCCAGGGAGCCCGATTTAGCTGTTTCCAAGGCTTTAAGGACCTCCGTAAGGGAGATAGGTGTAAATTGTTCCAGTAAACATTCAACCTGGTCAGAGTGACCTTCCCCACACCCTTCCGATGAAGTGGGGTTCTGTTTAGGAGAAGGAAAGTTGGCGTATATATTTTCAATTTTTTGCTGAAAAAAAACGGCCAACGAGTCACATAATTCTTGCGATTCAGTTACTGGTTGTTTACAGGCATCCGGTGCCGTGAATTCTTTCACAATATCGAATAATGCCTTAGAAGAATTATCTGCTCTTTCGATTTGTGTCACTATATACCGACATCTGGCTGCCTTCAAATTCTGGTGATAAGATACCAGAGCCAGTTTGAAAAGCACCCTAGATTGTAAGGACTTACACCGACGCCACTGTCTCTCCAGCCTTTTGCACGATGATTTTTCCTGTTTGAGCTCCCTCGAATACCAGGGGGCTGAATGGCGATCCCGGGTAGATCTGGCCCGAGGCTGAGCGGGTATAATGGTGTCCAAAACACAATTCAGACCCGACCCGAACTCATTCAGTACCCCTGATACATCCTGATCCCTCAGCGGGGGTAACGCCTTGAATTCTGCCTCAAAGGCTTGCAAGGACAGCTTGTTCCATTGGCGCATAGGTGGTTTTCTGCATCCAATGGCCTGCTCAGGCGGAGTCGGTAAGGTAGGAGCCATCGTAAATTTGATCAGTGCATGATCCGACCAGGTAAGAGGCGCTGGTGGGTCGAAACTCAGAGAACCTATATTAGTAAAAACTAGGTCCAATGTATGGCCCCTACTGTGCGTGGATCCTCTAACTCTCTGCGAGAGCCCCAACTGCTCAAGGTCCGTGAGGAGCTTGCTCACTTCCGGGGATGAAGATAATTCTCCATGAAAGTTGAAATCCCCCAATAGCAGGAAGTTGTTCGCTGCGAGGACGTTTGTGGCTATCAAGTCCACAAGTTTGTCCGCAAAGTCTCCTTTAGGACCTGGAGGGCGGTAAACTAAGGCCCCTGTCCAGCTCTCAGAGGGGGAGAAGTTGGCTTTAAAAATACCCACTTCAATCCCGTCATCAATTTGGGAGAATATCCAGGCGGTTTTTATATAGCTTCTACAAACTATGGCTAACCCCCCCCCCCCCATTTTATCCACCCTATCCAAGTGTATAATTTTATAGTCCTCGGGATGGCTATATTAATCAGTGGGAAATTGGTGGAGTTCAGCCAAGTTTCCATCAAAAAACAGATGTCTGGCGCATGGGAGTTTATCAAAACCCATACCTCAAAAGCATGCCCAGCTAGGGACCGAACATTACAAAGGATAAAAGTGCGAACACTCAAAGAAGAGGGGTTCAAGGGCCCAGTCGATGACTTATGGCTAGCTTGGGGGAGCCCCTGAAAAGTGCAATGTTTACAGGCTACTGGTCCTTCCAGTTGATTGGGGAAGTGCTGGCAACAGTTTAATATTGCCACGCCTTCAGCAACGGCTATGTCCCGAATGTCACACAACTCGGCAGAAGAAAAGACTTTCCTAGGGCCGGAATTGACATTGAAAAGCTCCTGACCAGGGGTCGTGGCCTCTGGGCTCGAGTGGGCTCGGATGGGCACAGACGGGCTTACCTCTGGCGCACCTCCGGCGCGCCCACGGCGTGCCCGCCGCTCGCGACCGCTTCGCGGAGGGAGGAGCATGTTCCTTTGAACAATCGGAAGTTGCGTCGGAGGGCAAGCCACGCCCTCAATACCCGCCTCCGAGGTGGGTGGGGAGATTTCAGGTAACCACTCAGCGCGGGTGATGGATTTCCGCCCCTAATCGGCGGAGCCCGTCCGGAGCTTCGTGATTGCAGGTAGGGGTATTAAAAGAGCACAAGATACAAACGGTGCCCAAAATAACAGTGGTGCAAAGATTAAAAAACACAACAGCATAGAAGACCTAGCTCCCGGCTTTTCGCCTCAGGAGCAACTGAGAGGGGCGAGTGCACTGCAAACTGCTTCCTTTAAGCAGCCGATGGGCGGGGAAGTTGCAGGTAACCACTCAGCGCGGGCGATGGATTTCCGCCCCTAATCGGCGGAGCCCGTCCGGAGCTTCGTGATTGCAGGTAGGGATATTAAAAGAGCAAAAGATACAAACGGTGCCCAAAATAACAGTGGTGCAAAGATTAAAAAAACACAACAGCATAGAAGACCTAGCTCCTGGCTTTTCGCCTCAGGAGCAACTGAGAGGGGTTCCAGAGTAGCATTCTACTCGCCAAAAATCACTTTAATGCCTTATCAAGGGTATTAAGCGCTATATAAATACACCCTGACCCGCCGCTAAACCTTGTGGAGGGAGGTGCTGCCTGCCGGTTCACACACACCGCCACGAACTTCACCTGGTTGCTGGAGGAGCTGCCCTTGCCCGGTCCGGGATCTACCGCGCTGCTGCTCCTG
Source organism: Lissotriton helveticus (assembly GCF_964261635.1). Lineage (NCBI taxonomy): Eukaryota > Metazoa > Chordata > Amphibia > Caudata > Salamandridae > Lissotriton > Lissotriton helveticus. The sequence goes on from NC_136068.1 coordinate 1,372,629,561, forward strand.
TGTTCACGACTTGCAGCACCCGCTCCGCGGGTGCCGCTGCGCAGCAGTCGGTGAGGGGCAGGTCTCAGCTGTTTGCAAGTCGGACGCCCGGAGGAGGAAGATCCACTGAGAGCAGTCAGAGGGAGCGCGCCAGCAGGGACTCGTAAGACCAGGAGTCCCTGCTCTGCACAGGTGTGCACGGCCGCGCCCCCTGACAGACACGCCCACCGCCTGGCCATTCTGAAAAGCCGGCCTCCTGCCTGAGTGTGTGGGACACCCTGAACCGTCGCTAAACCTTGTGGAGGGAGGTGCTGCCTGCCGGTTCACACACGCCGCCACGAACTTCACCTGGTTGCTGGAGGAGCTGCCCTTGCCCGGTCCGGGATCTACCGCGCTGCTGCTCCTGTGTTCACGACTTGCAGCACCCGCTCCGCGGGTGCCGCTGCGCAGCAGTCGGTGAGGGGCAGGTCTCAGCTGTTTGCAAGTCGGACGCCCGGAGGAGGAAGATCCACTGAGAGCAGTCAGAGGGAGCGCGCCAGCTGGGACTCGTAAGACCAGGAGTCCCTGCTCTGCACAGGTGTGCACGGCCGCGCCCCCTGACAGACACGCCCACCGCCTGGCCATTCTGAAAAGCCGGCCTCCTGCCTGAGTGTGTTGGACACCCTGAACCACCGCTAAACCTTGTGGAGGGAGGTGCTGCCTGCCGGTTCACACACGCCGCCACGAACTTCACCTGGTTGCTGGAGGAGCTGCCCTTGCCCGGTCCGGGATCTACCGCGCTGCTGCTCCTGTGTTCACGACTTGCAGCACCCGCTCCGCGGGTGCCGCTGCGCAGCAGTCGGTGAGGGGCAGGTCTCAGCTGTTTGCAAGTCGGACGCCCGGAGGAGGAAGATCCACTGAGAGCAGTCAGAGGGAGTGCGCCAGCAGGGACTCGTAAGACCAGGAGTCCCTGCTCTGCACAGGTGTGCACGGCCGCGTCCCCTGACAGACACGCCCACCGCCTGGCCATTCTGAAAAGCCGGCCTCCTGCCTGAGGTTGTGGGACACCCTGAACCGCCGCTAAACCTTGTGGAGGGAGGTGCTGCCTGCCGGTTCACACACGCCGCCACGAACTTCACCTGGTTGCTGGAGGAGCTGCCCTTGCCCGGTCCGGGATCTACCGCGCTGCTGCTCCTGTGTTCACGACTTGCAGCACCCGCTCCGCGGGTGCCGCTGCGCAGCAGTCGGTGAGGGGCAGGTCTCAGCTGTTTGCAAGTCGGACGCCCAGAGGAGGAAGATCCACTGAGAGCAGTCAGAGGGAGCGCGCCAGCAGGGACTCGTAAGACCAGGAGTCCCTGCTCTGCACAGGTGTGCACGGCCGCGCCCCCTGACAGACACGCCCACCGCCTGGCCATTCTGAAAAGCCGGCCTCCTGCCTGAGTGTGTTGGACACCCTGAACCGCCGCTAAACCTTGTGGAGGGAGGTGCTGCCTGCCGGTTCACACACGCCGCCACGAACTTCACCTGGTTGCTGGAGGAGCTGCCCTTGCCCGGTCCGGGATCTACCGCGCTGCTGCTCCTGTGTTCACGACTTGCAGCACCCGCTCCGCGGGTGCCGCTGCGCAGCAGTCGGTGAGGGGCAGGTCTCAGCTGTTTGCAAGTCGGACGCCCGGAGGAGGAAGATCCACTGAGAGCAGTCAGAGGGAGCGCGCCAGCAGGGACTCGTAAGACCAGGAGTCCCTGCTCTGCACAGGTGTGCACGGCCGCGCCCCCTGACAGACACGCCCACCGCCTGGCCATTCTGAAAAGCCGGCCTCCTGCCTGAGTGTGTGGGACACCCTGAACCGCCGCTAAACCTTGTGGAGGGAGGTGCTGCCTGCCGGTTCACACACGCCGCCACGAACTTCACCTGGTTGCTGGAGGAGCTGCCCTTGCCCGGTCCGGGATCTACCGCGCTGCTGCTCCTGTGTTCACGACTTGCAGCACCTGCTCCGCGGGTGCCGCTGCGCAGCAGTCGGTGAGGGGCAGGTCTCAGCTGTTTGCAAGTCGGACGCCCGGAGGAGGAAGATCCACTGAGAGCAGTCAGAGGGAGCGCGCCAGCAGGGACTCGTAAGACCAGGAGTCCCTGCCCTGCACAGGTGTGCACGGCCGCGCCCCCTGACAGACGCGCCCACCCGCCTGCAACGCCCTTTATTACCAACGTGCAGGGCGCTAAGCGGGACGCGAGCGGGACGCCGAGCGAAGCCCGAGCAAAGGGCGGGCAGTCTGTGGCAGTCAGGGGCAGACAGAGGCTGGGCTGGGCCACGTCTTTTTCATCCAGCCCTGGGCCCTGGTGGGCTGCGTGTCATTCCCTAAAGGCGTACCTCTTGCCATGTCAACCCGTTCTGGTAAATTACTTAGGAGTGAGGGCGAAAGGGGAGGTGCTGTTGGGAGCCCAGTGATTGGAACCATGGACCGTTTTATAACCAGAGTGGCGGCGGTCATTGATAAGGAGATCGCTTTGTCTGAACGCCGTTTCTCTGAGGTCTATCTCCCTTCTAGACGCTCCTCACTGGGGGCTGTAGCCCAGGCCTTGTCACCAGCCTGTGAGCGGGTCCAATCTGTTCCCCCTGATGTCCCGGATGGCTCTGTAGATTCCCCCCAGATGGTAGAAATAGGGGCAAACATAGAAAGGTTGGAACAACTGGTTGCGCTTCTACCTAGTGGCGTTGTGGAAGAGGGTGGCGCAAGTATATCGCATTCACCTCCACCCCCAAACATAGGCACAACTCAAATATTATTGCCAACTCCACCTGTTCCCAAAAAAGTAAACCTAACTGGGGTGCCATCTGTGTATGACTGGAGTGGGCAGAGTAAAAGGGCCAAAAATAAAAGGGCAGCCAGCTCTAGTAAGGGTAGGCTGGTGAGACAGGCCGCGCTCTACAAGCGACCGAGGAAGCCTCTTGGGCAGGGCGGGAAGGACGTAAAGGGGTCGGTCCCAGAGGACAAGGCAGTGGTGGAGGGGGGCTCTGTGGACACACCCATGGGTAATAATAATTATTCGTCCCCTAGTAGTAGTGCTGTTAATGTCTCCACATTTATTGACCCCAAGATTATTGACAGCATTATGGAGAGGGTAAACAGTCTCTTGATGCCCCTGTTGACCCAGGTTAAGGGTTTGGGGGCTAGAATAGATAAACTAGAGCAATCTACCCTCGACGGCTTTTTCTCACTTAAATCTACAATTAAACAGCATAAAAGAGTGAGTGAGAACCAGGCCATGGGACTAAAGGGGAGTGTGCCCCCAGTAGCTTCCTTGCCACTACAGGCGGATTCTAATCCTCCAACTAGGGCAAATAAGGTAGATACTAGCAAAGTGCAAGTACCAGTACCTGTAATTCCTCCCCCAACAAAAGTAGGGCCCCAACACAAGGGAATGGAAACATCTTCTGAGGTTGCCAAAAGTACACCAAAACTAACACCCCAATTGCAGCCCCCGACAAGTAGAGGGACGGTAAAGGTTAGCCAAGCCTCTGGTACACAAGACAAAGGCAAGGGAGCAGCGACAGAGATGGTCGCCAAAACTGCCCCTCAACCAGCAGCCCCAGTTGCTACCACAGTGGCCCCCCGCAAATTCCCACGGAGGACCCCCCCCATAAATCTCCCACCAGATTGTCATCCTTTTGTTGCTGTACTAGTAAACGTTCCCCCACTGAAGGAATACCAGTTGGAGAATCACCAGGCTCTCAAGAATAAGTGTATCCACTGGCTAAAGTTAAACAAGCCAATCCCGAGTGGTGTGGATGGGCTAATTCTAAGTGTTCGCAGAGTAGGGTGGGTAGGACAAGGAAAAAAAACACAGGAGGGGGATTGTGTAATAATAAACTTTCAAGATCCCAGAGTGGGGAGCTCCATCTGTGGCCCTATAAAAAATATGGATGTGGTAGGGGTTAAATTAGTGGATCTAACCTTTTTTTACCCCAGGCCAATTGTTATGTCACCCTGGGCGGGCCCTAGCACATCTGGCTTAGGCCAAAACCGGGACCCATGTTGGGTTGGGGGTCTTGGGTACAACGGGTTGAACCCCCTGTGGGGGCCAGGGAGTTGTTGACTGGAGGGGGGTGATACGAGGGAAATTGTAGTTTCTGACATGGTAACTGGCAATAGAACAGGTTTAATGACAGCACCACCACCCCGAATAGTTTCACCTTTAAGTACAGGCGACAGTGGGTTGGTAGACCCTCTGCCCATTTCTTTGGACTGTAATTTGCCTGTTCCCCCTGTGAGGCCTGTGGACAGGAGTGTTCTCGAGGTCAGCGACACATCAGCTGTGATGGACCGTGTTTTCAAGGTTTTCAGCTGGAATGTCGCAGGGATCGCGAGAAAGTTGGCCCTCCCAGACTGGAATGCTTTGGTTGATGAGCATGCCATATGCATCTTCCAGGAGACCTGGAGTTTGGAGCCGATACATAGGGTGGGATTCTCCTCCTATTTTGTGCCTGCACTAATCTCGGAATCAGGGAGAGGACGCCCTTTGGGTGGCCTGCTCATATGGGTGGCAGCTTCCCTAGACTGCAGAATAGAGGAGTCTCAGACAGGCTGTCCAGATATTCAAAATATTATTCTAAGAGATTCCAGGGGCCGTACAATATTGAATATTTATAACGTGTACGCCAGAGGGACTAAGGGCGGGAGGAAGTCCACTGTATTATCTCTTCTGGAGAGTCTTCTTAGTACAACTTCACATAAGTTGTGTACCCTGGTCGCGGGAGACATGAATTGTACGTTCGAGCCTTTGGGCTCGGATGTTGCCTTAGACCAGGATGAGGAGGACGCTAAGATAGGGATCCCAGCCCTGGAGATTCCACCCATTAGGAGATGGTCAGAGGTGGCGTTACAGTTATACACCCTGAGTATCGAATTAAATCTAAGGGCAGTGAATGGGAGGACAAACTCAGATAGGGGGGGGGGGGCTCATACCTATAATAGACCAGGACACACTTCTAGAATCGACTATATCTAATTAGATATATGTCTGTGGAGCCAGGTGAGGGACATGGTTGTGGTCCCGAGGGTCGAAAGCGATCACAATCCACTTTCCTTGACCATGGTCCAGTGGTGGTGTTTTTCTAAGAAGGGTCCCATTAACCCCACATTAGCTCCCCTTGATGAGTCGGTAGTCTCACTCTGTGGAAGGCGTCTAAAATGGGCTAAATTGGTCCTCTCGGAGGAAAGGGTTGGAGAAATATCAACCCTTTTAGATCACGCACTGTTAAACCTGGGGTCCCTCCCGGAAGGGGTGGGTAGGGCTTGCGGGGTCTTTGTCTCCCTAACAGAGGCTCTGACAAATGTGTTTACCATCCCCTCGAGCAAGGTAGGGAAGAAAGGAGGTGTAAAGCAAGGTAACGGTTGGTACACACAAATATGTAGGGTACACAAATCAAGACTTGTAGAGGCAGTGAAATTCAAATCCCACCCTGATATATTGGAAGCAAGGAAGGCTTATAATAGATCCCTTAAATCTGCTAAGAAGGAGTGGGAAGAGAAATTTTGGGAGGACCTACTTGTTGCCAGCAAAAGTAAAGACTCAAGGGGTTTTTGGAACCTTGTAGGCTCCCGGAATAGGCCCGACGAAGTTATGAGAACCTGTAATATCCCCCCACAAAGCTGGGTAAAACATTTTGGGGCTTTATACCTCCCGGCGGATGGGGCACTAAATGTCAGGGTGCTCCCCCCACGAGTATCTGAACCTCACGGTTACAATCTCTTTTCAGCTCTAGAGATTGAAAAGATAATTGGGTGGGTAGCCCCCCGGAAGGCAGCAGGCCCAGATGGCTTACCGGGGGATCTCATGCGGGCATATCCAGTGGCCTGGGGAAGGGTTATTGCAGCACTCCTCAATGATATTATGAAGGGGGGGCCAGTGCCCGATTCCTGGAAAGGGGCGGTGGTGGTCCCTATTTACAAAAAAGGATCTAGAGAAATCCCGGGGAACTACCGGCCCATAAGCCTCATTGACTCCACCCAAAAGATAGCAGGTAAAGCTATACTTGGTAGGATTCTTCATTGGGTGGAAGAAAACAAAATACTATCAGACTTCCAGGCAGGGTTCCGGGTAGGAACAGGGACGATAGAGCAGGTGTTTAGGCTAGCACTCCTTGGCTGGAAGGTGGTGGAGCTAGGCAAGGGCAGTCTATACTTGGCCTTTATAGATCTGAGGACTGCCTTTGACCTAGTTCCTCGGGAGGAGTTATGGAGGGTGCTTTATGGGTTGGGATTGCCTCCCTACATCTTGTCCCTCCTTATTAGCCTTCACGCCCATACCTTTGCTCAGGTTTGCTGGGGGAGAAATGGAGAGCTAACTGAGAAAATCCCAGTGTCTAGGGGTGTGAGACAGGAATGCGTCCTAGCGCCCACCCTCTTTTCACTATATGTTAATGGGGTGGTGGAATATCTCCAGCAAGAACCAGCCGACGCTCCTTGTCTCGGGGGAGTGCGGATTCCAACCCTACTTTTTGCGGACTATACGCTCTTGATTTCTAAGACTCCGCAAGGCCTCCAGAAGTTGCTAACCCGTTTCCAGAACTTTTGCGTTTCAAGGGGCTTGGTAATCAACGTGGATAAAACTAAGTTTTTAATTCTAAACCCTCCAAGGAAACTGGGCCGCCCACCTATTCTCAACTCTGTTCCCTTGGAGAAAGTATCCGAATTTGATTATCTTGGAATACGGATTACGGATAGCATGAACTGGTCACCTCACATTGCCAAGATGGTCTTGAACCACAAGAGAGTAGGAGGTGCCCTTCTGAGGGAATTCCGGGCATCACCGAGGAGGTCGCTTGCCCCAGCAATTGACATTTACAAGGCTAAGGGAGTAACATCAGCCTTGTATGGGGCAGAGCTGTGGGGGCATTGCTGCCTGGATTCCCTGGCGACAGCAGAAAGCAAGCTTTTGAAATCTTTAATCGCCCTCCCTCCGAGCACTCCAACAGTGCCTGTGCTGTTGGACACAGGTTGTAAGAATATCAAAGACCAAGCCCGGCTTCGTCCACTCCTTCTATGGGCACGTATTTGGAGGGGTGAAGAGCTAAAATCATACGCTGAAGGGTTGGCTGAGATAATGAGCCTGGGCGGTTGGGCGAAGATTAAGTTGTTGAGAGACACCAAAAAGCTTTTGGAGGAACTTGGGCTGGGGGACTGTTGGTCATCAAGAACGGCTCCACCAAAAGATGTTCTGAAAAGATTATACTGGAATTGGGTTGCGGATCAGTTAGTTATAAATTCTAGTCATTGTAAATCTACAGCTGCCTTTCTAACAATAAAAGATGTAGTAGTTTACGAACCTTACCTGGACCTAATTACCCTTCCAGCTGATCGAGCACTATACTTCAAATTCAGAGTGGGCTCCCTTCCAGTAGGGGCCCTGGTGTCAAAGTGGAAATCAGGTGCCCACAAGTCCCCCTTTTGTGCCCGTTGTACCACTAGGACAGAGTCTATACCGCATATCCTGTTTGAATGTCCGGACTATGCTAAACCCAGGAGTTTTTGGCTCAAACCCCTTTGTTGCAATATGGGTACGCGTAGTTATCTGGTAGCCCTTCGCATCCTAATGACGGACACTTCCCCTCCCATTGTTTGTGGTATAGCCAAATTTTTAAAGCATTTCTGGTTGATTTGTTGCAAGAGATTGTCAATAGCGGTTTAATTCTTTTTTAACTAACTTATTCTGGCATCACATGTCTTTTTATCTTTTTTAAATGTACATTCAATATTGCTTCTTAAAAATGTTTTTTCTAGTTTTGTAAATGCTGTATTTTGTGTACGCTTTCAATATATCTTGCATATCGAATAAAAGCTTCAATCAATCAATCATATAAATACAATTTCAAAAGCGATTAGGTTTTGGAAAGGACGGGGATGACCCGGGGAAGAGTCCACTATGAGCTCACTAAAGAACTAATTCATGGGGAGGAAGAGGGGCTCGATGACTCAATGTCAGGCTGACTCTGTTAAAGGCTGAACTGAATGCAGATTCATGTAAAAAGTAATGAGAATATTTTGATGTGTTTTATTGGTAACTGCATGGTTTTGTTAAAATAAAATATGGCATGAGATGTTACAAATCTCTAGCCAAAAAATGAAATGAGGTCTCGGGTTGTGTGAATTGGGGAGATGAAGGGGATGGCTGGCGGGGAGTGGGGCTTTGCACACGTGCTCCTCAGTTATGGTGGGAGGAACTCGACGTATCCACTCACATAGTGCAATCCTCTGTGTTTACTGTCTCCACGTCCCGTGGCTGGCCTTTGGGGATGGACTGTGCTTTCCGCTTACCTTTTACTGAGGAGCACCTGCAGCTTTCATGCAGTACACAGGAGAGGAGAAGAGTTGGCTCTGTAAAGACAACTCTGACAAAACCCTCCTACTGCCAAAGCTGCTAAACAAAGTAAAGTCAGCCAAATCACTGAATGACAGATTCACTTCTCTGTGGCAGTTACCATCTTAAAATAAGCCCGAACAAGCAAACTCAAGATTAACCAATGTGGCAGCCAATTTGACAACTCTGACTATCCATTATTTATTGTCATAACTTTTTACTCAGGTTGTTCCAGAGTAATGTGCAAATATACTGAGTGAATTTTGCTTAATAATATTCTAGAAAGCAGTTCCCAATATTGTAAAAGTCTAAAATGGTTGGTTGATAGGGAGTGATTTTCGCTTCACCCAGGAGGAAGCTTGCTTAACTACGCAACAAACAATGATTACCAAAAGGTTCCCCCAACAACTCATTATGACAGAAAGGAAAAGGGTACAAGGCGTCAAGAGACCCGAGGAAGTTTCCTTCCCACTGGTAAACCCAAAGAAATCTAATTTAATCTATTGCTTTGTTCGCCCTAAATTGGCAGGGTATTCCCAGAAGTGGGTCCCTTGCTCACTTTGCCACTGGATTCAAGATAGCCTTGCTGATGAGGGTTATGAACCTGAAACCGGTCCCAGGATGCTTGTTTCCGGTCCAGGGAAGACATGGCTTGGCAGTTCAGGCTGGACTGTTCCCATGAGGCACAGAGTCAGACTGATTTGCATATGGCCATGTCTGAACTGGGGTGGTGGAGTGAGCTAAAGAATGATGATGGATTAAACCCAGATCAGTTGACTGGCGGTGAGTGTTTGATTTGCTCAAACGCTCCGTCCATCATTCCCTTTGGTATCGCTTTGTTTGCCCTAAGTTGGCAGGGTATGCCCAGACGTGGGTCCCTTGCTCACTTTGCCACTGGATTCAAGATAGCCTGGCTAATGAGGGTTATGAACCCGAAACCGGTCCCAGGATGCTTGTTTTCAGTCCAGGGAAGACATGGCTTGGCATTTCGGGCTGGATTGTTCCCATGAGGCACAGGGTCAGACTCATTTGCATATGGCCATGTCTGAACTGGGGTGGTGGAGTAATCTAAAGAATGATGATGGATTAAACCCAGATCAGTTGACTGGGGGTGAGTGTTTGATTTGCTTAAACGCTCCGTCCATCATCCCCTTTGGTATCGCTTTGGAGGAGGAGGAGGAAGCACAGTCTACAAAACCCTGATGACTGAAATAAGAGTTGTTCCAGTCCAAATTAATACTGAAATAGTGTCTTTTAGATGAGCTATGACAAACCAATCAATGAAAGTGTTGAACCTTAAAATCTAACGTGAAGGTAACAGGGATGAGCTGAAGGAAATAAAACCAGATTTCTGGCTGATACCATCCCTTAACAGAAGCAAAAAGAACCAAGCATTTGCAATGCAATATGTCTCGCATTTACGAACGTTTGAGCTATTTTAAAAGACAATGCCTTTTATTTATGTGTTGTTTTTAAAACAGATAAATAAAAGGCATTGGGCCAGATGTAGGAGCCCTAATACCAGTCGGAAACGGACGATTTTGGCCGTTTCCGACCGGTATTAGGGTTTTCATATGTAGGGCATGCATTTACAGAATCTGTATTTTACCGAATCTGTATTTACCGATTCGGTAAAATTACCGAATCGGTAAATACAGACTCGGTAAAATACCGATTCTGTAAATGCAGATGTAGCTGGCACATGTCAGAGTGCCACAGGGCTTTAAGAATCGGTATTTTACCACCCAATCCAATTGGGTGGTAAAATACGGAATCCAGGTGTGCATGCACATGTGTGCATGCACACCTGTGCCATGTGACACACAGACATGCCCATAGGGCATGTCTGTGTGTCACATGGCGCACATGCCTATTTTTGAGGTGCCAGAGGGTGTCAAAGTGACACCCCCTGCACCCTTGCTGAAATCGGTATTTACCGAATCTGTAAATACCGATTCGGTAATGCCCATTGATTCCTATGGGCTTCAATGCCCATAAGAATCAATGGGCATTACCGATTCGGTATTTACAGAATCGGTAAATACCGAATCTTAACGATTCAGTATTTACCGAATCTGAAATACCTACATCTCCCCTCCTCTTTTTTACCACTTCTTAAATACCGATTCGGTATGAATCGGTATTTAAGTAGTGGTAAAAAAGATTTACCTACATCGGGCCCATTGTCATTTACAATGCCATTAGCTTAAACTCTTGCGAATGCAAGACCTTTTGCATTACAAATGCATTTGGCGCCCATGCTATAAAGATTTTTTTAAAGTGTTAGGAGAGAGTGTGTCCTGCCTGCAGCTATTTGAGAAAATAGTGCTTGGAGGCTATAATTAAAGCCTACTGAGTAGCAGCACATGTATCAGGGTGTGTACTCTTGGGAGGTTACAAAATAAGACAAGGCGTTATTAAGGAGGGACTACTAAGTCTATTGACGAATAAAATGCCACATTTTATAGTGGGCAATGACACAAGCCAATGAAAAATATGGGCGGAGAGTGGGCGGAGCTTCAAGTCCATACCGGAATACAGCATGCTTCGCAGAGCAGCGCATGCACTGCCCTGGCTCGACCTAAAACAAGCATTGGCATAGCCAATAGGTCTCCCCTTTGGGACCTTATAAGTTTTTAGTTATCCAGCACAATATCCTTGGTGCAACAACATCAAGTGTTGCATGGCTAAACACATAAAGTCCCAAAGGCAAGACCTATTAGCTATGCTATGAGTGAGTGGCTACTGCAGGTATGCCACTGCGAGGTAGAGATGTGGTGGTGGATGTCGTGGTGGTGGTAGATGTGGTGGTGGACGTGGTGGTGGTGGATGTGGTGGTGGTGGACATGGTGGTGGTGGACGTGGTGGTGGTGGTGGATGTGGTGGTGGTAGTGATGGACTTGGTGGTGGTGGAAGTCGTGGTGGACGTGGTGGTGGTGGACGTGGTGGTGGTTGTGGATGTGGTGGTGGACGTGGTGGTGGTGGACATGGTGGTGGTGGACGTGGAGGTGGTGGACATGGTGGTGGACGATGTGGTGGTGGTGGTGGATGTGGTGGTGGATGTGGTGGTGGACGTGGTGGTGGTGATGGTGGACGTGGTGGTGGTGGACGTGGTGGTGGTGAACGTGGTGGTGGTAGACGTGGTGGTGGTGGACATGGTGGTGGAGGAAGTGGTGGTGGTGGACGTGGTGATCGTGGACGTGGACGTGGTGGATTTCACTTTCGTGAGCTTGTTCAAGCAAGGAGGCACACCTTACGAGGAAACCATGTGAATGAAGACAGCAAACACATATTTGAGAAAAACAGACTTTAGAAGTATAGACTGACAAATCTCGACTTGATATAAACAATACCTTCCTCGTGGACAGCAGACTGATGACGGGTATGTACATAGTAAGACGGACAGTAGAGACCCTGAACTGGAGAGTACCTCCACAATAAGCTCGCAGGGAGGAACTTTCTGACGAAACTCGGAATGGGTCGTTGGGTCTGATACATGGAACAGACACACTGGGACAACAGAAACCTACCCATGAATGTATGACAATGTCTGTATCTTTGATGTTGCTAATTTCTGCCAATGCATGTGCGGATTGTTGTTCACCTTTGTGAAATGCCAATAAAAAACTAATAAAAAAATAAAACTTGCCTCCTATATATTTTAGAACTATGGGCATATTAGCAAGAAGCTCGTTAAAATTATCGCAGCTTTAGCGGCAGGAAAGCGGCGATAAGGGGCTTGATAATATGCGCTGTAGAATTCCAATAGGAGCCCAGGTTAGATGTCCTGCATATCTAACCTGGGCTTCTATTGGAATTCTATAGCGCTGATTATTAAGCCCATTATCGCCGTTTTAGCAGCAGTTTCCTGCCGCTAAAACTGCGATAATTTTAACGAGCTTCTTGCTAATATGGCCCTATGTTTACTATTCTAACATCTGTTCTAGAATATTTGATGCAAGAGCTTCCTGCTTTCTAGTTGGTGTAACATTTGTAAAGCGCCCGGCTACCCTTCCAGGGTCTAGTTCGTGCTATATAATAACTTTATAAATAAATATAAAATAAAATAGCGGATTCAATTGCAGGTCAGAAAGTTTGTGAGGAGATATCGGGTAAGTGCGAGATTTTTGGCCAACGTTTCGTCGTTCGGTTTTTGCAAAGGATGATTTAACAGGCCGTTTTCACACGCCAACCTCATAAGACTACTGCCAGGAAATGCCAAACCCTCGAAGCCTAAGACTGCAAACATGTGCAGTAAACAACTTAAATGGGCTAAGAGCTATGCCAAGCAATGGCCGACCAGGAGCAGGTCCTCCAGGCTCCAGTGTGAAACATAAGCTGCGCCATCAGTGGACTTGTACGGGAATCCTGTGTTTACGACCATCGCAAGGCTCACCATGCGAGCATGAGGCACAGTGCCAGTTTTCTAGTCTCTCTGCTGAAGGAATAGGCCTATTCTGATTGTTCATCAATCTTGGTAAGTTCATAACAAAGATATCTGAGTTTAGTGGCATCCAATAAACATGAAGGGTCAGCACTTCGATGGGTATTAAGCAGACTCTGCACTATGGTTAAATTAAAACCAACTCCACTGTGGCCTTCTGAAAATCTGTTCTGCATAAAATCCAGGATTTCAATATCATTTTTTTTAAAGAGCATATCGAATTATTTTGCTCTTTCCCTTTTACAGTTTGCTTGGCGTTAATTTTGATAAGTGTGTTTGTAAAGTGCTGTGTGCTGCTGGTAAGCTTTGGGGGTGGGAGGGGGGTTAGCAAAGTGGTTAAGTTACAAGGGACATGATGCTTCACATAGGTTCAGGTGTGAACCAATATTCTCCTAGCAACGTTGGTATGCCAAGAAAATGGTAGTGAATTTACCCTACTGAGAATGAAATAACAATATTTTTCATGTTTACGACAAGCCAAATACATACATCTTTGTAAAGCACATCTCATCTATCCAAGTTGTGGGCAGCAGAGGTGAAAGGAGACCAACAGTAGGACTGTGATTATAGGAAACATAAACAGAGACTCACTCCAGAACTTACAAACTTCCAGAGAAGAAATGAATGAAGATTATTAATACAGATGTCAACAACGATCAACAGTATGAGCCACATCTTTCATGTACATTCACGTGTTCTATGCAGAAATCTGCATTCAGAGTGACTCACATTGGCCTAGTATGGGCGATTTCACTGCTCGCACAAAACATTTTTGGGAGGATTAGGGTTCAAACATGATTTACTTTGATTTCAATTGGTTTCTAACTCCGTTTTATATTACTGCAAAACATGAAGCTTCAAATTCAAACTCAATGGAGGCTAAAGATTAAACATTCACAACCAAAGGAAAATAAAACTGCTTGGTCAAGTTCTATTCTTAAAGACACAGAAACAAAGACAGGATGCATTTCAGAAACAATTTAAATAAGCATTGGCCGCACAAAGCTTCTAGTTTCTCCCCAAAAACACACTAGTGATGCGCACGCAGCAGCATGAAAACGCCAAGTGATCGCGTTGGAAGGGAGGCATATGGTGGCTGCGCGCTTGTTCACTCGCCTGAACGCAAGCACTAGGCCACTGTGGCAGCACCTTGAAAACCCAGATACTAAATGTCTTGCAGAGCAGCGCATGCACTGGCTCAGCGAGACCTAAAAAGGACTGTAACAGAAATTATAATTTAAGAATGCTGGCAAGAGGAGGAGTGTAAAAATTGAGGTATTAGTTGAGGGGTAATCACAACCATTGTCAGGGTGAACCCTCTAAGGCATGACCTCACCCCCCCCCCCGGTAGCTGTGGCACTCCTTGCCTAACTAGGCCTTCCCCTTTGTTCTTGAAGACGCACTACTGAGACAAGAGTTTTTTTTTAAATCACAATTCATTCATCAAGCTACATGGGACTAACTTCCTAAAGGTATGGAGTGAAGCTCATTGCTGATGGCATCCCTATATTTATAGCAGTCATTATAAGTAGTCTTAACAGCTGGCGCTTTGTTAGTATTTGTGTGTGGGTGGAGGGTGCTATAGTGCTGTCCTTCTTGGCTCCATTGTTCTTGATATATCCAACATCTTGGAACTCGTAAATGCAGGTGCCTTTTGTATGAGTTTCTATGTTATGTTTACACACGTTCTAACCTTTGTCTTGCCTTTATATTTCATTTTAGAAGATGCATGAAGCCCAAAAGTACCCCTTCACTCTAACGTAGCTCGCCTTTTATCTTAATGCCCCTACTATCTCTTGTTCTCATCCGCTCACTTGATTTTTGTGTTGTAATTGTATTGTAATTTCATTTATATAGCGCTTACTACCCCTGATGAGGCGTCGAAGCGATTTTTCGGCGAGGAGCACGCTATTCCGGGACCCATACAGGCTTAGTGTTGAATTAGTATAGTGAAACATGTGAGTACATTTTAAGAGGTGGATAGGTTAGTCAGTTATTTGGATTCGGAATGATAGCAGAAAGATAGAGGAGGAAAAAAGGTTTGTATTTATATAGCGCTTGTTACCCCTGATGGGGTGTTGAAGCACGCTACTCCGGAAGCCCATAAAGTATTAGTGGTGAATTAGTATGGTGAAATATGAAAGTAATCTCAGTGGTGGATATTAGTCAGCTATTTGGAGTGAGAAGGATAGGGGAGGGATAAAAGGGGAAGAAAGGTTTGCATTCATATAGCACTTGTTACCTCTGATGGGGTGTTGAAGCCCGCCACTCCGGAACCCATAACGGATTAGTGGTGAATTAGTATAGTTGAATATGGAATTTGAGAAGTGAACATGTTAGTCTGTTAATTTTGATTGAAAAGGATAGTGGAGGGATAAAAGAGTGATGCCTTTTTTTTGTTTTGTTTTTAGGTCTTAGCAGTAGGAGGGGGCTTTTGGATGAGTAAAAAGGAGTTTTGGAGGGGAGGAGTCAAATGGAAGAGTTTAGAAAGGTTTGTTTTGGGGGATAGGTATAGTGGAAAGAGGTGTCAGATGATACAAGGAGGGGTAGAGTAGGAGAGAGTCAAGAAAGGGTTATTTTGGGGATCATAGTAGTGGTATGTTGTTTGGGATAAATGAGAGTGGATGTAGAGGATATATTGATAGATGTATAGGCTGAGAAATAGGGTAGTGCATTGGAAATGCTTAATTAGAAGAAAGTGATAAATAGATAGATCCATACGGACCTTAAGTTTGTGGATGTGGAAAGTGTGAGCTGGGTATTGCTAAATGGAAAAATGGGCAGCATTTCTGGCCCTGGCCCTGGACAGTCTCGAACAGGCTCAAACAGGCAGCAGCCCTTGTCCTCTCCGCCCTTAACAGGCTCAAACAGGCAGCAGCCATTGTCCTCTCCGCCTTTTTTATTATTATTATTTTTTTTTTTACACTTACCCTAATCCAATAGAAACACCAGATACAACCACCAATCAGTGTACACATGTACCAACCACTAGCAGACTATTTAAGGTCCTGGCGACCTCAGACAAGGTTTGCTGGCCAGGGAGTTGGCCAGGGAGTTGGAAGCTGCTTCTCATGTTCACAAGAGGCTCAATCCACACGTTGGACTTCTGCAGGTAAAGGCCTCACTAACTTGAAATCTAACAATACTGTTTAAATAAAGCTTTACTCCCTCTCCTGGCCAAAAAACAAGGTACACAGTCCCTAGTAAACACAGTTTAAACAGCTCACAGAAGCACCCTCTGATGTAGAATATCCCTGTTGCTGCGGGGAGGTGGTGAGGTTCTGTAATTCTCGAGCCTGACTCCATTTTGTGTTGCCCTCACGTAGGCCTGTGAAAGAGGCCCGGCGAACAAGTGGCCTGGCCTTCTGAGTTCATGTACACATTAACTAGGTTTCTTTCGACTCTGAAAGAACTGCAGAGAAACTGACCTCTTCACCTGAAACTGACCTCGCAAAGCCAATTTCCCTTGGTTTGATCCTTGTCTAAGATTGCCACTTAATGTTCAGGACCTCGTTAACCTTTAGTTTCCTTGCACATGTTTTATCTTGTTCAGCATCTATTACTGTTTCCTTTATGTTCTGACATTACATGGGTTGTGCTTTTCAATTATAAATTTGTCCGGCTTGCAAAGATTGAATTTGGGACATTCCTAATAATTAACTTTTGGATTGGGTTACTGTAAATTGGGTTTTTGTTAATGTGATACTCAGTTAGAAAATGTGCCCTATTGGTTAGAATTTTGCGCAGTGGGTGTACATTTATAATGAGAATATGGTGTATAAAAGGAGATGTCTTGCCTTAGTAATTTGAACAGTCTCCTAGGAATATACATTGTGATGTATTGTTGGGATTTCTGTTACTAGCTGCAGCTAATAAACTTGGTCTCTGACACCTCCCAGAAGTATTCTGTGTCTCTGTATACCAAGACAGGTGGAACTCGAAGATTTCAGGTGTGTCCCTGGCACCGCTGGGTTCTGACCCGGTTCTTCAACTGGCGCGGCCAACGTGGGGCGACTTCAGCGGTACCGGTCCAAGCCTGAAGATTGTGAGGAGCCCCGTGAGGAAACTCTGGAGGAGGGCCCGCACTCCATCGACCCCTGCGTGTCGAAAAGTGGACCGAAGGTCTTTTCTGCGAGGCTTCCCCTTTCCGACGGCTACGAAGGACTGCTGCCCTGACTGTCGTCCTGTCTTGGACTCTCGTGTGACGATTTGCAAGGCGAGACGTTAGACGGTCTTCTGGTGGCGTGACAGACATTTTGGTTAAGTATAAGTGGGTCGCTCCCATGATTTTGTTTTGTTTCTTGGGTTTTGATTCGGCAATTGCAATAGTCGAAGCCGAGGGGTTCGTATATTTACGAGTGTATCATTTTTTGATACCCTTTGAAGTTTGAAACCAGACTAGTGAGCAAGATGCCTCGTCTTGGTAAACTTGGTAAATGGTTTGTTTGTGGTCTTAATAGGGATTCCCGATTGGAGGATTCGTGTCCGATACCTCCGGTTGGAACTCCAACTTATGAGCTTTATTCGAAACATGGCGTGGGTCCCATTACCTTTAATGAGGTTTGGGTCCGCTACACTAGGAAGGACGGTGTTTTACGATGGCCCCCACATGGTAGTTTTGAAACAGAGATTTTAGATAACTTAGAAGTTGCGCTATTTAGGAAGAAAGCCCGGCCGGCCATGTTTGACTCTTTCCGCCTTTGGCGTAAGGAAGCCAAACAGCGAGAAATTAAGCAAGCGAAAAGAGATAGGAAAGAAAGGGATATGTCAGTAATGCAAGCCGCTACGCAGTTTAAGGACGATGAAGAAGATCGTGCGATTGAAGTGTCAGATAGACAGCATTGCATGGCCATTGACAAATATTATCCGGCTTTGCCACCTCCCCTTTCAACTGTGACTGAAGACCCTGAAAAGGATCCTTTGATGTCGCATCTACTGAGATTACCACCCCCTTATGCGCAGAGTACTACAGCACCTCCGTTACCTCCAGTTGTTGTACCCCCTGTTGTTGTTCAACCCCTGCTGTTGTTCAGCCATTTGTTGCTCCACAAGTGGTTCTTCCTCCTGCGGTGCAGCCCCCTCTAGGGCCGCCAGCTTTGTTACCAGCCTTGCCTCAAACTCCTTTTACTTACACTGCCTTATCTTCGTCTTCTCTTACTTCTGTCCCTATGACTCCTATTCCTCAGACTACTTTGTCTCCTGTCCTTATGTCAGCTTCTTCTCCTTCTGCTCGACAAAGAATGACTGAAACTGTCACTAGTTTTTTGTCTCCTCTCTTTGGGTCACTGAATAGGACCCCTGTTTCTGAACGTAAGCAGAGACGTAGTCAGCTTCCTGGTCCCGAAGAGCGGGCAGTGTTAGATCTCCTTGCTCGTAGATGGGTTTCGAATGCTTCCAGGTACGGTTTACAAGCGGTTATGGATGTTTTTCTATAGTGGGAAGCACCAAAGCAAAGGTATGTTTTTGATGTCATGTGTACCTTTCTTCGTCAGGAGTGGGAAGATAATGAGTTGGGTCCAATTCCGTTGGACTTGATTAATGTTCAGTCCGAATTTGATAAGGGAACGATAGTGGGTTCAGATGTTGAAGTAGCGGTAGAGACAATACTTACTTTCATGTCTAGACTTCCACCTCAGTCATTTTTCGAACCTGATCCTTCTGTTAGGAGAAAAGTGAAGCAGTATCCTATGCGAGAGGTTCCTCCAGTATGGAGAGAGGCAGTTGAGGTTGACGTTCCTAATGGTGTTTTGGCTGCACCAGCACATTTTCAGTGAGTGTGGGTTCATGTCCCTTGGAAGAGAGCATAGGTTTTGGCACTTAAGCAGATATTGCCTGACCCCCGTAAAAATCCTGCTGGTTATTACAAGTAGTTGTCTCAGACAGTTGATGCGTGTGTTATGAATTTAGCTGACATCGATATGTTGATGGGTAATGTAGTTCCTCAACCTTTGTGGGCGAAGATCCGTCACGAGGATCATGTGCAAGAGTTGGGAGAAACATGGGTTAATATTACTGCTGCAGATGGTAGACAGGTAGGAGGTGCTAAACCTGAACCCTTAGTTGCAGAACTACCTGGTAGGATTATTAATTTAATGAAAACTATGATGCCTCCTTTGCGGGTGAATTGGGACAAGTTAGCAGCATGCAAACAAAAGAAAGATGAGAGTGCGTCTGATTTCTTCACTAGATTTGAAGAAACATTCATTGATCGTAGTGGTCAGGACATGAGTACAGAAGGTGGTCTGAGGTTGTTTGTAGATAAGTTTGTTTTTAATGTACTTCCTGAACTTTCTAATAAGTTAAAGGACTCTGAGAATTCATGGGCTGTTTCTTCTTCAGCCCAGATATTGGCTAATGCACAATACTATGAGAATAGAGATAAAGATGAGAATGATAAAGTAGAGAAGAAGACTAGAGAATTAAAAACGAAAGTTCTTTTGCAACAGGCTTATCCGCCTCGCCCTAATCAGCGTCAGTTTCAGCAACCCCCACAGTTTCAGAAACCATTGCAGACGCCTGAGTCTTTGGTTTCGCGATTTCCGCTAGGCCCTAATCAGTGCGCTTATTGTAAAGAGGAAGGTCATTTCAAGAGTAGTTGTCCGGTCTTGCTACAACGTGTGAATGGTATGTCTGGTCTGAGAGGTCGTGGTGGTTACCAACAAGTACCTAGGGGTAGGGGACGTGGTACGTTTCCTCAGAATGAACGTTCCTTTCCCCCCCCAGAATTCTGCAAATTATTTTGACCGACAGAATGTTCCGAACGTCCAGTCTGCTCAGTACTACGTTGATGATTATTATGTTGGAAGCGAGAGTGCTGGTTTTAATGATAGCTAGGACAGCCATGGACAAAGAGAGGGAGTAGTGTCCGTTCCAGTAGACCAGAGTGGGCCTTATGTTTAAGTGATTACATCAGGTGTGGCAGAACCTTTTCTTTTGGATACTGGTACAACAAAGAGTTCTATCATGCACTCTAAACTCCCTGGCGCACCTTTGTCTGGCTTGACTAATGTTTCGGTAGGATGTTCTGGCGCCCCAGTTAGCAACCCGGTTTCTAGTCCTTTGCCCCTTTCTTTTGGTCCTTGTGAATTGGAGGCTCCCCTTATTCTAACGACTGGTTGTGGTGAGAATTTGTTGGGTTTGGACTTGCTGAAAAGATTGCATGCGACATTATATTGTTCTCCGTTGGGAGTACATCTTACCTTGGGTAAGAAAGTGATCTCCCCGATGTATTTGTCTAAGGATTGACTGCCGCTGGAATTTCGTTCTCTCCCTGATACACTTTGGGCTACGGGTCCTAATAGTGTTGGTCTTTTGCAGATTCCACCCTACATTGTTCCGCTTAAATCAAATGCTAAATTGCCACACATTCCTCAGTACAAAATTTCCAGTGATGGTGAAAGAGCTCTTTTAGCGATTATTTATGATTTGGTTGAGAAAGGTGTGGTTGAAGAAACGAGAGGTAATGTGTGTAACAGTCCTGTTCTGCCTATTCTTAAGCGTACTGACTCTTCTCAGCCACCTGTGTATCGATTTGTGATCGACCTTCGAGAGGTCAATACGATTGTTGTGCCACAGTTTCCTGTTGTTCCGGACATTACTGCTTTATTGACTATGGTCCCTGCCCCAGCTGCTTGGTTTTCTGTGATTGATCTGAAGAATGCTTTCTTCAGTATTCCGATCGCTGAGGAAAGTAGGGATATTTTCGGCTTCTCTTTAGGAGGCCGCATCTTCCGGTTTAAGCGAGCTCCTCAAGGTTATTGTGAGAGTCCCTCCATTTATAGTCAGGCTTTGAAAACTCAACTCGATACTCTTGTGTTGCCTTCTGGTGCTATTCTTATCCAGTACGTTGATGATCTGCTAGTGGCTGCTGATAATGAGGAGATTTGTAAAGAGGTTACTCTTTCTTTGCTACGACATTTGTCTGACCTTCATCATAAAGTTTCCCCTTCCAAGTTGCATTATTGTCGACAAGAAGTGACCTACTTAGGTCATCTCTTATCGAAGGAGGGAAGACGATTGACCCCAGAGCGTATTCAAGCGATTGCCCAAATGACTGTACCATCCACACAGAGAGAAGTGCATGCTTTCTTGGGTATCACCTCGAATTGTCGGCAGTGGATCCCGAACTTTTCTTTGCTAGCGAAACCTTTGTTGGCACTTACTCTCAAAGATACACCACACCCTCTTCCTTGGTCTGATGAATGTCAGAAGAGTTTTTCTGAATTGCGTGATGCATTGTGTTCTGCTCCGGTGTTGGGTACCCCTGACTATAGTAAACCTTTTACACTTTCTGTGCACGAGAGAGAAGGTTGTGCGTTGTCAGTGTTGACACAACAGTTTGGAGACAAGCAGCGCCCATGTGCGTATTTTTTGGCTATTTTAGATCCGGTAGCTAGGGCGTTGCCTGGTTGCCTAAGAGCTACGGCAGCAGCAGCTGTTTCTATCCGACAGTCTGCTGGTTTGGTATTGGATAATACATTGATTGTGATGGTCCCACATGCAGTGGATACCTTATTAAACAGGACAAAGACTCAGCACCTTACTAGTGCACGTCGGTCAGGTTACGAGTTGACGCTTTTGGCTAGTCATGTGCACATTAAGAGGTGCAACACATTGAATCCAGCTACATTGTTGCCGAGTTGTGTAGAGACAGATGATCAAGAACAGCATGATTGTGTTCTTAGGACAGAGGAGGAAACAAAGGGTAGAATTGATTTGAAAGATACTCCTCTTTCAAACCCTGATGGTACCCTATGGGTAGATGGTTCATGCTTTAAGCTTCTGAATGGAGAGACGACTGCAACATATGCTGTCACAACTTTGCACACGATTGTTGAAACAGCGCGTATTGCACAGAATTCAGCTCAGGCAGCTGAATTGATAGCTTTGACTAGAGCGTGTGTGTTGTCAAAAGGAAAGAGAGTGAATGTTTTTACTGATAGCCAGTATGCGTTTGTCGTTGCTCATAGCTTTGGACGATTGTGGAAAGAAAGAGGATTTCTTACTTCTCATGGTACGAAAATCCAGCATGGCCAATTAGTGAGTGAGCTTCTTGAATCGCTTACTTTGCCAACACAAATCGCCATTGTGAAGTGTAGTGCGCATAAAAAGGTTACAGATGATGTGGGTCGAGGGAATGCGTTTGCGGATGAAGTAGCGAGAGAAACAGCGAGAGATTTGACGAGTCGAATGTATGTTGCAGGTCCTGCAAGATGGGTTGTGGAAAGAGGAATGTGTGAAGATACAATAGAAAGTGTGAAGGTGATTCAGGCAGAAGCTACTGAGAAAGAATTGAGTACGTGGAGAGAGAGTACGGGAATGTTGGATTCGACAGGCTGTTGGGTAGAGTTGTCAGAGCATCGCCGATGGTTGTTGCCAGATGCGTATGTGCTTCCAGTGGTTACTATGGCTCATGGGATGGCTCACATCAGCTCAAAAGGGATATGCAAGTTGTTGGCTCCGGTATGGCAGAATAGTGGAATTCCCAAATGTGCTGAGAATTTGGTTAAACACTGCATGATTTGCTTGATGCATAATCCTGGCAAGGGAACCCCAACTCCAGCTGGTCATTTTGCTCCTCCAACGTATCCGTTCGAGGTGTTGCAGATAGACTACATTCATATGGAAAGATGCAATAATTTGAAGTTTGTCCTTGTGGTTGTTTGTGCCTTTTCCAGATGGATAGAGGCCTACCTCCTGAAGGATAATACTGCCTTGTCTACAGCCAAGGTTTTGCTCAAAGAGTTTTTCCCGAGGTATGGATTGCCGAGGATGGTCTGGAGTGATAACGGAAGTGAATTCGTGGGTCAGATTATGCAGAAAGTGTGTGCGGGTTTGGGAATTAGACAGAAGTTCCACGCAGCAAATCACCCCCAGTCAGCAGGCCTGGTCGAGTGCTATAACGGCACGTTAAAGCTGAAGTTGGCCAAGGTGCAAGCGAGCTCTGGTCTCACAAGGCCCGATGCTCTACCATTGGCACTTTTGTCCACAAGAACGACAATACATTCTCGCGTGGGACTTAGCCCATACGAGATTGTTTTTGGACGCCCGGCAAATGTTTGGGGTGTGCCGAGGCCAAGAGAATACAGCGATATTGAGTACCCTATGTTGGTTGACTATTTACATGATTTGACTGCTAAATTGCGTGTTCTTCACCAACAGGTTCATGATACCTTACCTTCAGCTTCTGTTGACGAGGGATATGCGATCCAACCCGGCGACTGGATTCTGATCAGGAACTTCCAGAGGTCCAAGAACCTACAGCCGAGGTGGACTGGTCCTTATCAAGTGCGGCTAGCAACGAGGACCGCTGTGAAAGTCTTCTGGAAAAAGAGTTGGGGGCATGCCACCCACACGAAAAGGATACCTCTGCCCTTACCGTATGATCAGTGGGTCCGGGAAGGTGTTGCCGATTCTGAGACTGAAAATGTCCCGAGATTTGTGCCTTTTAGTGATGCTCGTTTGAAATGGACTCAGTCAGAACATCAGATGATTACATTTTGCAAGAAGCTGTGCCGCCGCATTTGAGACTGGACACTACGCATCCGGAGATTCTTTTTCAGGATCAAACTGTGCCGAATAAATAACATTATAGTTTAAGGCCAAGGTCTAAAAAAGGACAAATAAAGTAATATTTTTTTGTGTATTGTGCTCTCTCAGACAAGAGACTATTTTTCTTTTTGCTTTTTCGAAACACCATCCATGTTCAGCTGCAGGGTCGTGGTATAAGACTTAAGGGGTGAACCGTGAATTGGCGAAAGGTCTGTGGTTCTAGGTTGTCTAGGACGCCTGGACGCACACTTGAGTGAAGAAGGAAAATTGCCGCGAGCAGCACGTTAGAGGATGGAGTCTTTTGTACCTGAGAGAGATGTTGAGAAAATAGACCTTAAAATGAAATTCTGTACATTGATACGTAGCAAATGTTTTATAATATCATGTTTTTTTAATGTTTTTAAGTATTACGATAGCTTATGTGGGATGGATTGTCTATGCTACACAACAGACGTTTGCACCCACTTCCCAACCTATGCTTTCCTACACTACTGTTTCTTTGCATCAGTTCTATACGTTGCCTGAACATGAACAGACAAGGAGGTCAGAATTTGTCAACAACTCGTTCATACAGTTGTTGCATCAGCATCAGTTAGTAGTGAATACCACTAACTGTTGTGTTTGTGGTCTTATGCCGCATTCGACCGATTAGGGTATGCCATATTTGGTTTTGCCTTTTTCTTTTAATGGGTCTGTGTGGGCTTTACAGACTATGTTTGTCTATGCAAATGAGGTACGCCCTTCACGTTCCCTTAAGGATAACTTCAGCAATAGTGCCTTGATAAAGGGAATAGTAGATATGTTCCGAGATATCGATGCATATAATGCTATCCCTAAGGATGAGATGCAGGCTTATATTGGTTGGAATTTGACCGGATAGAGTACCAGCCTGACTGAGAAGGAGAGATGAAAAAGGTCTCCCCCGATTTGGATTGTGCCCCATCAAGGTTAATTTTGTTTGCAAGGCACTGGTCGAAATCCGAAAGCTCAGCTAGGTAAGAGTGTGTGTGTTCACAGCTATGTCTATTCGTCCCAGACTTCTCCACTGTTCGTACCATCTAAAAGGCACATATTTTGTTTGTCACGACAGAGCTTATACTTGGTTGCCACCTGATTTTTCAGGTACATGTTATGTGGCGTTTTTGCTTCCCCCTACATATACTACGGCTCCGGACTATCATAGAACGAGATATGGTAGAGGGGTCTTCGATAAGGAAGATACTGCAGGACAAGAAGCAGGAGATTTCTTCAAGGGTTTCCTGCCTTTTTGGGGTCCTATGATCAATAGTGGGCATATTCGACAGCTTGTCCACGTTGTTGAAGCTACTATTAACGAGACAGCAGGTGCTCTTAGTAATGTTACCGCTGAGCTTCAAGCGGACCGCCTTATGATGTTGCAGAATCATATGGTTTTAGACGTCATACTTGCAGATCGAGGTGGAGTATGCAAATTGATCGGATCTAGTTGTTGCATTTACGTACCAGATAATGCTCCTACAGTGTACCAAGCCATCTCAAGGTTACATAAGATCTCTGAGTCTATCCATGCAGACAAAGGAGACTGGTCATTGACGGGATGGCTTTGGGAATTGCTGTCTAAATGGGGATGGAAGAATTTGACATTCCTTGGTATGGTTTTGGCCATCCTTTTCTTTTGTTGTCTTTGCATCCAGTGTGGTCCCGCCATTTGTAGTCTTTGTGCTACTATGTGCGTTAGGAGACCTGTCCCGAGAGAAGTAGAGAATAATAGGATGATGCTACAGCAACACTTAGATGACCTAATGAAGATTGATATGGACCTAGATTCAGATTAACATGAGTTTAGGTTAATGCCTACGTAATGGCAAAAGGAGCGTCTGAGGTTCTGTAATTCTCGAGCCTGACTCCATTTTGTGTTGCCCTCACATAGGCCTGTGACAGAGGCCCGGCGAACAAGTGGCCTGGCCTTCTGAGTTCATGTACACATTAACTAGGTTTCTTTCGACTCTGAAAGAACTGCAGAGAAACTGACCTCTTCACCTGAAACTGACCTCGCAAAGCCAATTTCCCTTGGTTTGATCCTTGTCTAAGATTGCCACTTAATGTTCAGGACCTCGTTAACCTTTAGTTTCCTTGCACATGTTTTATCTTGTTCAGCATCTATTACTGTTTCCTCTATGTTCTGACATTACATGGGTTGTGCTTTTCAATTATAAATTTGTCCGGCTTGCAAAGATTGAATTTGGGACATTCCTAATAATTAACTTTTGGGTTGGGTTACTGTAAATTGGGTTTTTGTTAATGTGATACTCAGTTAGAAAATGTGCCCTATTGGTTAGAATTGTGCGCAGTGGGTGTACATTTATAATGAGAATATGGTGTATAAAAGGAGATGTCTTGCCTTAGTAATTTGAACAGTCTCCTAGGAATATACATTGTGATGTATTGTTGGGATTTCTGTTACTAGCTGCAGCTAATAAACTTGGTCTCTGACGCCACCCAGAAGTATTCCGTGTCTCTGTATACCAAGACTGGTGGAACTCGAAGATTTCAGGTGTGTCCCTGGCACCGCTGGGTTCTGACCCGTTTTTTCAACGGGGGAGGCTTGTGAGCACAGAATGGTGGCTGGGGTTGCACTGTTTTAACATACAGGTCTTACCGCAGAGGAGAAATTTGGAGGGAAAACTGAATTGTCAAAAGGAATGAGAGGGATAAAATACAGAGTTTGGACTGAAAATTCCACATTTCAACACGTTAAATGGAAGCAATCATGGGCAGGGAAAACCACAAGTTTTAAACACAAAACAGGTGATAAAATATGCAATCACAGGCAGGTTAAAACTACAATTTTAAACAGTAACAACCACAGGCAAAGACAGTAATCACAGACAGGGAAAATCGTTTTTTTAACAACTTTTGTTTTGGGGAAGAGACAGCACTAGTCTGTCTCCTTACCACTTCCTGGACTCTGCTCACTGCAATCTGGGGTACAGGAAGGCTGCAACTCACAATTTGAATTGCTTTGCATCGATAATGAGGGCATTATATGGCCACATTCTCAATTGAACACAAGTATTGTTTTTTATTTGTTTTCTTACGACTTTTTAGATGGAGTTGAAATCAAACTCATGATATGCAGATGGATATAAATTTGTGGATGTGCCTTACATATGTATTTGATTTAGAAAATTGTTCTATGTGTTCAACGTGTTAAAAAACACAATGTGAATTGTTTTGAACTTAAAAAAACAGAAATAATCTTTATGTTTACATCCACTCATATGAAAAGATATAGATGCAAGCTTTTAACCTATTGAGAAAACGACAGTGCTGAATTTGTAAAAGAATACTTGTCAGGCCCAAGATTTTGCTCTGAAGCCTCTGCCCGACACTATCAAAGGTCAGGGTGCAATCTACCAAGGCTGCATAGACTTAAGACCCTCTGGTGCCTCTTTGATTCACCAGCAGACACTCCTCTCTTCTTTTTCTCACTCTTGCAGGTTCTTATTCATTGCTTGTTTCTCCCTTTGTCCTATTTCCCATCTTTCTTCTCCTCTTTCTTTCCTATGTTTGTGTTTTTCTTTCTCTTGATCTGGGTCCATGTCTGTTGAGGAAAAACATGCATTTTTCTATTAAGATTAGTGCCGGTGGGTCCCACCTGCCCTCACCTACTGGCTCAAATTTCTCCCTTGCAGCTGTGGCACAGAGCAGTAAGGCTTAACTTTGAGCAATGAGTAAAGTATGTATGCAGTACCATAACAGTAATAAAGTAAAAATATAAAACAATGAAAACTTCAAACTGAATTAGAAAAACATGAGTAACACCTAATAAACAAAATTACACCAACATGAAAAAAATCCAATAAGGGGAACAGGAAATATGAGGTTGTAATGTTTTAAGTAGGAATAGCGCCAAGAAGCAGAAAGTGTCAATGATAATCAATGTGCGCGTATCAAGAGAGAGAGAGAGGACTAGAAAGCTAGTCCGAGTCCCCGTCATTTATATGTGTTATCAAAAGAGACTAGCTTAAATATGACCAATATTGTTAGGACTCTGATTAGATTTGTCATGGGCACCTTGTTGGTGAGTTCATGAAGCCCTCACCTACCAACCTGGTTGGTGGCATGCTTCATCATCGGGCCCACCCAGTGACACCTAATGTGTCCCGGGTGTGCTGCGGCGCCTGATTACAGCGTCCTCGTACTCCGGTAGTACGAGGACGGTGCAACATGTACAAGGCAGGCTCTGACCAGAAAAGCTGGTCAACCCCTTACCGCTTCACTCCTGGAAGCATTGGCTGCAAAATCTAAGTGCATATATGAGAAGGGAATCCCCCCTCTCACACTTAGAGAAACACCTTAGTGAGTGTAACACATAGCCTGGATTACACTCCTTTTTAACCTGCACTACACTCTATTTTAAAAAGGTCCTGAGGAAAGCCAGATTTAGTTTAAGGCACTGGCTGAAACATGTCGACCAACTGATGGATGTAACATCCCCAAGCCTTATTTTAACCGCTGACGGGGGCCCAGTTATTAAAATGTAATTTATCCTCGGGTACTGGGACCCTCGCCAAGCCGTTTTAACTCACACTTCATTTTACACCTCACACTGCACTCTCAGTAAAATACCAGCTCCGCTGTAACCAGGCATCGCAGCACACTAGGTGTCACTGGGTGGGCCCGATGATGAAGCATGCCACCAACCAGGTTTTTTTTGATAACACAAAGATAATCAATGGCCATGTTAGATCGGGAACTAGGCACAATTTAACGTTGGCCGCTAAGGAACGCGAGTCAGACACACCAACCAGGTCAAAGATTTTTACTTTCTGACTTTAATCCTTTAAGCCCCTGTCCACCTCAGTAGTACACATCTCAATCCCACCAAGACCTCAGGGAGGCAATTAGAAGCTCACATAGGGTCAGGCAGAGACCAATAGCAGGGTGTCGTCCAGAACAGTTGCCATTGATCAGTTGGGAAGTTATAGGAATGGCCTCTTAAAGGGATCTAGTAGCTTGTTGTATTCCTACAGCTTGAACAGGAGAAGAGCCTTATGCCCCTTGGAGTCCAATCCTTTGTCCTGATTACAAGTGAGAGCAGGTCCAGTCCATCAGGTTTCCTTTCAGGTCTCAGACAATAGGTCCATTCATCTTCTGTTCTTCCTCAGGTCCAGGACAGTGACACATTACACCTGACATGAGCTAGTGGGTGAGAATGACTCCTTGGCAGGCTATAACTAATGGGGTAAAAGTTATTGAGGCCAACCCTACCCACTTGGAGTATTTTCAAGATGTTTACCTTAATTTCAAGAGCGCCCCAGTGTTCTTTGTAAAACCCCAAGACAGAAGCCTGGTGGGGCAAATCAGAGCTAATCAGCAACCAGAAAATGGATACACAAGAGTTGTTTTGGCATTTTATTTGCTGAATTTGGAGTGCGTCTCACAGTGTTATATGTAAACCAACCAGGACCTGGCACTCAAGCAGGATTTCACACTGTAATGTCAAAAAGCATGCTCACAGCCCAGAACCTGCATATGTGCTTTGGTCCAGAGGAGTAATGTCTGCCCATTTGGGTCAGTCTATTGGTTGCTCTTATTCAAATGCTAATCCCTGGCTGGTAGAATTTTGAGAGCAATGCAAATTAGCCTCCAGGAACTTCAGGCGGGTAAAATGTGAGGTCTAAAACATCCTTTTCTTTACTATTTATTAAAAAAACTGGCTTCTCCAAATTGAAATGTAGCTTTAATAACTATTAAAAATATATATTTTTTTGGCTGACCCCTTTCCCGAGATACTGTATTAGTATTTCAATCTGTACTCTGGTTTTCTACACAGGACAGCTAGGCCTGCCACAATAAAAATACTTTTTGGGTGCTGGTCACTGTAAGAACATGTTAAATTACATTTCTGTATGTCCTGCTTTTAAATACTATGTACCCTGCAAATCCTACATAGATTAGATGTATTGATATTTAAAAGGGACCTTTTGACCTGTCAAACGGGGTTGGCAGGTCAAATTGCAGTGTTTAAATGGCTCAAGTAAGGCTACAATGCTAGACCTGAAGCCTTGTTTGCGCTGCCACTGACTCAGTGATTACACTGATTCTCAACATCGAAGACCCTGGTATGACGGAAAGGTTAAGGGTCTAGCTGCATTTCTGAGATATCTTCCATAAGCCACCTCTCCTATGGTCGTGAGGAAATTGCAAACATGTTTTAGACAATGAAATTTGTCAACCTTCCTTTAATATCGGTCTTTATGTCCGATCTTTTCAATATGTACAGAGTGCGGTCCTCCCAGTAAATACAGAGCAACTCCTTGATACATTTTTAAGCTATAATTCAGTAGACCACACTGCACTTTATAGAGGATATATATGAAAGGGTGACCCTACCATTTTCATTCTTAGTTACAGTAATAGGATGTGTTATGAGTGGGCCTATCACACTCACTCCAGAAGGTTGAATATCAAGGTGGTGATGATACCACACTCCTTGCCTAATTAGGCCTTCCCCTTTGTTCTTGAAGACCCACTACTGAGACAAGAGTTTTCTTTAAATCATAATTCATTCATCAAGCTATGTGGGACTAACTTTCTAAAGTTATGGAGTAAAGCTCATTGCTGATGGCATTCCTATATTTGCAGCAGTCATTATTAGTAGTCTTAACGGCTGGCGCTTTGTTAGTATTTGTGTGTGTGGGTGGAGGGTGCTCTAGTATTGTACTTATTGGATCCCTTGTTCTTGATATATCCAACATCTTGGAACTCGCAAAGGTTTGTGCCTTTTGTATGAGTTTCTATGTTATGTTTACACACGTTCTAACCTTTGCCTTGCCTTTATATTTCATTTTAGAAGATGCAAGAAGCCCAAAAATACCCCCTTCACTCACACGTAGCTCGCCTTTTATCTTAATGCCCCTACTATCGCCTGTGCTCACCCACTCCCTTGATTTTTCTTCAAATTTAATTACTTTGCATCGATAATGAGGGTATGATGCGGCCACGTTCTCTATTGAACACAAGTATTGTTTTTAATTTGTTTTCTTGTGACTTTTTAGATGGAGTTGATATACATGATATAAATTTGAGGATGTGCCTTACATATGTATTTGATTTAGAAAATTGTCCTATGTGTTCAATGCGTTAAAAAACACAATGTGAATTGTTTTGAAATGAAAAAAATAGACATGATCTTTATGTTTACATCTATACGTATGAAAAGACATAGATGCAAGCTTTTAACCCAATGAGAAGACCACAGTGCTGAATTTGCAAAAGAATACTTGCCAGGCCCAAGGTTTTGCTCTGAAGCCTTCAGCCAGCACTATCGAATGTCAGGGTGCGGACTACCAAGGCTACATAGTCTTACAACCCCCTGGTGCCTCTTTAATCCACCACCAGACACTCCTCGCTTCTTTTTCTCACTCTTGCAGGTTTTTATTCATTGCTGCTTTCTCCCTTTGTCACTATTTCCCATCTTTCTTCTCCTCTTTCTTTCCTTTTTTGTGTGTTTTTCTTTCTCTTGACTGGGGGTGAGTGTTTGATTTGCTCAAACGCTCCGTCCATCATCCCCTTTTGTATCGCTTTGTTCGCCCTAAGTGTGGCAGGGTATGCTCAGACGTGAGTCCCTTGCTCACTTGGCCACTGGATTCAAGATAGCCTGGCTGATGAGGATTATGAATCCGAAACCGGTCCCAGGATGCTTGTTTCCGGTCCAGGGAAGACATGGCTTGGCAGTTCGGGCTGGACTGTTCCCATGAGGCACAGGGTCAGACAGATTTGCATATAGCCATGTCTGAACTGGGGTGGCCGAGTGAGCTAAAGAATGGTGATGGATTAAACCCAGATCAGTTGACTGGGGGTGAGTGTTTGATTTGCTCAAACGCTCCGTCCATCATCCCCTTTTGTATCGCTTTGCTTTCTCCCTTTGTCACTATTTCCCATCTTTCTTCTCCTCTTTCTTTCCTTTTTTGTGTGTTTTTCTTTCTCTTGATCTGGGTCAATGTCTGTTGAGGAAAAATATGTGTTGGTCCATTAAGATTAGTGCCGGTGGGTCACACCTGCACCCACCCACTCGCTCAAATTGCTCCCTGGAGCTCCAATTGCTTCTAAAAATCTATGGACCTGATTATGATCTTGGCGGACAGGGTTACTCCATTACAAATGTGACGGATATCCCGTCCTTCGTATTGCAATTCTATTATATCCTACGGAACTTGTAATACGATAGATGGGATATCCGTCACTTTTGTGACGGAGTATCCCATCTGCCAAGATCGTAATCAGGCCCTATATCTTGCCCAGATGTGGGGACAAATAGGTGGACATTTTCGAGTTAAGCAATTATGCAAATTAGAGTATACCTCTGGTCCTTCGGTCCACAATCTCATTGTCAGTGACATGTTACCATGGGAGAGCATGTTCGCCCAAAGACGAAAAGGAAAAAAAATATATGGTGGTCAGGACTTATTTGAAATACACACAGGAATATTTATAGGGGGAGACTCTGCTCACTATTTGGATTCAATGTTTCTGCTCAGTTGCTCCAGATAAATGGCTGTTCAGCAGCACTGCATATGGAGAAACATACAAGTTCCAAGGTGTTTTAACACCGGCACTCATTGGGGCCTACTCTAATTCAACAAGAAGTTACCTGTGGGGGTGGGGAAACAACCACAGAAGTAAACTTCAAGTGGTAGTTAGTTTCTTCTCATTTCAGAGAGATTTAAGATACAATGCAGGTACAATGAGATTTCTAGATTGCAGAGATCCCCTGTGGCTTCTGTGTGTGGCTCTGAGTGACATTTGGATCTGCCCTTTGGCAATGACTGCCCAGCTAATGTCGGACATGGTTTCATGCCCAAGGCTTGCTGTTTTTATAATCGATGTCAATTTTGCAATGAAGAGCTATTTAGCTCAATGTTAGTTGAAAGTAGTGTGCTAATTCGCTCTGTTAACTTTTTCTGCCGTCATTTGCTGCTGTGCGCCAGCAAATAAAAAACCTGTATTTTTCTAAAAGACAAAAATATTTACTTTTTTGTCTAGTAGGCAAAACACAATAAAAAATGCTGTTGCAAAGTCGCATTGAACACCTCAACAAGAAATGCAAGAGAACAGACAAAAACGTACAAATATATAAGTAACACAGACTTCACGAGACAAATAGCGTCACTGGAGCAGTTCATGTTATTGGGCCACAAACGGTGCCTCTTCTGTGCTAGGTTCTCTTGAATGGTTGTAAACGCTTTCAACAGACACATAAACATGCCAGCTACCCTCACACACAGAAACACCCGCCAAACACCTGTCTACTGTACTGACCTAACAAGACCCAACTGGAAAAAAAATAAGTCAAAACAAACAGTAAAAACCTGAAAACAGTCGGGTGTGCTGAGAACTGAACCTGGTGCGTGATTCGTACCTACAGAAAACAAAATACCCAGACCGATCCGGCACTTCACTTCAAAGTGCAGTGCAAGATTAACTTGAAAGCGTCCAGACAATGTCCTTAATGTTCAAAGGCGGAGGAAGGCGGCTCTGGCCTCTTCTGCAGTGATTTTGTCCTACAAAGCCTCTGAAGAGTGTTATTCAGCTCCATAGTAACCAAATAAATCCGTATTCCTTAGTGTAGATTTGCACAGCCAATGTTCAGTTGCTACAGTTGAGTTAGAATCAGTATCTTATATATTCCATTGACTCCGGAAAGGAGGAGAGGGGGAGGAGTATGCGAGAGGGGATGGGGATGAGTGTGATGAGAAAGAAAATATTGGAGCACTTTGCTTGTTTACATTGTTTTTCATAGTATCCTTCTACATGAGATGTGAAGTATGATTGGATACAATCTTAAACAGACACAGACAGGATTCCTGGGAAACAGTGAATGAGAATGGTATTCGGGTCAGTTGTATTAACACTTTGCACCTGTGCAGCGTCAGCAAAAGTGATGCTAACTGACACAATGTTGAATTGAGATTGTCTTTCTTTCATAAAACTCGTTTTGCTTTGGATTGCAGCCATAAAATAATGCAAAGGAGCGCTATGCATTGCTTTGTGCAACTATGTGTGAAGTTGGAGTCCCATGTCTAGTGCATTAGCATTCTCATGCAACCACCCATGGATTCTGATGCAAAGTCCTACTTCCATATGTAGACAGGGCTTTGTGCCAAAGGTTTACACCTCCTTTTTCTCCCAAAAATGCCTCTGTCTTTCTCTCTCCCTTTAGTACAATGCAGTACAGAGCTACAACTTTGGTATTCTTTATTGAACAGTAAATAATGTGCTGTAAACAATGATGCTACTTGCTTCATGTGGGGGTAAACCACCTACCTAGTCAATTCTCAAAGGTCAGAATACTTTGGAGGCTGAAGCACTGTTTGCTGAATTTTGCCCAAACTATATGCTTTTAAATCCAATGCAGGCCTAAATGAAAACATGTTATTCCAGTAATTTTATGAACAATTACTGCTGACATGTGTTTTGCTCAGTGCATCATGCCTAGAGCTTTTTTGGGCTGTAGTAAAATTGTAGCAGCTGAAGGAAAACATTCATAAAATAGATAATTGTTTACCAGTATCCAGACTATAGTCATTAAAATATCGAAATATATCTGGGTACTTGCCCATTGGAACACACTCTAATATGAAAAATATATTTGATATTTTTGTTTTGCCATTAGCTCTTAGTAGAAACAATGAGTGATGAGAAACACCTAATAAATAGTGCATTAGGTTGAGTAAATACATCTTGTTCAGTCATATACATAAAAATATTTTACTTCTTTTACTGTTATGAGATTATTTCCAGCAATTATTAGGTGATTAGCGTTATTTTTAGTACCTAGAAGTAATGACACAACGAAAACCAGTCATATTAAAAAAAGAGCCTTTCACGTTAGAGTATCCAGATACATTGCTATATTTCTTCCCAGTGACCCCAAATGCTGGCAGGAATTGGAGTCTCCCTAAGTCTCACAGGAAGGAGAGCAAAAGTGCCCAAAAAGAGTAAACCATCTGTTGAACCACTTCCCGGGCCTACCT
The DNA here is from genome assembly GCF_964261635.1 of Lissotriton helveticus. Classification (NCBI taxonomy): domain Eukaryota; kingdom Metazoa; phylum Chordata; class Amphibia; order Caudata; family Salamandridae; genus Lissotriton; species Lissotriton helveticus. Next base: position 1,372,663,888 of record NC_136068.1, read on the forward strand.
ACCTTGTATGAAACCCCTGGAAGTGTCAGACTTCATGTGTTGTTGGATCATGATAGTTGTTAGGCAACCAATGTATGCTAGGGATATTCACGGTTAATGATATGTCAAAGGCCTTTGGCCTTCATTATTGATCGTGACTAGCCTGACGAGGTCCGTAGAACTAACTAACCTCTGGTTATCTGCGAGACTCCCTGCAAGAGGGGTGTGTAATGGTTGTTCACACCAGTAACTTGTTCATTATTGGTTACTTAATTTGGGGTGAAAATCATGTGGGCACACCAAGGCACATATGGTAAATAACTTCAATTGGAAAATTGAGTTCCAGCTATTGATGGATATCATTGGACCCCCTAAACTAGTTCTCACAGCCTTTGTTTAAATGTTTAATTTCTTTTGGGAATTTACCTTTTTATTTGAGGATTTAGAGTTAAGAGCATATCAGGATCAGACCTAGTCATTTCTTAATTTGCAGATGTTATATTTCTGGAGTGTACATTTCACCACCCAAGTAGGTAGAGATTTTGAGTTTTGTTTGCTTTCACTGTTAATAGGGACCTAATTATTGATGTCCAAAAGTGAGGATTTGCTATAGTAGTCAATTAAAGACTCAGGGGTATATTTACAAAGAAGTGATGGAGTGCGGCATTAGCCTTTTTGGCTTAACGACAATTCTGAAAAGCAGGGTTGCACTGTATTTACAACAATACGGTGCAGCCCAGCGTTTCCCTCTGCGCGGGCACTAAATTTAACTGCCTTGCGCCAACGAAGGCACCCTTGCAACCAAGTGCAAGGGTGACTGTGTTGTGGGGAATGCTTGTATATGTGCATATAAACAATCTTAAATGGCAATTTGTAACTTCTATGTGTGCTGCTATGTGCTAGGGGCCCCTATTTTGTCCTAAAAACTGCTATGTGCATCACACATAAAAAAAACAGCAAAAATGATAAAAATTCAATGTACATAAAGGATTGTTTGTCAGGAAGCAAACCATAGACTAATGGGATGGTAGAATTGCAAAAGCTTACATGAAAGGATCATTTTGGGTGAATGGATGGGGAGTTGATTTAAAAGTTCCATCTACCATCCAAATTTCACTGTTCTGCAGGGTTGCTGTGACATGTACTGGACTAAAGATTAGTATTTGTTTTCGAGAGTTCTTATTATTATAATAGAGTTGAAAAGGTTTTTTAGTAAAAGAGACAGATTTTTTTTTCTTTGAAGTGTATCTAAGGTTAGAAAGATATTTTAAAAATATTTTCGGATTTTTTGCCTTTCTGAAATGTATGTGTTAACTATTTAAATTTAAATTGCTTGCCTTTCTCTTGGTGCTCCTCTATTGGTATGCATCAATGATTTTAGGGCATTTAGAGAACCTTAACCCCTTCCATGCCTCAGACATCCCCCGGCCACCCGACGTCACAGTGGGCCTGTGCCGAGGTGCATAGCAGGGCACCCTTTAGCTCCGGATCTCCAATGTTCAGTCCCTCATGCGTGAAAACCATTCTGCACTATGTGATAGCTCCCCTGCTGACCGACTATAGAAGAAGGCTTGTGTTGCCTAATAGTCAGGGCCTCTGGAATTACGCGACTGCTGGACCGCTGCGATTTCGCATAATTAACGATGTGCCGTATTGTCACATAATCCACCATCAGTTGCTTACTCTGCAGATTTTAGCAAACAAAAATTGTTTCTAGCTGAAACTGTTCAAAAGTTACTAAAAATGCAGCGACAAGCATTTTCAAAACTGGACTGGTTATCTTGTTGATCCTTATTGCTATAATTGCTTGTTAGACTCGTACTAATGAGGAACAACCAATGTCCAGGCAGTGTTACCAGGTTAAACAAGCATTTGCAATGCAATAGGTCTCACATTTGTGAGAGTTTAAGCTATTGGCATTGTATATGACAATGTCTTTTATTTATGATTTAAAAACCAACTCATAAATAAAAGGCTTTGTCATTTACAATGCCAATGGCTCAAGCTCTCGCAAATGCGAGACCTATTGCATTGCAAATGTTTGTTTTCTTTACTTTAAGCCATGTTGCACAGCAGCCCAAGCTACTGTGCAACATGCCTAAAACAAGCATTGGCATAGCCAATTGCTCTCGCCTTTTGGACCCTATAAGTGTGTAGCCATGCATCACATTATCCTGGGTTCTGTTCTGCCTGGGATTGAAGGAGCTGCTCCGTGGGAGGAAACAAATGACAACAAGGAAGCAAGTCCATCATTATTCTATGACCCGAGCTGCACATTCCAACCAGATCTCCAACAAGCAAATACCGACAAGCCGCCCACCCCTCCTACTGCCGTCTGAGCGGGTTTTACACTTGATAAGTGCACAGGAGCCGGCTCCCACCAACCACCCTTTCAGCTACTTGAATGAAATGCAGGCCCACGGGGTCATGTTCCAGTTAGTGCCTCCTCTTTGGGTCTCTGCCTGCCAGGTGGAGGACAGAGCCTGCCTCGTTTACTCTTATCACAGGTGTCAAGATTACAACAAAAAAAAGAATTATACTTCGAAGAAATCTTCAGAGCCAGCAGTTACTTCACATTATCAGCTATAAGGACAGATATTTTAGAACTGGTTTGACTGTTTGAGGAAGAAGAAACGTCCTGATTTGACGACGCCCTCCCTGTCTTCCAAGGTCACAAGTAGCCAATCATCCTTAGTCGGTTTGTCTTTATCTTTCACTTTCTACCCAATCAATTCAAGCCAGTGTCACGTTTTATAATTGGTCAAATGGAATGAGCTCTGCTAGAGTGAGCTTGAAAGTGAAGATGCATCGGATTTTAAATTATGGATTTAAATGTGAAGCCATTTGTTGACTTCCTAGTAGAAATGAGGAATTTGCAGAACCCACTCTAAGTTTGTTTCATTCCCAGAATTCGTAGCAACTCTTTCGAGGGCTCCTATTGGCCAGTAGGCTCATGTGACCTATGGTCAAGTGTGAAAGCTCTTCCTCAAAGACAGAGGCCTCAGGGGCATCCTCATAAGGTTATGTAATGCTGCAAAGAATTTCATCAATTATTTTTTTGAAATTTGCAAACTTAATGAAGCACGCCACTAGCATAGTTTTAAATAAAGGGGGAGAAAATGGTAACGTTATTAACCTTACCTCAGAGCTGGAAACCTTCATATTCTACACCTGGACACTGCTATTGCCCGCTACATAAGTCTCATCCACTAAGGGTCGGAACATCCTGCATTGGGGAATCACCACTGGACAGGTACTGGACCGGTTACAAAGAGAGCTAACTCAAATGATAAGACTTTCTATTAGGTATAAGGGTTCAATCTCAAACAACAAATGATTCCCTGCTACTGGAGGACCAGCATATCCTGGGCAAGACATCTGGCTACAGGAAGTCCTCTGGCGTGTACTATGCCCATGCACCAAATGGACCTGAGGCGAGCTTAAAGCGAGGTTGAGAAATTGTATGCTTTAGGAAAATGTTTTTTTGTGCAAAGTTACACACTTTGGCATTCAAGAAAAGGGCAAAATAAATAAAGGACTACTCCTGGTGTACTCCTATCTAGCCCTGGAAGGACCAAGGACTTGAACCTCTGGGTAGCTTCCTAAGTGTCTCAATACATGTTGGTACATCACTGTCATGCTCACACTCTGTCTTGACCCCGCACCTCTCAGTCCCACTCTTCAGACAACTCTACTTTTTCCTGACCATGACTGCTGGTCAATAACGTAGTAGTCTTGAAATGTCATGCACTGTTTCAGATCCCCATAATGCATCTCTATACTGGACCATCACAATATTGACCATATGCTAGAACCACTGCCAGCCTTTCATCATCAGCACAGTTTAGATCTTATCCTTCTGACACCACACAAATAAGACAGTATTCCAGCTTGACCATATACTAAGGGGACTAAGATCTGGTTATTGAGTACTCAAATGAAAACACTCCTCTGTTTCTGACAAAAATACCAACCAACTATTGTAATTACAACAATTTCACCATCCAGGATGCTGAGGCCAGTGGTAACTGGGGAAAAATACCCAGGAAGAAGAAAAAATAGCTGTCATGTTCAGATGTTACAAGGCACAGAAAATATCCATTAAAAAATTCTACCCCTCTTTTTTACCCCCCTTCTTCACTTTTCCTGTTACTGACCGGAAATCCAATTGCACCTGCTCTTTTCCGTGTTGGGCATGGAGAGAAAGACAAAAGGCACCAGAGACTCCCTGGGTGTGATCCACCTGCCTAGGTTTGCATTTGGTAGCTTGAGGAGGTAGCTTGCTGAGGAACGTGGGAGATTGGACCTTGGAGATTCAGGCCAAGAAAATGTGAGGGTGTGTATTTGGGTGAGACCTATTAGGCAGAACTAGAAGCACAAGAAAGAGAGCCTGATTGCCTGGCTTTGCTGGAACCAGTGAAATCATGTACCGGACTATAGCAGCCTCTGTGGATGCTGGCTTGGCTTCAGTACCTTCAGTTACTTGCTGCTTAGCATTGGTCACTAGGCTCATGGCCTGCCACACATTGTGCCTTCCTTGCGAATGGTATTGGAGGAGGATGCCGCTGATGGCTGCATTTCTACGTGGGTGTACTTCTGGACGACTGCTTGGCCTCAGCATGGGAGTGACAATCCTTGCTTCATATTTACAGTACAGAAAAAGGAGCTATATACAGATATCCAGCTGGCTGGTTTGCCCTGAGATTCCCTTGCCTTTTACATGTCCAGTTTTCTTGATTTTTGTGGTGCACTGTCCCCATGCATTGGTCCAATTTGACACAGAACCATTGAACTCTACCCAAGCATGAGCATGCATTCATTGATCCTAAACAAAGTCACCACAAGAACACCTAAATGAATGTAACTACAACCACAAGAGTACAAATTTAAAATGGTTGGGACAATATTGGGTAGTGAGTTAAATGAACAGGAGGGGGCACACTAGACTAATTTGACCACATACTCAATTCTATGAGGAAAACCTTTTATTGCCTGTGGAGCAACTACTCTGTGCCCATCTGAGTTCAAGACTGGTACTGTGGCATACTGTGACTACTCAGCACCGATAAAAAGAAATTGGTCTGTAAATGGAGTGAAGTTGAAATTATCCTGCTGATGCTGAATTCTGAGTTTTCGGAACTGCAGACTCACATTTCTGATCTACAAAACAGAGTAAGAGCTCTATAGTACTGATCTGAAGATGGAGAGGGACACACAAGGCAGAGTAATAGCCTCTTAGTTGGCCTGAATGAGAAGGCTGAAGGTACAAGTATGGAACTATTCCTGGAAAAGCAGTTAAGCAAAATGTTTGCTCCCAAGCATTTTTTAAATGTTGAAGAAGCTTAGAAAATGCCAGCACCTCTGATGCCAGAGGGATCCACCTTGAGAAGTCTGAGAAAAACTCTGTTAGACCACAACTTCATATTGCTGACAATGCCGCCCACTTGTATGCCATTGAGGTGAAACTTTACATTCCACAGTCTACAAGATGGTGACTTTAGAGGTATGATAAAGAAGCCCATGGTTAACTACTGTCAAATTAAATCAGAAACAAATGGTGATATACATACTGAATGGGTAGAGTTCAATGTAGCTGGCAGAGACATTTGTATCACAACCTCATAGGGGGTCAATAATGATGGGTGTGCAAAATCGCATCATATTTTTCCTGAAATCATGCAAATGTTTTTTATTGCGCCTTGTATCTGTCTTTTTCTGTATTTCTGTTTATTTTGCATGTTTATTTGTATTGTACCTGTGCCCTTTGTCTCTGTCCTCCTTTTCTCTGCCTTTTTCCTGCCACTGCTGCCCCTGGGGCCCCTCCCCGCCGCCCGTTTCCCACTACCGCCTCCCAGCTGCGCTTCCCTATTTAATTGCGGCCGTGCGCTGCGGGTGCGCTGCTGGTGCACCAACGGCATGCCAAACGCAAGCACTTCTGCATCTCATGGGCAGCCAGGGACGCTGGTTCTCCGGCCACCCACTGCTACGATTAAGCTGCCCTCCTCGCACTCAACCCTAGAACGAACAACAACTGCCACCTGTCTTCGCCGAACACCACCCACGGCCAGTTCTTCTGCAGACACTGCCGTCAAACCTTCATCATCCTCCGCACCACCACAGCCGCCGCCCCACAGCACCCCAGAAGCCCTGAGGTGCATCCTCCACAACCAGCACTCGCTGCACAGACACGCTGTAGAGATCTGGGACCTCGTCGACACCCTTGAGCCAGACCTCTCCTTCTTCACAGAAACGTGGACCAACTCCACCTCCACCCCCGACATCGCCATCCCCGAAGGATACAAGATCCAGAGGAAGGACCACCCAACTGCCCGGGAGGAGGACTTGCCATCGAACACAAGAGCTCCCTCAGACACACTACCTCCAGCACGAGCGACAGCCCACCCACCACCGAACACCTCCATTTCCATATCCAGACCAGCCCCAGAAGAACCCTGCGAGGAACCCACACCTACAGACCTCCCAGACCTCGAACCACGTTCACCACTACCATCACTGACCTCATCACACACCCACGTCTTACTCATCGGAGACCTCAACTTCCTCCTGGACAACTTCAGCGACCCCAACTCCGCCACCCTCCTGGACAACCTCACCAACCTCGGACTGAAACAACTTGTCACCACCCCCACCCACAAGGCAGGACACACCCTCAACCCATCTTCGCAGGAGGTTACAACATCCACTTCAGCCACTCCATGCAACGCCAAAGGATGGATCACCACTGCATACACTTCTACGTCAACAAACCCACCGCCCCCAAACCTGCACCCCACTCGCTGTGAAGAAACTGGAGCAAGGTCACTGAGGAACACCTCAACTCCACCCTCAACCACAATGCCCCCTCCACCTCGACCAACACCAACCTCGCAGCCAAAGAACTGCACAGATGGATCACTAACTACGCAGACGAGCTTGCACCCCTCCGCAATTCCGACAGACAGCACCCCAGGAAGGCCACCTGGTTCACCACCAACCTCCAAGAACCCAGGCATACCTGCAGATGTCTCGAGAAAAATTGGAGAAACAGCAAATCCTCAGAAGACCGCACCACTTACAAGAACGCCATGACAGAATACAACCAACTCAGCAGATCCACCAAGAGGACCTTCATCCAGAACAAGATCCTCACCAACTCCAGCAACTCAAAGGAACTCTTCAGCATCAACCAAGAATTCACCAAACCCCCCAGCGAAACCGGGGACATCTCTCCCTCCCAGGACCTCTGCAACAAACTTGGCTCCTACTTCTATCTGAAAATCAGGTCCCTCTAGGACAACTACAGCGAACAGACACCTGACTCCGAAACCACTTCCTACCCCAGCAACGCCGGGCAGCCCACCATCTCCTCCTGGACCCCAGTCACCACCGAAGACACCGCATCGAGCATGAAAGGCATGCACTCAGGAACCCCTGTGGAACCCTGCCCTCCACACATCTTCCACAGAGCCATCGCCGGCATCGCACCAGAGCTACATCGCACCATCAACGCCCCCTTCGAAATCGGCACATTCCCCCTACAACTGGAAACGCACAGAAGTCAAGTCCCTTCTCAAGAAGCCCTCAGCAGATCCAACAGACCTCAAGAACTACCAACCCATCTCTCTCCTCCCCTTCGCGGCCAAAGTCACTGAGGAGACCATCAACATCCAACAAACAAAATTCATTGAAGAGAACTTCACCCTCGCCCCTCCCAATCTGGATTCCGCAGCAACCACTGCACCAAGACCACTCTACTCGCTGCTACAGATGACATCCGCACTCTCCTTGACCCTACGTTATAATGGGTGATCAGATAACTATCCAGTGATAAAAAGGATAAAACCCACACATCGAAATTGGCAATATAGCCAGCACAGATAACCATGGGCCTTCTAGGGTGAAAAGACCTGTACTCTACATTACCAAAGCAGATTTTCACAGTACACCACTTTTGGAGGAAGTGTCTCATTTGAACTGATGACATATGCATTGGCCACCCCATGATGTGAAAGTAACAGAAGAAGGGAGTAAAGACATAATGCTCAAAAGAGCAGAAGATGTACATACGTCCTCCTCAAGTTATATTGTCAAAGGAATCCACCCTTTTGGGAAAGTATAAAAGTGTTCCTCCAGACTACATGTGTCTTCTACAATGGTGGAAAGCATACAGCTTTGTTTAAATACTCCTCACCCACCAAAAGGACCCTTGGTTGCATGCTTCATCATCCTGTGGGACGGGGCTTGCTGCGACCTATGACTACGTGGGAGCACAGGTTATGAAAAACTCTCCCCTGGCTTCTCATCAGGACCTAGAAGAGATCCCTTCTACCCTCAAATCAAAACAACTGTGTATTTACATATAATCCTAACTAAGTGGTGCACATAAATGTAACATGCACAGTACACTATACCTCAGTAGGTATATTGCTGAATGGGTTGGTTATATCACCTAGAAAATGCCCCATGAGCCTTCAAAACGGGAGGGAAGGGGTACCTAAAGTTACAAAAATATCAAGGTTACCTCCTCACTAGGACACTGCCTTGCCACGGCTCCTACTGGGGTATAGTATATTGTGCATGTTAAATTTATGTGCACCAATTAGTAAGGATTGTATGTAAATACACAGTTGTTTTGATTTGAGTGCAGAAAGGATCTCTTCTAGGTCCTGATGTGAAGCCAGGGGAGGGCTTCGAAATATGGCGACATAGGAGACACTGCTCATTAAAGTATAGTATCTCCATCTCATTCCCCATTTTTAACAATACCAGCTCAAAGGAACATTAACATTTATTTTTTCCACCGAGCCAGGTACCTTTTTTATTTCTCACTATTCACTCACTTCTGACCCTTCGACTCACACTCCTACACCACACATAGTATTGTTTTTCCATAGTTAATTGTCTTATTGTTAAGTTTGGTTGATTTTGGACGTAGTTTATAGAGGTGTGAGACCTGATGTCCTTGTCTGTTTATGTTTGACATGTACTGGGTGATTGGCGGCTGCGTGGACAACAGTTTGATTTTGGACAGGGGCGTTTTTATTTTCAGAAAGTTGTAGAGTTCAATGTTGGTTAGGTTATGTATAGCCTTCGGAGCAGCAAAAGTGACGGGGTATGTCCCGTCTTCTAGTTGGTATGGGTGTTGGATGCATTTCTCTATCCATGTGTTAAAGGCCAGGCATTTCCCCCTGTACAGGATCTTACTATTGGCCCAGAGCGGCTCTAACTTGGATCCCTTATTGCTGCTCTCCATTTACTTATCTATATTTAGCAAGGCGATCTTTGTGTTTTTAAAGATGGAGCTGGTAGCGTGAGTATGCTTATTTGCTGTTAATAGCCCCATGGGGTCCAAGTTGTTCAGGATGGCCCTCTCTACTTGTAGCCAGACCGGTGTGTAACCGTTCGGGGGTGATATCCAGTAAGAGCCCTGCTTAGCCAGGAATGCAACTTGGAATAGTCTGAAGTCTGCTAAGTTAACTCCTCCTAGGTTCTTCTCTAATCTTAATTTTTTTATACTTATGCGCACTTTCTTCCCCCGCCAAAGAAATGTGGAGATCAGATTGCTTACCTTGTGATGAAAGTCATCTGTGAGTAGGAGTGGGAGCATGCTGATCATCTTATGAATTTGGGGGACCAGGCCTCCAGTAGTTTATTGATCTTATCTAGCAATATCTTTTCGTTTTGGCTAGTGTGCTCAGTAAGTCACACTCAAAGTGTATACCTAGATATTTGATAAATCATGTTTACCAGACTAGACCTGACCCCCCTATGGTATCCCTAGTGCAGTGAATGTTCAGTGGCTTGCATTCTGATTTGCCCCTGTTGAGTTTGTAACCCGAGTGCCCAGAGTATTCTTCAATGGTGTCCATCATGGCCTCTATTGAGTTTTTCAGTTGTTCCGCTTGTATTAGTATATCATCGGCGTACACTGCAAGTTTTATTTCAACTCCATTAACATCCACCCCTTTTATTTTCGTGTTTAACTTGATATCCTGGATCAGTGGCTCTAGTGCCAACAAAAATAGCGAGGGGGACAGTAATCAAACTTAACAATAAGACAATTAACTATTGGGAAACACACACCAAAACACTCTCAATGAACAGGAAGTGGCAACACTGTGGACCTCGGCCTTGCGCAATAAAATCTTCCCGGTCGTCTCACAAACAAAGTTCTGGCTGCTCCATAAGGCCTTCTGGACCCCAGCACGTTTATTCTCACTAGGCCTCAGGGACAATGCTCTATGCTGGAACTGTTGCAAAGAAAAAGGGACTTAGCCCACTTTATATACCAATGACCAACGCTCAAAACATACTGGGAGAAAATCTTTGGTTTTATAAATAAGGTACTGGGTTGTACACTAAAAACTGAGTTTATTACCACAGAACTAAGATCAGAGCACGATAAGGCCCTTCTAGACCTGCTGCTGACCACAGCGGTGAAAGTGGTCCTAGCAAATTGGAAAGACACAAGTAAGGCTTCATACAAAGGCTGGTTCAACTGGATTACGCACCTCAGAGGTGCTGATAACCTTGCACCACAGAACTCACCCTGCAGACCAGCAGCCAGGGGGATGTGGAAGTCACATGACACATACCCAGATTTCTATGAACCCCCATGAATCCCCCCAGGTAATCAAGTCTTCCCAGGGACAAACCCCCTGATCCCCCGACCCCCCAGTAAGTGTTATATAGGAACGCAAATGAGAGCAATCACTAAGGGTCGGCTGGACTGACTTGACTGTCCATATCGCCACAATCAATCCAATGATGTGGCGACCTGGTCAGGCGATTATAAGTCTCACAGATACAGAGCCTCCCTTGTGTCCTTCTCTTCTGCTTTCTCTTTCTTTCACTTTCTTTCTTTCCTGCTTTCTTTCTCTCACTAAGCCACGTCAAGTGGGGATAGCCACGCACATGTTTTGAAGCCATGGTGAACACTGTCATACAAGCCACGTATGGCTAATCCTGTAACGGAAATGCTAATGTCTTTGAATATAAAATCAATAAAATACTTTGAAATAAAAAAAAGTTTTGTTTTTCATAACCAGTGCTCCCATGTAGTCATAGGTCGCAGCACGCCCCGTCCCGCAAGGGGCAGGAAGACCCCGGTGATGAAGCATGCCACCAAGGGTCCTTTTGGTGGGTAAGGGGTATTTAAACAAAGTTGTGTGCTTTCCACTATTGTAGGAGACACATATAGTCTGGAGGAACACTTTTATACTTTCCCATAAGGGTGGATCCCTTTGCTTTTTGAAACCCCATGATGTGACCTGCCCAGTGTCTGCAAAATCAGATAGAAATCTGGCATGGAAGCATCGATGACCACATGGATTGAGTACAGGGGACATATATGAGAAGGCCAACCTTTAAAACCCTCCATCCATTATATGGCACAGCGGTAGATGGATTTTTAGAATATGGCTTGACTGCTTGAGCTTCTTGTCTCAGATGTGGTTACAACTATGTAGAAACGGCAAACCTTAAGGCTTTATTCTTAATAATAACATTTGGAAATGAGATAAAATTGGTGACCCGTCTATATTGGGTATTACCGGAAGTGGCAATAAGATAGATGAGCTGCTGACTTAGGGAGGGCTTATAACAAAGACAGGGTGAACATTTTGGACTATTCAAAACCACTTGACCCCCAAATGTATCATCAATATATACCCTGGGACCACAGATTGATGCCTTAGGAATGGGATTGGAAACACAAACTTCATTGAGAAACAGTGGGGTTGGCTGGCTTTTCTGGTTTGTCCTGTATCTAAGGACAGGACATAACGTAGTGGTGCAATGTGTTTTTGTATGCATGGGCCAAGCGGGCATGCTGTAGAATGTTGACAGTGGAGTCAGGGAGCTGATTACAATTGGCAGGAGGATGGTCCCCTAACAGAAGATATCAGACTATGGTAGTAACCTAAGTGCCTAACAATAAATTAAGAACTTAGATCCTACCTGAATGCCTCCTGACTCCTGTCTGAAGTCTGTCCTCCAACTACAAGCTGACTGGATTGGCAGACTGCCTTCTCTAGTAAGGTGTAACATTACCCCCTCCAGACAATGGCAACATATGCCTCTGTGACATGCAAGCCAACTTTGTGTGCACCAAGGACACTGCTTGCCCTCTGATGAAACACATGGATTGTGATTGATTTATTTGTGGTTCACTGTTTTTATGTACACAGGATTCCACAATGAAATATTGATATATGCGTTATCTGTCCTGGAGGGGCCTGCATTACGCCTGCGCTACAGCTTACACGGAAAATGATAGTGGAATAAACAGGCATTGCAATTCTGCTTGGTTATCTTCAGGGACCTTTGCTCATTGAATCTACCTCATTGCCTCGAATGCGGCCTACACTAGAAATAGTTTGTTAAACCACCTTCCTATAGCAAACCTGCTCTACGAACCCTGGAACAGGGACTTAACTTACAGCCTCATGTTTGACCCAACTTTTCAATTGTTAGGGCTCAAAACATCAGGCTACCATCATTGTTTGTATTTGGTAATGGTCCACAGTTTCAATAGATTTATTAAATAATTATTGCTTCATTAAACCAATATCAAGCTTTCATCTTTATTTTGATTTCAATAACTGTTGCAATGTATTTAATTATACCTTTTCACTATGTGCATGGAGCGTGCCTTGACTGCTCAACATGGCTGTCCTGAAGAGTCATGGAGGCTTGGAGAGAACCTTCCATCATAGACCTTGGACCCAGAACCCTGGTCAGTAGCTGACGTATCTCATTTGATATGGACAAGAGTTCCTTGCGACAAAAGAATCCGGGAAAAGCTGAGGCCACAACAAGGCCTCATGGTGATCTTTAAGACACTGTTTCCGGTCCTTCCTAGAATGTCTTTTACACCTTCGTGCATTAGTTGGGTCTTTGTCCTTTACATGTGCCAGGTTGTGGTACCAAAATATACTAGCACAGACAGATTAGAGGTGCCTGTGCCTGGCATAGAGATATGATATGAAGAAATTACCTCTCAATTGGAACAGCTGTATATAATTAATACCATGCTAATTTATCTTCGGCCCAGTAAATAAGTCTGTGAAACAGGGTCATGTCTCGCCATCTGATGTGTTTCTCATTCAGCTACGGGTTTTTTTTTTTTTGGTTTTTTTTTGCAAAATCGTTTTCGAAGTTTGCTGAGAAATTATTTTTTTGTTTTTGATTGCTTCGTACTAGTTATGTCGTCTGGTTGAACTCTTGTCATAATTAATGCTGCAGCCTTTAAGGTGGCCCGAGGTGAGGGCTTGTTGCTGATCCACCAAGATCCATCTTGTCAGGGAGAGGGCAGTGCTCTTCTGGCGAGCTGCCCCCTCATTAGGCAGCGCAGCTCAAGAGAGGCTTATTCCAGACCCCCCCCCCCCCCCCCCAGAGAGTTTACAGGGAAGTAGCTGATAATGTGCAGTAACTGCTGGCCCTGTGCATTCCTTCCAAGGAGACAGGTTTTTATCCTGAGACCTGTGATAAGAGTAAACGAGGCAGGCTCTGTCCTCCACCTGGCTGGCACAGACCCTAAGAGGAGGCACCGACTGCAACATGACCTTGTGTTCATCCATGTAGGTCAAGGGGAGTCGGGAGCCGGCTCCTGTGCACTTATCAGGTACAGGAACCGCTCACACAGCAGTAGAAGGGTGGGCGGCTTGTCTGTATTTGCTTGTTGAAGATCTTGCTGGAATGTGGAGCGCGGGGCTCTGAGACGATCCTCCGTGTGGCCTAACGATCAGAGCTGCCTACTTTGGAGCTGAGAAACCAGGTTCGAGTCTCGGCGTGGACTCAATGTGATTCTGGGCAAATTACCTAATCTTCCTGTGCTACCAAAAATGAATGTGTCATTGTGTAATGTAACCGGTGCTCATGTAAAGCACTCCAATACCTTCGGGTCGAGTTCGGCTGTAGAAATCTGCAAAAAAACAAAACAAAAAAAGTTAGGCCGAAGCTCTCTGTATCCTACCAGTTCTTAACTACCTATGAGAATGGAGGCTTTAAGATCCTTCTCTTCTGAATTAGAAGGAATCCGCACATTAGACACTCTTTGACACCCACAGGGACATTTTGGAATCCATTATTTATTCTTTTTTGAACATGTGCCACACTACAGTGTAACTGACAGATGCCGTCTGGTTTGGTATCCTTGGGATGAGGGAGAAATTTCTACCTGCTTTATCAAACTTTCCTCCTTTTGAGTCGCTGTCTGTTTCTTGTATTTACTGAGAAAAAAGAGGAGACTTGGGCATGGTGGCATGTAGCATGCAGCGTAAGCAGTGCCACTGGAATTATGCACTGGAATTATGCAGCAAATTATACATCAGTGTTGACTAAATTATGCGGCCAGAAATGCCAAATTATGCAACAAAATGCAATTTATTCCGGGTCAGTATTAATTTCACTGTTGACATTTTAACACATATTAATACTGTCTGTAGAAAAGTTTCACTTAATTATTATCAATTGAACACCTGAATTAGACAACCGTCAACAAAAGGCGACCAGTTAACCTTTTTAAAGGGTCTGGACTACCTGTTGCACTTGTTTCAGTAACTTTTGATCTGTCTGAGATGAAAGCAATTATTTTTGTAAACATGTGGCAAATGCAATCAACCCATAACAAGGGCAACACGCCACTGAGGGAACCACATAAACCCCAGCTAAAGAGGTGCCAAACCCGTAATCTCTGGGTTTCAGTCAGAAGGCTGCACTGCCAATGGAGGAAATGCACAAAATGTGCATCTTTTTAAGAGCCTTTCTGAAAATATTCAGCATCATGTAAAGTACACGTTCTAGAGTTTCTATTTAGAACAGCATCACCAGGCAGTGCTCTTACAAACAGCGCTCAATCTTCGGCCTTATGACAGAATTCGACACTATTTAAAACGAACCCACACTTCTGCATGGATGCATAATGGACTAAAATCTACTTTACAACATTTTACACTTTCTTAAAATCATGACTGGAGCAAACAGATTCTGCTAGAGAGTCTCAATACACACAAAATTTGGAAAAGATATAGGTGTCTTCACATTGCTCGATTCTTTACGAGATTAATATACAACAAATACAGTTTGCATCAAAATCACTCTATTTCTTAATGTGGAACAACATTACTTTGCTTCCCTCATTATTACACAACGACCACAATTAGTGGGAAATTAGTTTTCACTTTCTTTGCCCTAGTGCTAAACTTTGCAACTTGACACAGACCCATCCCTGGCACAGAACGTGACAATTATCAGACATTTTAAAGCCGGATATCCTGGGGACCAAAATGTGCAAGTTGCAATAATTATCACCAATGGTCATTTTTAAAATGGGTCATAACTTGAAGATGTTGATGCTTCGCTTATCAAATTGCGGTGCGGTCCTTGTTGGTAAAGTTGTGATTCTTATCCCCGTGCACACGTGTTTGCACAGGCATGTTTCGTGGGGATACTCTCATGTCGCCGAGTATATCGAAGTACTGCATTATAAAGGCAATGCGCGCAGCCTAAATTTGTGGAGCACCACACGTGCTCACCCAAGGCCCTTAGGGGAAAAAATCCCATGTTTTTGGTGCAAAGAGCATTCCCTCATATTCTTATTGTGTAAACAACGCAAATGATGCAAAAAGGATTCGCCCTATGCTTCCCTGGTTCAAACATGGTACAAGAGTCAAAACAAGGGCAGAGTGGAGGCAAGAGAGAAACATTGTGTTGTGTTGGATGCAGCACTGACTGCTGCTTTCAAGTGCTGGCCTTTTGATAGTGCCAGGCCAGGTCAGCTGATAGCATCTACAGGTCACCCAGAAAGGGTTTCCTTTCATGCCTCAGCGAGCGGAGGGCCATTCTGTTCAGGAAGGTGCGTTTCGAATTTGGAAAAAGACCACTGGATCTCCCCTCCTGACACATTCCATCTCCAGCCAAGCTTGAAGGCAGGAAGCCATGGGGCAGGACACGTCTAGAGGGCAAAACAATGGCTTTTATGCGCCTGTCCCATTCAAGCTTCTGAGACGCCGTGTCCTGCCCTGACAGTGATCAATGGGGTCTTTTGTAGGGCAACCGAACAGGGCAGAAAGTGGAGTTGAATATTCAAGGAAGAGTTTACAATCAGCTCTACCGCTTGGAACCACTGTGTGATCTTCGGCAACTCCCTAGTATGTTACTGCTCTTTCTCCCTATAGAGGAGACTAGCTTTTAACAAAGCCGGTAAGATAGTTTAGTGGATCGAGCACGTGCTGCTCAGTTATGTGTGCATCTTGCAAGTCACAGGAATGAACTGTGACAACATTACTTTGAGCTTTCATCTGTTCTGGGGTAATGATGACGTCAACCACAATGCCAATAACTGTGATAAAAATGCATTTACTGGAATGTTTGCAATTTAAGTAATTTCCGATAGTCAGTCTCCCCTCCACTCCCCTCCCCTCCCTTCTCCCCTCCCCTCCCCTCTCCTCTCCTCTCCTCTCCTCTCCTCTCCTCTCCTCTCCTCTCCTCTCCCCTCCTCTCCCCTACACTCCCCTCCCCTCCCCTCCCCTCCCCTCCCGAAGAGCCAGGTTTTGAGGTTTCTTGCGAAGATGGGGAGCAATGTTATCTGTCTGAGGTGGAGCGGAAGGTCGTTCCAGGCTCTGGCTGCGCGGAAGGAGCGGCCTCTCAATCTGGTCTTTCTAGTGCGGGGGACCACGGTGTAGGAGAGCTGGGCTGATCGTAGGGTCCTTTGGGGTGCATGGAATTTGAGTCGGCTGTTCAGATATGCTGGTCCGGTGTCGTGGAGGGCCGTGTGAGTGTGGGTTAGCATCTTAAAGGTGACTGTAGCTTTGATGGGGAGCCAGTGGAGTGTGCGCAGGTGCTGGGAGATGTGGCAATGTCTTGGCAGGTTGAGGACGAGTCTGGCAGCCGTGTTTTGGATGTTCTGTAGCTTGCGGGTGAGGTTTTTGATTATTCTGGCATAGAGTGCATTGTCGAGCCTGGTGGTGACCAGGGCGTGAGTGACGGCCTTTCTGTGTTTGAGGGGAATCCATTTGAAGGTCTTACATAGGAGGCGGAGGGTGTGGAAGCAGGAGGATGAGACAGAGTTGATCTGGTGGTCAATTTTGAGCTCTGAGTCCTGGAGGATTCCCAGGTTGCGTGCGTGGTCAGTGGGGGTGGGAGGGCTTCCGAGGGTGGGGGGCCACCAGCTGTCGATCCAGGTATCGGGGTTTGGGCCCATGATGAGTACTTCCGTTTTGTTAGTGTTTAGTTGTAGGCAGCTGGTTTTCATCCATTTGGCGATGGCTTCCATTCCTTCTCGAAAGTTGTGTCTGGCGGTGTTGTGTTAGTTTGATAGGATGAGTTGGTTGTCGTCTGAGTATGACACAATGTTGAGTATGTAGGTTTTGACGATGGGGGCGAGCGGAGCCATGTAGACGTTGAAGAGCGTAGGGCCAATGGGGGACTCCGCAGGTGGTAGGTGTAGGGTCCGAGAGGAAAGGGGGAGCCTGCATGATTTGTATTACAAAAGAGCCCGAAAAGCATCCGAGGGTCCCGTAATAAGAGAATTCATCAGGGTACACAAATTCCTGTTACATCCTTGGGGCACTCATGTAATCTAGACCCTGGTATATAATTTACTTGCCAGAGCTTCATGCCTTTGTAGGAGTGATCAAGGATTTCACTTGTAATCTGGGGAGTCGAGAAACCCACACCTAACCACTTTACCAAATGTTGTGCTCCTGGACAAAACACTCTACCTGTGGCTTTGTTTTCTTTTGCTAGGAGCATTTACAAAAACGTAGACTGTATTAATGTTTATATGTGTGAGAGAACTAGACATGTCCTTGTTGCTGATCTTTGAGAAAGGTAACCTTCCGAATGCAGACCCTCTTGGGAACTTACTTCACAGGTGAGTCAGATGCCATAACATCCCTTCAAAAACCTATCCAAACCGACTGACCCCTGACCTTCAACAGCAAACATGCCCTCCTAGAAATCCAATCCCTCCTTTCTTCATGTTAAAATCTCATTCCTTCCTTCTTGGTATTCTAAACATTACCTGTCTCCAGTCACCTGACACGACATGTTGCTCAATTCGCTTTTTGGACCTAAATACACGCAAATCCAGTTGTTCGACTGTCAGACCAGTGTAAAATGTAAAGAGATCAACTGCAAAAATTGTTTGTTTTTTAAACATAATGGTACCAACTTTGCTTCTCCACCAAGTTTGCAAAGATTTCTCAATTATTTTCGCAATGTCTTTCCCACATTGATAGATAATTTTAACTAATCAAACCCATCATAGCCGAAATGTATGCAGAATTTTTCACTACAAGTTTTCTTTTAGAAAAGATGTTCTATGCACAAAAGTCAGTAAACACGGACTGAAATCCTAATTAAAACTATTCCCTAATTAAAACTGCAACAAATTTGCTGATAAGATATTTGTACAATTAAAATGTATCTCAACAATTACTAGGCGATGGGAGGTTGTATTCCTGTGTTTTCAACTGAGCAATTTAATACAAAAATGTATTTACAGTTTACCATTTACCATTCTTAATACAGACAAACTCTTTTCCATTTTCCTGTTTTTTGATATTTCCTAGGTGTCTAAAATCACAGGACTTTGTTGGACTCTCAGAGTGCAAACTAAAAATAATGCAAACTTCAGAAAGATCACAATAATTGCAAATGTTGCACACAAATTGTTTGTTATGTGTTTTGGCCAGCTCTATTATCCTCTACAGACCAACTGTTTTGAGAACTCTTTATAGAATTGGTAAATGGTCATGGTATTCTGGACATGGAACTTGGCGGAGGTGTAGCTAGGGGGCGCAGTGGGGGCGGACCGCCCCAGGCTGCATACGTTTTGGGGGCGGCGGCCGGATCCCCCTCCCACTGCTCCTACCTGCGGCCAACGCGACCACAAGAATGGGCAGCACCCCCGCCACCCTCCCTCACTTTTAGTTGTTAGTTGAGGCTGCTGGGGCCGCATGAATCGCCAGCACATTCCTCCTCTTACCTGCGGCCATTGTGGCCGCATGTATAGCAGTACCCCCCCCCCACTCTTAGATAAGGCCGCCAGGCAAACGCAGGGGCCGCCACAGGCAGCATAAGGCCTAGCTACGCCACTGGATCTTGGACTTAGACTACTCACCTACCTTCATTCACACAGAACAAACTTACCAATGGTGCAAGAATAAACTTCCATTTTTTTTAACGCTGTTAGAATTCAACAATATAAATGCTAACTCTGCTAGAACACACACTTGGGATCTATTTACTAGATTCTCACCCAATGCAGAGCAGCAGCCAAAAATGCTGCTCTGTGTGAGTAGGAGAGAGCAGGACAGCACTATATCTACTAAAAAATGGCACTCTCCTCCTCTCTTTATGCTGGTGCACAACCAGTTTATCGAGCCCCACGCACAGACTTTTACACCATAGTGCAAAGGTATCTGCGTGAGTCTCACATAGGTTTTGTACTGGAAGAATAAGCTTCCAGTTGAAAATACTGTGCTTACTCTAACTTTAAAACTTTTCCTACTTTGTATGTGTGCTGTATGGTGCAGCACTCATGAGAAATCAGAAAGGAAAGGAGAAATAATAGCATTTGTCCTTGGTAGTGCCTATTTCAAAAGTGTTATTTTTTAAGCAAATCCCTGTCTACCTTTTCTAGTAGAGTTTTTGCGCTCAAAAACCATGAGTGGCTGCATGGAAATGCCTATGCACCACCCATGGAACACCTCCTTTATGCTTATTAATGTAAAGCAACTGCTTTGAGATAGATACTTTTAAGTGAATTTATAGCACAAAACAAGTTTTGTGCAGGACAGAAAAGTTTCTACATTGATTTGTTTCACTTTTGTGATGCAGACATGGCATCCCAATGAATGCTCACCACTGAAGTTTCCACAAAAACAGCCATCCGTGACAAATTTCATTACAAAATTGCTAAAGTTGCCAGGAGCCACTTAAATTCTCTGATGCCAGCATAACTAACATGCCAGAGTACACCCTACATAGTTCTGTTACAATATTATCGGAGACGGACAAAAAAGCATGTTACCGTATGTGCTCTCCATTTTACTCCTTGCCCCTCGCACAAACTAGCATCCTTTTGTGGTAATTTGTTGGGACACTGATGGTAGTTGATTGCAGTAGCACCAGCATGATCTTATAACAACCACCTCTACCAAATAATGAATCAAAAGAATCAAAAGTCAAACAAAATGTACAAAAATGCCAGAATTAATCCAAAAGTGCCAAGGCTGCTAAAATCTACTGCAAAAGTGCCAATTCTGCCAGAATTCTACAATACATACTAATGTTGTCAAAATTCACCTTAAAAGTGTAATACACATATTTCTCGGTGGGGTTTGTATGCAGAATTCCGACAAACATTTTTCCATTCATGATTTCATAAAGGTTTAAATTCAATCGTTAGGTTCTGGGTAGGTAGAAGATGATGCCATGACAATTATATGCAGGGGCAGCTGGGTGAAACTCATGCCAGTCACAGAATTCATGCAGTATGTCAACAAAATTCTGTGAGTTAGACCACTGACCTGGTCAGTGTGACTACTCTCCCCAGCACAGCTCCACCAGTAAGTGCTGCCCTCTTGTTGAACTGTATTTTAAAATGACCCACATGACTCCATTTTGTGTTGCCATGCTCTCGGCAACCTGGTAAAGAATTGTGTTCCACGTCCCTGTTGAAACTTGCACAACCCTCCCCGCTCCTTGTGGTCGAGCCGATTTCAAGAAGCTACCTGTGTGTCTCAACACCCCAGTTGTGCCAGAGACTCAACCACATCCTGTCCATTGCTGGCAACTCAGCCTGTCAAAACCAACTGTCCTGTAACCACACCAACTGATAGAGGAAGTATGAGGCTGTGCCCTGTGACCACACCAACTGATAGAGGAAGCACGAGGCTGTACCCCATGACCACACCAGTTGGGCAAGGAAGCACGGGGCTGCGTACATTGTGCAATCAGAGACAGATGTCCCCTGGCCACGATTGCACCACACAAGACTGACGAAGAACTTGTCAGATGAGGAACCTATCTGAAAAAGGAACTTGTGCTGTGCAAATGGGCGTGGCTAGCGCTATAAATATGTGTAGGCTGCGGAGTAAAGCAGCAGTCTCCGTAGAATTGTCTTTGTACCATTCTGGGACCCTGTCCTTAGCTCGAGCTAATAAATAACTTGCTTCCCTCCATGGCTGGTTGTCCTGGTCTCTTTGGTAATGTATTTATGCAAGAAGAACCCGTAGATTCTAAGGTATCCCCTGCACCACTGGCTTTGACTCTCCTAGTGGGGATGGGTCTCCAAAAGCCGGTTCTACAATTTGGCGCCCAACATGGGGCGTCTTCGGTGGTCGTCATCGAGCCTGGTGGTCGTGAGGAGTCTGTGATCGAATGCTAAGGGAAGCGTGCCACCACATTGGCTGAAAATTGTCTTTGTGGGCCCAAAGTCTCCGATTGCATGATTCCTCCCTCCAGTGGGCTACCCGACTGCGGCCCCGACTGACGCCCCAGTTCTGGTTCCTAGTTTTGGGAGATCGGGACCTTTGTGACACCTGCCGTGTGATGGAAGATTAATGGTCAGGTAAGAGTGGGAGTGGCCCACTTCTTTGGTGAATTGTATTTCTGTTTTGGGTATTGTTCGACTTTTGCAAAAGCCAAAAGCCAAAGGGTAAATACAGTTATATGCTGTAAACATTAGATTTCACCCTTTGATGTTTGGAACCATGATACGCGTCTAGAGATGCCTGGATTTAGTAAGTTCTGGAAATGGTGTTGTTATTGTACCCAGGACACCGCATTGGAGGAATCTTGTCCAATTCCTCCTTTGGGGACCCCTAATCATGAAGTTTATGCTAAACATGGTGTTGGCCCGATTATGTTTTGCTCACATTGGCATAAGTATACAAAGGGTAATGCTGAGTTACAATGGCCAATATATGGTAGTTTTGAACCTCCTGTATTAGATAATTTAGAGGAGAAGTTGTTTAAAAAAAAAAGCTAGACCCGCGATGTTTGATTCCTTCCGGGTTTGGCGCAAGGAGTCCAAACAGAAAGAAATCAAACTCAAAAAGAGTGAATATAAAGTAATGTGCATGAGTGTGATTCAGAAGGCCCAGAATCATGATAATCAGAGAATAGAAGAAGGTATACTAATACATGATGATTACATCAAATGCAGGTAGATGGATGTTACATTACAAAGAAGGTTCCCGAAAAGGCCCGGGACAAAGAGGATGACCCTCTCATGTCCTCCATGTTGAACACCCCTCCACCCTATACCCCTGCCATGTATCCGGCCCTTGATCCCGCACAATTGACTTTTAATTTCAGACAGTCAAAATTAAGGTGGCTTAACATGCTTACATGTTTTAGTCATTGCAAAGTTGACAAGATGGTTACAGTTAAGTATATATATTTACTATTTTGTGTTTTGTTATTGTGTATTATGTTTTGTCTCATGATTAAAAGTTACACTTGATATCTTTATGTGTTATGTGAAGTATCTCTCTTTTGTGTGTTGTGTATTTTTGCTTCTGCCCACAGATCATTCATAGATTTTTGCGCGTCAGCATCGACACAGTAAGTTGTATTGACAGCCGATCACCACTAAGGTGACCTTCTGTCAAAAAGGGGGGTGAGGAAGGTGAGGAAATTGAATATTGATTTTAAACCTGACAAATTAAGCAGACCAGAATATTGGGTTTTGGGCTGCAGGTTCACTGTGCATAAAGTGCATGACATAGTATTGTGTGTCACCGCTCATTTGCATGTGCTACTGTAATTTGTTTATGCTTTCTGTGCTTGGTATACAGCAAGTATACCTGATGGTTTGGCATGTGTGTTTTTATCTTATGTGTGTTTTTGTTTTTGCATTGTTTTGACAATTCTACTTTTGATACTATTACAAGCTCCCCTGTGCTGTGAGGGGATGATCATGACGATGCCCATCGCTATGCAACAGTTGGTTGGACTTGTTCTGGTTACTAAGTTCCACAGATATGATATTTCATGCTGTGAACATGTTAGACAACACTTCACTAGTGCATGTCTATTTGGCTATAATGGTATTGAAGAAAAATAAAAGAGTTATACAGGATTAAATGCGTGTCACCTGCAGTTAGTCACATTACTGCCCCTTCCTTTAAGGAATAAGCAGCCTAGATTGATTATCCTTGATTGGACCCTAAGGATGACCTATAAATCTGTGGCTCTTGCTAACGGTGACCTAATTTTTTGCATGATATTACACTAGTTAATCATGTTCTGCTTCCTGAGCAGTGTATGGCTTTGTTCCTTAAAGGGAACTAAGTTTCATTTCCCAGGGGAAGGAACTAGAACATTAGCTGAGATTAAAGTATTGAGGTTCTGTAAATTCTGTCTTGTCCTGTGAGTTTATGGTTCCGTCACGATTTTGGTGATGCTGTACCGTATCTAGTAAGTATGGCTAATATGGAGTGAATTTGTCATGTTAACTAGCGAGTTCATTACGTATTCAGAGACTGTCCCGAATATGGGTTCCATTTTGTCCGTGCCTCCATTTTGTGTTGCCATCACGTAGGCCTGTGGAGGTAACCAAACGAACAAAGTTGCATGGGCTTCGTTGTTCATGCACTTATTAACTAAGCCTTTTCTTGACTCTAAGGTGCATTGCAAGGAACTGACCCCTTTATCTGAAACTGACCTCGCTAAGCCAATTTCCTTGGTTGATTGTTATCTGAGATTGCCAGTCAAAGTTCAGGACATCGTTAACTTTTAGCTTCTCTACACATGCCTTATCTTGCTCGTTATCTGTCATTGTTTCATTTCTATTTTCTTCATTACATGCATTGTGCTTTCAATTATGGGTTTACCCGGCTTGTGGAGATTGGATTTGGGACATTCTTAATAATTTACTTTGGGTTGGGTTATTGCAAACTGAGGTTTCTGTCAAGTGATACTTTGTTTGAAACTGTTTCTCTATTGGCTAATATTTGGCAGATCTTGCATGTCCATGTTAGGCATTTTGCATGTTTGCAAAAGCTAGGACTGCCCCTTACTGTTATGCTGAGTTTGTAACCCTAAGCATATATAAGGCCTCTGTTTTCTGTACTCCTCAGACTGCCTCATTCAGTTGCTAAGGCTTTTGTGTGACGTAGTCTCACTCATTTGAGTTTGATAAAAATGTTCTCTTCATATTCCAGCTTCTGTGTCAGATTCTTCTTTTGTATTAGTGGGGACCCCTGAGAATGAAGATTTGAGATTCTTCAAATGGCGCGGCCAACGCGGGCTTCATCAGAGAAGTGACTTTCTGAGGGAGTGATCTTGTCAGGAGACTGAAATCTACTGAGGAGGACAGGACGGGACTCTACTACTCTGTGCACGGAGATTCTGTTGATTCTTTGTCTTTGCAGCCCAGTATATTTCTGATCTTCCTGATTTTGATCCTCCACATGATAACTCCTGACTGAGAACCTTTTTTTGGCATGAGATTCCTAAAAGAAAAAAGACCGTTAGGTCATGTAGAATTTGACAGTTAGAATTTGGACAACCTTTTGTTGGTAAGAGTAAGGTAGTTTAGTAACGCTTACTGTAGTTTTGGAATTTTGGAATTTGTGTTGGCCAACTTTGGATTTGTATAGGTTTGGATATGCAAATTGCAATTTGTGTAGGCAGGTAATGAGGAGATTTTTCTCTATCTGATTTTGTTGAACGGTGCACGTACGAAGAGTACCTTAAGCACTACTTTGATTATAATATTTGCATAATTCTGCAAATATTTTTGGCATGCCTGTTTTCAAGCTCGCATCGAAGAATGTGTTGCTTTTTTGAAAGGTACCATAGTGTGATGTGAAGTAAATTAGCCGGTTCCCCTAGAGGGAATATCTAAATAGGTTTAGATTTAAAAACATATTTCTTCCTTGGTGAATTTGTATCCCCAGGGAATTATAATATGACATAATACAAAACAAGGATCCTTTGTTCTGCGCAATTTTATAAATGAAGATATGCAGAGCGATTTTTGGGTGTTCTGCCAGCCAAAGCTAGTGAATTGAGTGTGTTTTGGCTTCTTGGATATGTAGCAGTCTGTTTTTGCAGTCTTTTGGAACATTATTGAGAAGCGTTTCTTGTAAATATGACTTACAACTAGTATTTACAAATGGTTTGGTTTAAGTACAGTCTGTGGGCTGTCCTTTGTTGCAGTCCTAAGTGTTGATCTGTGGGTTAAATGTGTGTTTAAATGTCTATGTGGTTTTCCCATTAGTGCAACTTCTGTAAATACATAGTGATGGCGCTATTTATGAAATGCATGGCTAAAGCGCGCCGTATTGTGTGTCCTGATTGTTTGACCCCTTTCTGTTTATGTCTGAAATTAGCTCAAATGTGTGTTTGTGTTTCTTTTTGATGTTTTCAGTCTATTAAGCAAAATGTCCAAATGCTTAAAAAAAATAAGATTAAAATTCACATTCACTAGGAATAAAAAGGCCCCCAAAAATGAATGGTGTGTTTTCTAGAAAAACAAACTTATAGCATTTTTACTTACATACATTGTATTAGAAATTACTAGGCAAACAGTTCAGCTGAAGTAAGTTTTTGCTGAACTAAAACGCATACTATAGAACACGCATTGATATGTCTTCGTTTGAAAAAAACTGTCATCGTGCTCATGTTACAACCCTGGGAGACAAGCTAAATAAACAGGAGTATTTACTCAGCAAGGACTTTGCCCTCAGTTAAACACGGGTGAATCTTTGCATTTCAGAATAGTGTTTTAAAAAAGGTTACAAACTAAGGTTCATTATTTTGTATTACAGAAAGACATTTCAATTAAGGGTTTCCTCTCTTTAAGCATTTTTTGCATATTCTTGGTTCTGTTGCTAAATAAATAAAAATTATCCTTTTTAGAAAGAAAAAAATGTGGCGCAATTTTTTTTGTCATGTTATAAGTTAGGCTTCTGTGCTTAGGCTTATAAATAAATGCGTCTCAAATGATAGGCAAGGGATGCAGCTTGTTTTTATATGTGGTATTATCAAACATGATTGGGTTTATTAAAAATAATTATTAATTATGAAAAATAATTATTAAATATAAGTGCTACAAAATTTGTTTTTTACTATTTATAAAGCTTAATGCTCATACTGTGACCTCCTAGCATTATAATTTAATTTGAGCTGTGTTGCACTGCATAATGAGGACATTAGCATATGGAATTTCACTTATCGCAGGCGTAAAAAACTCATTTTTCTAAAGATTTACATGAGATATGTCTAATGTCCAATCTCTGTAATCTGTAAAGAACATTCTGAGGACGATTAATATGTAACACAATTATAGGATATTTATTTTTAAGTGCCCCAAATATCAAAGTCGAATTTGGGTAAAATGGACTATTCAAACAGCATTCTTGCCATTTAAAATAGCTTTAAAGTGCCTTAGGCTTCAGTAAATGCATACATTTAGGTCTAATGCAAATTTGCAGGTTGCTCCCATTTCGGGTTGCTTTTATTGTCTCAGTGAGCCAGTGTGCCTGGTGCAGAGGTTTGAGTTTAATATCAGGGTTGAAGGTTTTAACTCTAGCTCTGGACCTACTGAGACGTTCATACATTTAAGGTTGCTGAAATGAGTACCATTGCTTAGGGTAGTAGCAAACATTTGTTCTAAAGCTGGTATGTTATGTTATTATTTTCTGCGAATTCTTCACAGTAACTGTTTTAATAATCTAAGAATGAATAAATTGTAGCCCCTAAAAGGAGTAATATATATATCATGTGTTTTTAAATAGGGTTGATTATTGCAGGTTAGAAAGAGTTGGGAAGGCTTTTTTTCTTTGTCAACCCCAGAGTGAGAAAGAGGGAGAGGGCTGAGGAGCCCGCAAGGCAGGTTTTGACCTTAAGGTCAGTAAGGTGGGAGTTAGGAGTAAGTGTAAACAGATGGAGAAAGCATTGCTTGGAAAAGCAGGGCCTCAAAGGTGCCTGGCGCACGGGACACGCAGAGTGTCTGTGAAAGACTTTTATTTTTGAAAGTCAAAATTTAGGTGGTTTAGCATGTTTTCAAAAGATGGTTGGTTACAGTTGATATTTTGTGTGTTATGTGCAGGGTCAGCAGTATGTTGAAAAAGATGTGGTTTTTTATTATGACTTCTTTTGAAAAGAAATGTTCGTGCGTTTTACATATTTTTTCATTTTATCCTTTTATGAATTGTTCCTGCTAGTCCTGTGTGTCAGAAGCGACACAGTAAGTTGTGTTTGACAGCTAAATCTCCACTAACTGGTGATCTGCTGTCAAAAGGAGGGTGAGGATTTTAAACCTGACAAATTAGGCAGGCCCGAATATTGGGTTTTGGGCTGCAGGTTCACAGTGCATAAAGTACATGACATTGTGTTGTGCGTCACCGCTCATTTATATATGCTGTTGTTTTGTTTATGCATTTTGTGCTTGATATACCGCAAGTATATCTGATGGCTTGACATGTGCATTTTTTTGTGTGCATGTTTTTGTTTTATGTTGCTGCTTTTGATACTATTACAAGTTTACCTGTGTTGTGAAGGGATGTACATGACGATGCACATCGCTGCACAACAGTTGGGTAAATTTGCTCTGATACTAAATTTCACAGATATGCTATTTGCATGTTGTGAACAAGATAGACAACACTTCACCAGTGTATGTCAAATTTGGCTAAAATGGTATTTGTAGAAAAATAAAAGAGATATACAGGATCAAAGTGTGTCACCTGCTGTTAGTCACTTACTGCCCCTTCCCTTAAGGAACAGGCAGTCCTAGATTTATGTCTCCTGATTGGACGTAAGGATAAATTATAGACCTGTGACTCTTGTACATGGTGACCTAATTTCTATATTACATTAGTCAGTTTTGTTCTGCTTCCTAAGTAGTGTATGGCGTTGTACCATAAAGGAAACAAGGTTTCATTTTTCCCTGAAGAAGGAACTGGAACATTAGCTGAGGTTACCGTATATGGTGTAGCGGCCAGCGGTAGAGTTAAATTTGTGTACTATTTTGACTTTTTGTGTATCACCCATACTCTTGGTATTGTGTCACATGCTTGACTATCACTCAAGTAATTTCTTGTTTTTCCTATAGATTTTTCTTTTGTCACTTCTCCCTTGACCGATGTCGCATCGTGCCTAGTTATTGGGGATTTTAGCTGTGCCCTAGTTCCATTTCTTTTTTCCATATTCCTTTCACCAGTAAGCTTTTATTATTGTTAGTGTATTGTTCAGGTTCACACTTCCAGATTGCAGTAATGTACTAGGAACCCCCATATTATGCATAATTCCCTTTTGTATGACCAGACTGGTTTTTAAGAATTTTCTTTAGGCTTACTTTGATGTTTTCCAGTCTGACTGTCACGGTAGTGATGGACTGGTTAACTCACTCAATACTATAGTAAGACAAGCTTTCCACCTCAATAGGAGATACCTTACAATTAATTTTTTTGAACATGACAAATTTTCAATGACTATTTTTAATTTGGATTTTTACCCTTTTGTTCCTGCTTCTTTAATTTTCGGTGGGATCAGATGTGTTCCCAAATCATGGAAATACCAGGGCTCTCTAGTTCTTGTCTTTTGTTTCCACATTTGATCATTAGCTTGTGTGTTGCATAGTGCACCTGATGCACAGCTATTAAAAGGGAGGTATCTACATGTCACTGATAATCTGTATTATGCGATTTTTCTTTTGAGATGTTCTAGATAAGAAATTTAGGAATACCTAGAATTCCCATGTCGCTATCTACCCTTAGATGGTAGAGGATATGCTCTCACACGGAAACCCAATTGAAGAGCCTAGAGGCACTGTTTTTCCTACTGCCTTTGTCTTTGTATTGCCTTTGAGAATGACAGTGTATTCTAGACCAGAATTGTCCCATGGCGTATGGCCACTCCTTTGAAGATTGCAGGGCACCTGCTTGCAGTCCCCTTGTTATACAATGAACTGTTTTTGTACTAAATTGAAGGAAACTAACAACTGTGTCATGTTTTCTAAGTCACTAGGTTCTGCGGGATTGAGGCATGACCTGCAGAACGATGAATAAAGTCGAATTCCCATCAGTGACAGCTACAGTCTCAGCACCCAGAAAGTAGCAAGGTTGAATAGTGATCGCCAGCACGCCATCAATGGTATCTTCAAAGTATTGTGCTTGCTTCATCAGAAGGCGTTGAACATCAGAGAAGAAGGAGGATCTGGTTTTGCCACAGAACCAGAATTTCAGTGCAAAAGAGCGAAAGAGTTGAGGCTTGAGTTTTCTACCTGTCATGTGCTGGTAACCTCTGACAGTGTGCGGTCCCTTGAGCCCCTTGGCCTGAGTTTTTGGCTGCCACCTCTTTTCCTTTGCTCCAACGGAAGTGCAGTGCACCGGAGGATCCAAGATTGGCAAAAGGCACTACATTATGGTGCCCATAAAAGAGCAGCCTGAGTGTTCTCTGACACTGAGTAATGAGTGTTGGAGCCTGAGAATGTAGACCCGGATCTGCATAAGATGATCTGTGCCCTTGATCAATGAAGAGCACACTATCTGTAGTGCCTGCCGCAGAGGAGAGATATTGGTGCACTGCCTTGAGACATTAAGACTTTCGAATGAGCTGTGAGTGTTTGCCAGGAGGGCACTCCAACGGATACTGAGAAACACTATTTTTCATGGGAGGCCTGAATCAAAAGGCCCATGCAACAATGGGAGCAGATTTGATGGACGATAGAAGCCTGCCAGAGAGGCACGAACGGACTCTGGGCATAGTTGGTTGCACAAGTGGTTTCCGTGCGATTGCATAAAATGGGTGTTAGGAGACTGATTCTTATTGTTTTGCTGGCATTGTTTTAAAGTTGTATTCTGTTTAGTAAAAGCAGAATAAAGTCCATTCTCTGTGGAACAGTATCACTTTTCACCTGAGAGCATTGATAAGGATCGCCACTGTTTCCCCTGAATATATAATAAGTTACTGAAATACATAGGAGCCCTAAAATGCTACTAGATAATATTAGGATTTGCTTTTTGCTTAGGGTTGTGAAAAATGATAATTTTTGTTTGTAGAAGTGGTCATTACTTTACGTTAATTATGAACAATTGGCCTGTTCTCTTTGTATTCCTGCTCATACATTTAATGAAATATTTAGAATGGAAAATGCTCGCCTAGCAATTAATTAGGATTTGCCTACGTAATGGCAAAAGGAGGGGCTGAGGTTCTGTAAATTCTGTCTTGTCCTGTGAGGTTACGGTTCTGTTCTGTTTTCTGTACTCCTCAGACTGCCTCATTCAGTTGCTAAGGCTTCTGTGTGACGTTGTCTCACTCATTTGAGTTTAATAAAAATTTTCTCTTTATATTCCAGTTTCTGTGTCAGATTCTTCTTTTGTATTAGTGAGACCCCTGAGAATGAAGATTTGAGTTTCTTCAGTATATGGTGTAGCAGCCGGTGGTAGAGTTAAAATCTGTGTACTACTTTGATTTTGTGTATTGCTCGTACTCCTGGTGTTGTGTTTCATGCCTGACTATCACCCAAGTAATTTCGTGTTCTTCCTATAGATTTTTCTTTTGCCACCCACCCTGATCGATGTCGCATTTTTCCTAGTTATTGGGGATTTTAGCTGTGTCCTATCCCATTTCCTTTTCCCGTATTCCTTTCACCTGTCAGCCTTTTTATTATTGTGGGTGTATTGCTCAAGTTCACACTCCCAGACTGCAGTGATGTACTAGGGACCCCCATACTATGTATAATTCCCTTTTTGTATGACCAGGTTGGCTTTTGAGAATTTTCTCCATGCCCACTTTGTTGTTTTCCAGTCTGACTATCAGGGTAGTGATGGACTGGTTAACTGACTCAATAAGATCTTTTACTATAGTAGACAAGTTTTCCACCTCAATAGGGGATACCTTACGTTTATATTTTTGAACATGACCTATTTTAATGCCTATTTTAGTTTGTTTTACCCTTTTGTCCCTGCTGTTTTGAGTTTCAGTGGGATCAGATGTGTTCTAATCATGGAAATACCAGGACTCTCTAGTCCATGAATTTTGTTTCCACATTTTGATCATTAGCCTGTGTATTGCATAGTGCACTAGATGCACAACTATTAAAGGGAGGTATCTACATGTCCCTGAAAATCTGTATCATGCGTTTTTCCTTTTGAGATGTTCTAGACAAGGAATGTAGGAACACACAGATGTAGTAATTCAAAAGATGTTGACCCCATTAGACAATGTCACTATGTGTGAGGTCCTACATTCAGATAGAATTCCCATGTAGCTATCTACCCTTAGATGGCAGAGGATATGCTCTCACATTGAAGTTAGTGAGGATAATGAAGAGTACCCAAGAAGTACTGCCTTTGCCTATGTATCCTTTGAGAGTGACAGTGCATTCTAGACCAGAGTAGTCCCATGGGGTCTGGCCACTCCCATGAAGATTGCAGGCCACCTGCTTGCAGTTCCATTGTTAAATACAATAAATTGTTTTTGCGCTAATTTGAAGGAAACTAACAACTGTGTCACATTTCCTACATCACTAGGTTCTGCGGGATCTTCCAGAGTAAAAGGAAGAGTCATAATAACCTGCAGAACGGTGATAAAGATGAGTCCTAATTCCCATCAGTGACAGCTACAGATGAGGGGCGGCCGTCTTGGACCTACAGTCCCAGCACCCAGAAAATAGCAAGCCTGGACAGCGATCGCCAGCACGTCATCAATGGCATTTCCACGGCATTGTGTTTGCTTCATCAGACGGCGTTGGACATCAGAGAAGAAGGAGGAGCTGGTTCCCTGTTTGCCACAGAACAAGAATTTTAGTGCAAAGGAGCGAAAAAGAAGGATCCCTGTTTTTGACGGCAGGGCTGGTTTGAGGCTTCAGTTGTCTACCTGTCATGTGCTGGTAACCTCTGACAGCGCGCGGTTCTTTGAGCCCCTTGGCCTAAGATTTGCCCACACCCCCTCCTTTCCTTTGCTCCAACAGAAGGGCAGTGCACCGGAGGATCCAAGATTGGCAAAAGGCACTACATTCGTGATACCTACGTTGAAAGGAAAATTAGAATGAAAGAGCAGCCCAAGCGTCCTCTGACAATGAATAACAAGTGTTGGAGCCTGAGAGTGTTGCTGAACGTAAAAGTCTGTTGCTCTTTCCTGATTAACAGACTTGGGTCTGCACGATATGATCTGCGCCCCCACGACCACCGAAGAGCATGGTATCTGTAGTGCCTGCCGCAGAGGAGAGACATTGGTGAACTGCCTTGAGACATTGACCATGAAAAGCAATGAAACGGTATGGGTGGGACAAAGTGACTGTGCCTACACGCTCCAGCTCAATGGTTCGACTCTCCCAGCTCTGGTGTCCTCACTGAATATGTACTTTGTGTGTGGGGGCAAGGCCTACACCTGGCTTCCCAAGTCTTGGACCGGCACCTGTTACATTGCGTGGTTGCTCCTCCCACCTGCACAGCCGATGCAACACACCACATCCAAAAGAGAGGTGTGATTGACGCTAAAGACACCGCTGGCCAAGAGTTTGGGGACTTTGCTAAAGGGTTCCTCCCCTTTTGGAGCCCTATGGTCAATAGCCGCAGTCTTCGACATCTCACAAGGGTGGTAGAGGCCACCATCAACGCAACTGCTGGTGCCCTCAGTAACATCACGGCGGAACTTCAAGCTGACCGCCTCATGACTTTACAGAACAGAATGGCGCTCGACATAATATTGGTGGACCGTGGGGGAGTCTGCACATTGATCAGAACAAGCTGCTGTATATACATACCTGATAATGCACCAACAGTCTATCAAGCAAAACAGAGACTGCATAAAATTGCTTCCGACATCCATCAGGATGAGGGTTCATGGTCCCTAACCGGCTGGTTTTGGAGCATGGTATCTCAGTGGGGATGCAAGATAATGATTTTCATTGCCATCATTGCAGCGGCATTGTTCTCTTGCTGCCTCTGTGTTCAATGCATGCCAGCGCTATGTGGGTTCTGTGCCACCTCTTTGACACCCAAACAAATGAAATTACACCATCACAATGCCATGATGATGATCGAGAGAGAGGTCCAGGAAATTATGGACATTGACTTAGACGACGATTGATTGCTGCCTCTGCATGGCAAAAGGAGGGACTGTTGAACTGTATTTTAAAATGACCCACATGACTCCATTTTGTGTTGCCATGTTCTCAGCAACCTGGTGAAGAATTGCTTTCCACGTCCCTGTTGAAACTTGCACAACCCTCCCCGCTCCTTGTGGTCGAGCCAATTCCAAGAAGCTGCCTGTGTGCCGCACCCCCCCAGTTGTGCCAGAGACTCAGCCACATCCTGTCCATTGTTGGCAACTCAGTCTGTCACGACCAACTGCCCTGTGACCACACCAACTGATAGAGGAAGCACGAGGCTGTGCCCTGTGACCACACCAACTGATAGAGGAAGCACGAGGCTGTGCCCTGTGACCACACCAACTTATAGAGGAAGCACGAAGCAGTGCCCCATGACCACACCAGTTGGGCAAGGAAGCACGGGGCTGCGTATATTGTGCAATCAGAGACAGATGTCCCCTGGCCACGATTGCACCACACAAGACTGACGAAGAACTTGTCAGATGAGGAACTTATCTGAATAAGGAACTTGTACTGTGCAAATGGGCGTGGCTAGCGCTATAAATATGTGTAGGCTGCGGAGTAAAGCAGCAGTCTCCGTAGAATTGTCTTTGTACCATTCTGGGACCCTGTCCTTAGCTCGAGCTAATAAATAACTTGCTTCCCTCCACGGCTGGTTGTCCTGGTCTCTTTGGTAATGTATTTATGCAAGAAGAACCCGTAGATTCTAAGGTGTCCCCTGCACCGCTGACTTTGACTCTCCTAGTGGGCAGGGGTCTCCTAAAGCAGGTTCAACACTCTGAGCCCTGAGCTCTCCGTTTTGCAGACGGTTTGGGCCCTCCTGCACCCGCAGGCTCCTGCCTGCACCTCATCCATAGTGGTTCAGTGGGAGAGCACTCTGCTCTTCTGCTGTTCTGTCTCTCTTGGCTTTTTTCTGTGCCCTCCATTTGTTTTTGCTCTCTATGCTCTATTTTCTCTCTCTGCTCTCTTTTCTCTCTTGCTCTCCATTCCCTCTTTTCTTTTTGTTCTCTTCTCTCTCTTTTTGCGCTGCCCACTGCTGCTGCCCCCACTGCCCCTCCAGCATGTCCTTCCCGCCTCCCACCTGACCGCCCTCCCAGACACCCATTTAATGACGGCCGCAAGGCAGCCGCGTGCAGCAGGTGTGCCGCTGGCGTTCCAAAGGCAGGCCTGTCTGTGCCCGTCCACGGCCAGCGCTAGGGACCCTAGTCCTCCGACCCACCTCCACTACGACTCCAGCACCCTCCGCGCTCCACTACGACTCCAGCACCCTCCGCGCTCTCAACTCCGGACCCAGCAACAACTGCCAGCTTTCCACACTGAGCGACATCCATGCCCTATTTCATGTTGTCGACACTGCCAGTGAACCTTCACCCCACTCTGGACCCCAGGAGCAACCCCCAGCCTCCCAGACATCACCGCTCACAAACCACTGATCTGCATCCGCCACAATGTGCCCGCCCTACACAAGTACGCCATATAAATCTGGGACCTCCTCATCACCCATGCACCTGACGTCACCTTCCTCACAGTAACCTGGACCAACGACAACTCTGTGCCCAACATCGCCACCACCATTCCCGATGGATAGAAGATACTGTGAAACAACTGCCCCACCCACACAGGAGGAGGCATCACCATCATCTCAAAAGCTCCCGCCGCATGACAACCACTGGCCTGGACAACAACACGACCCTCATGAAGCATCTCCACTTCCAGATCCAGACCAACCCTAAAACGATCCTCAGTCGAACCCTTATCTACAGGCCACCTTGCCCCAGCACTCCTTTCACCGACACCATCACCAACCTCATTGCACCCCACGCCCTCGCCTTCACAAACTACATCTTACTCAGAGACCTAAACTTCCACCTGGACGACCACAACACCATCGCCTTCCTATAGAACCGCGCCAACATAGGACTGAAGCAAATTGTCACTGTGCCCATGCACACAGCGGGACACACACTCACACCATCTACACAGAAGGAAACAGCATCTCCTACAGCCACAAACCAGAACTCCTCTGGACAGACCATCATGGCATCCTTTTCTCCTTTAGAAAACACAGCGTACACAAGCACGCTCACCGCCGCCCCTGCAAAAGCTGGAGCAAAGTCACAGAAGACCAGCTCATCTTTGCCCTCACCAGCACCCCACCACCGACTACACCAGACGCTAACACTGTGGCACGCAACCTCCACCGCTGGATCATGAACTGCACCGATACACTCGCCCCACTCAAGAAATCCACAGGGCGACAAATCAAGAAAGCAAGCTGGGTCACCCCTGCACTCCAGGAATCCAGGCGCTCCTGCCAGCAACTCAAAAAGACATGGAGGAACAACAAAACACCAGAAACACACACCGCCACCACAGCACATCGCCACCTCATCAAATCCATAAAAAAAGAACTTACTCCAAGACAGAATCCTCACCAATGCCCACAACTCCAACAAACTATTCTCCATCATCAAGGAATTCACCAAACTTGGCAGCGAAACAACAGACGTCCCATCCTCCCATGACCTCTGCAACCGACTCAACACCTTTTTTCATCTCAAGATTAAGATGATCTGTCACAACTTCAACAACCAAGACCTCTGCACCGCCCCAGCTCCCACCCCAGCGACACCACCCAACAGACCCTGCTCACCTGGACCCCGCTCACGACAGAAGACAGCTTAAAGATCATGAAGATCGTCCACTCTTGAGCACCCTCAGACCCCTGCTCACCACATATCTCCCACAAAGCCACCGCACGCACCAAAACTACCCCAGATGATCAACTGCTCCCTCAAAACCTCCTAATTCCCAGACGACTAGAAACACTCAGAAGTCAACTCCCTCCTGAAGAAACACGCTGCAGACCGGATGGACCTCAAGAACTTCAGGCCCATCTCCCTGCTTCCATTCACAGCCAAAGTCATCGAAAAGGCCGTCAACACCCAGCTAGCAAACTTCATAGAAGCCAACAGCGTCCTGGACATCTCCCAATTCGGACCGCCCTGCTCGCCACCACCAACAACATCCGCTACCTCCTGGACCAGGGCCAAACGGCAGCCTTCACCCCACTGGATCTCTCAACTGCCTTTGACACTGTCTCCCACCGCACACTAGCCAGCATACTACACGATACCAGCATCCGCGGAAAGACCCTTGACTGGATATGCTCATTTCCTACATGCAGAACTCAGCAAGTCAGACTCCCACCCATGCTTTAGGGCCAACAGAAACGAGATGTGGAGTGCCCCAGGGATCCTCCCTCAACACCACCCTCTTCAACATCTACATTTCCCACCACGCAACCATTGTCAGAAACCACGAGCTCAACATCGTTTCCTACGCTGACGACACCCAGCTCAACTTTTCCCACTCCAAAGAACCCAACATCACCAGGCACAACTTCCAAGAAGGGATGAAAGCTGTCCCCACCTGGATGAAGAAGAGCTGTCTGAAACTCAATTCCAAGAAAACAGAAGTCCTCATCCATGACTCCACCCCATCCTCCTGCAACAAAACCTGGTGGCTCCCCACCCTTGTAAACCCCCTGACCCAGACGGAGAACGCACAAAATCTCAGCATCATGCTAGACCAGCCACGGTCGGTTGGGGAGTACCTGCCGGGGCGGTGACGTGGGGAGGAGGAGGGGTAGGGTGGGGGTTAGTAATGTATGGATAATGGAGGTTTGCAGGTAAATAAACATTTAAATAAATCAAACGAATTTCGTTGCGTGCACTGCATCCCCAAATGCAATGCACTGTGCGCAAAGAAATTCATTTGATTTATTTAAATGTTTACTTACCTGCAAACCACCATTATCCATACATTACTAACCCTCACCCTGCCCCTCCCCCTCCCTAAGTCACCACCCCGGCAGGTACTCCCCTACCGACCGTGGCTGTGCTAGACTGAGC
The DNA here is from genome assembly GCF_964261635.1 of Lissotriton helveticus. Lineage (NCBI taxonomy): Eukaryota > Metazoa > Chordata > Amphibia > Caudata > Salamandridae > Lissotriton > Lissotriton helveticus. The sequence continues at coordinate 1,372,700,863 of NC_136068.1, forward strand.
GCTCACAATGAACTGCCAGATCAACACCGTATCCTCGGTCTGCTTCAACACCCTCCGTATACTCCGAAAAACTTTTAGATGGATCCCACCGGAATCCAGAAAAACTGTCACGCAAGCCCTGATCAGTAGCAGACAGGACTACGGCAACCCTCTCTATGCCGGAATCAATAAGAAACCACTTTGCAAGCTCCATACCCTCCAGAACGCCACAGCCAGACTGGTACTAGACATCTCCTGCCACCACCACATCACCCAACACCCCTGCGAACCCACTGGCTTTCCATCGAAAAAAGAATAACCTTCAAGCTCCTCACTCACGCTTGCAAGGTTCTCCACAACATCGGACCAGCATACCTAAATGACCGCCTCTCCTTCCACACACACAAGAGACACCTCCAATCAGCTGACCTCTCTCTGGCCACCATCCCGCTGACCTCTTTCTGGCCACCATCCCACGCATTTTCAAGACCAGAACGGGAGGAAAGTCCTTCTCCTACTATGCAGCCAAGGCCAGGAACGATCTCCCCCTCCAACTCCGGCAAACCCCCACAATGCCCCAGTTCAGGAAGGACTTCAAGACCCGGCTTTTTGGATGACCCCAGCACTCAACAGAGCCTCCACCCCCCCAGCACCTTGAGGCTGACTCTCACAGGCGAGTAGCTGTGCTATACAAACCTCGATTGATTGATTGATTGATTGATTGATTGATTGATTGTTTCAAGGTGTAGAATATAGCCAAGAACCCTTTCTCCTAGCTAGATTTGAGCCTGTGTGAAAAGTCCCAGATTGCCTGCATTTTTATCTTATGTTCGCTCATCTAGCCAGAGATCAGTCAGTTGCAGGAGAGATTGGTGCATATTTTGAATATTACAGTTTCTAATCCCAGCATCTGCAACCCAGTCCTTCATCCTTCACAGGTCGATAAATCGAATGCCATTCAGTTGATTAATCAAAACATCTCTTATTTCAGCCTGAAAGGACAATTCTTTTTGGGTCTGTGCTAAAGCAGGTTGGGGGTTAGTAATGTATGGATAATGGTGGTTTGCAGGTAAGTAAACATTTAAATAAATCAAACGAATTTCTTTGCGCACACTGCATTGCATTTGGGGATGCAGTGCACGCAACGAAATTCGTTTGATTTATTTAAATATTTGCTTATTCTCCCCTGAGGCGGAAGCCGGGGGTTCTCCAAACTATCTCTCTTGCACTATCGTATACTTTGCTGGTAAGACCACTTTTAAAATTTGTAAATATTTTAAATCGCCGTTTTACTTACCAAGCTGACCTGACACTCGTGTGCGAGATTAGCATCGCACCAAGGCTCCCTGCACCCGATCTCATTACCGACGCAGCCGATTGAGGCGCTGACGCCGTGAGTCAAAGGGGGTAGACGCCATCTTGCTGGGAGGAAAGGGTAGCGGTCCAGCTGCAGGACGCCTCCCGCCCTCCCAGGGAAGTAAAGGGGCGATTTAAAAAAAAAAAAAAAATTGTATCCTCATCTGCCCAACACACGTTCCATAGATGCAAAGAAAAAGAAAACACACCAACCACCTCTCTGCCTTCGGGAGCAAGGCCCTGATAATTGAGCTGCTTCGCAGACTGGACAGAACTTATTGCGGATTGCCGGGAGATGTGTTGCACCTTGTTGATACTCCTCTAGGCAGCTTCATGCCTGTTAGGCCAGTAAATAAATATCGGAGTCGGGGCAAACCATTAGACTGAGCCATGGAGTAAATGGGCATAATCATCGGACCTTTGGGGGAAAAAAAAAAAAAAAAACAACGAGCCGAAGAAGGGTTCACTTCCAGTCTATCAAGAGTTTCCAAAAGGTGAGGCACTGGGTACTGCAGGATCTAGCCAAATCTATCTTGGATGTTTCATAGAGAGACGTTAGCCAGGCGGAGTGTGCGGGAGGAATGGTATCTACCCAGTGTATGCCTATCATCCGTCTTGCCAGAAGGATAGCATAGAATAGGAGAGACCGCGCAACCACAGTGATGTTCTGATCAAAGCCGAATATGACTAATGATAGCGTAAGAGGAATGTTGGTCTTAAGAATTGAATCTAGGGTAGCTTTAACCTTTTTCCAATAAGCATTAATGTGGGGGCATTCCCAAAACATGTGGATATCTGAGGCTGCTGGAAGTTGACATTTGTTACAGCATTTCCCTTCCTGATATTTAGATAGACGTAAAGGGGAGAGGTATGCTCGGTGTAGAGTGAACAAATGGTTTCGTCTCAGCCAGGCGGGTTTGACAAGACTATACAAAAGAGAAAAGGATTTTATCCACAAATCCTCATCCAATAACGCGATTTCACTTCCCCATAGCTCCATTGGCAGGTTGAAATCTCCATCTATTTCCTCCAAGATGGACCAATACCAAAAAGCAACCTCCTTGCCTCCTGTCTGTTTCTCGACTAAATGCTGTTCTAAGGAGCTAGGTCTCCCAATATTAGAATTTTTCCTAGTTAGTTCTCTGGCCCAACTGCTGATTTGGATGTACTTAAATCTTGACAAGGTTGGCCCTACTTTCTCCTTAAGCTCCTCCCACTCTATCAGGAGGCCTCCAAATATCAATTCACCCCATCTTGAGAGCCCAGCATCGAGAAGGGGGGCTGCCAAGCAGTCTTGCAAACACAGTGGGAGCCCAGGAGAATCCCATATCTGAGCATAATTGGAGAAATATGCCAGCCCCACTCTAAGTTTAATTTGCACCCAGGTCTTCAATATTGTTAAAAGAGTCTTAAGCCTCACCTTTTTAAAAAACTTTCGATCCCCAAACTTAAATAGAAACCCGTCTAACGGAAGGTTTGCCACCACCAGCATTGCCTTAAACAATCTCCCTTTTGAAGATTTTTCTGGTGACTTCAAAAGCATTCTTGTGTGGGACAGTTGGAATGCCCACGCATAGTACTGTAGGTCTGGCAGAGCAAGGCCTCCTTTTTCCCTCCTCCTCCTTAATTTTTTCCAGGCCAACCTTGTAGCCTTATTGCCCCATATGAAGGAATTAATTTCCTGCTGACATTTATGAAGTTGCTTGGAATCAAATGCCAGAGGAATGAAATTAAAAATAAAAGTCAGTTTTGGAAGGATAGACATTTTCACGATGTTAACTTTCCCAAAAATTGACAGTCGAAGACCCGCCCAGGATTTCAATAAGGCCAAGGGGCGATTATTGTTAACATTCAGACATTTGCTTATTCTCCCCTGAGGCGGAAGCCGGGGGTTCTCCAAACTATCTCTCTTGCACTATCGTATACTTTGCTGGTAAGACCACTTTTAAAATTTGTAAATATTTTAAATCGCCGTTTTACTTACCAAGCTGACCTGACACTCGTGTGCGGGATTAGCATCGCACCGAGGCTCCCTGCACCCAATCTCATTACCGGCGCAGCCGATTGAGGCGCTGACGCCGTGAGTCAAAGGGGGTAGCCGCCATCTTGCTGGGAGGAAAGGGTAGCGGTCCGGCTGCAGGACGCCTCCCACCCTCCTCCACACTGTATAAAAAGACAATGCCTTACCGTCCGCGCAGCGGGCGCGCCAGCGGCGCACCGAAGGCAAGCCTGTCTGTGCCCGTCCGCGCCTGGACCGGGCCCAGGGCCGTAACCCCTGCTCCTGAAAGCGCAGCTCATAGTATCCCCTATTCGACTACAATGCTGTACAACCTTCGCCCACCTCCTGTGAGTAACTGCATAAAGTATGACCCTGAGCTTGCCCTAGAACTATCTACGCACACCTGTCCCCACTGTAAGGCCATCATTCCTTTGGTAAACAAAACAACCAATTCTATCAAAAAGAAAATCCCAAAGATTACCACGATAGCGCTTACTAATGTTCGTTCACTAGGAAAGCACAGACAGGACATAGCGGATCTGGTTAGGGACAGGAATATAGATATATTGTTCATGACCGAGACGTGGATGGATAGTACGTCCGACCCAGACCTAGTCATCGCGGTCCCAAGTGGCTTTAAGGTCTACCGACAGGCCAGACAGGGCAAAAGAGGGGGCGGGCTAGCTATAATTGCTCGCGACACTTATATAGTCAGGACTTTTCCAATTCCATCACTCACCTGTGAAGCCATGCAATTAGCCATCAACCTGTCCCCGTCCCATAATTTCAGAGGTATGCTCCTATACAGACCACCAGGAGCACGCTCAGGATTCCTCTCCGACCTAAGCACCATCCTGGAATCCCTAGCAATTGAAGAGTCATTAATAGTACTGGGTGATCTTAATTTTCATCTAGAGATACCAGATGATAGGGATACGTCCTCTCTCTTATCAGACATGGAAACCTTGGGGCTCCCTCAACTGGTTAACTCCCCTACCCATGACACCGGTCATATTTTGGACGGCATCTTTTCCAATCTAGAGGATATCCGTATAACTAATATCCTCCCGCTCCCATGGTCGGACCACCATGTAATTCTGGGCACAATCACAACCAATGAGACCCCCACTGCTAGCATATCAACTCCCAGTCGTGAACCTTTTAATGCTTGGAAAAATATAAACAAATCAAGCCTAAAACTCCTACTTGACAGCACCCAGCCTATCTTATCCACTGATCCTAACACAGCCACTAAGCAATTCCAGGATTGGTTAGGTCTTGCCACGAATTCGCTGGTTCCTCTCAAAACAGTGACCAGAAACAGTATGGCCCCCTTCGGCACCTTGGTTTACCGAAGATCTCAGGAATCAGAAACAACTCTGTAGGAATAGGGAGAGGCATTGGCGGAAATCTTACAACGAAGAAAGTAAATCCCGCTACAAGGAGATGCTCGCTAAATACAAATCAATGATTACTGATGCTAAGAGGAAGTATTTTAGCGAACAAATAGACAAAGCTAAGAATTCCAACAAACAACTCTACGATATCACTAAGCAGCTAGTAGGGAACACCCCTGATTTAAACCCACTTCCCTCTCAATCCCTCTGAGACGCACTGGCAAATTTTTTCTTCACAAAAGTTAACGATATCTATTCAGCTTTCTCCTCCAATACCAATAACCCCACATATACCACAAATTCCACACCTCCCGCTTCCCTTTTCACCCAGTTCAGAGATATTACAGAGGCCCAAATAGCGGACATTATCTCTACCATCAAATCCGGTTCAGCCCTAGACCTGTGCCCTTTTAAAATTCTTCCCCCGGTCATGGACTCCTTGATAACGGTCATCACTCAAATCTGCAACTCTATGTTTAGATCAGGGATCTATCCGAACATACTCAAAAAAACTCTTCTAAAACCACTCTTAAAAAAACCACATCTAGACAAGGACGATTTGAAAAACAATCTACCGATAGCCAGCCTCCCATTCTTGGCAAAAGTTGCAGAACAAGCAATGAATTCGCAGTTATCAGAATTCATCGAGGAACATCACCAATTGGATAGTACCCAATTTGGGTTCCGCAAGTTCCACGGCACAGAAACCGCCTTGATCAAAGCCGCCGATGATATCAGAATCATTCGAGATCAAGGAGGAACAGCAGTACTAGTGCTACTAGATCTATCTGCAGCTTTCGACACGGTCGACCATTCGATCTTGGTCGATCGTGTCAAAAAAATGGGCATCCAACAGGCAGCTAAGGACTTACTGGCCTCCTTTTTGTCTGAAAGAACTCAGGCCGTCACCCTGGGAACGTTCCAGTCGACTAATCTGTCTCTGGCATGCGGGGTCCCACAAGGCTCATCCCTGAGTCCGACACTCTTTAATATCTTGGTGTCGGACCTAGCCAAAATCATCAAAGCGCACGGGATGAGCCTTACCTCATATGCAGATGATACTCAGTTAGTCTTGGCTATCAAAAACAATGGTGAAAGGGTGGCCGAGAGTTTTAAAGCAGGTATGCTGGCAATTGGAGACTGGATGGCATCCAATAGTTTAAAACTCAATTCCGAAAAGACGGAGGTTGTCATATTTGGACAACTAACCCCAAGTTGGTCCCCCGTTTGGTGGCCCGCGTCTTTCGGAACCTTGCCTAAACCTGTTCCCAAGGTAAGGAACTTGGGAGTTGTTTTCGATGAAAAACTCAACTTCGTTGCTCACGCCAACCAAATAGCGGCTACAGCTTTTCATAAACTGCAATTAGTAAGGAAAATCATCCCCTTCTTACCTGATAGTGCCGGCAAAACCCTGATAAGTTCCCTAGTGCTATCTTCATTGGACTATTGCAACAGCCTTTTTGCCAATGCTCAGATCCGTGTAATCAACAAAATGCAGACTATACAAATTGCGGCAGCAAGACTCCTCGCCAGAATTCCCAAACATAAGTCCACTGCTGATACAATCAGAAACTAGCACTGGCTCCCAATTAGAAGCCGGATCAAGTTCAAAACCCTATGTATTGTATACAAAGCACTGCATAAGCAGGGACCTCAGTTCCTTAAAGACCAGTTGACCCCCTACTGCCCCCCCAGATTACTGCGATCCACCACCCTTAACGATCTAGTGGTGCCTCGTACCAAGACCGTCTCTTGGGGAGACCGCCGGTTCATGGTCACGGCACCAAGATTGTGGAATACCCTACCTCAGTCGATCAGGACCAGTCGCTCTCTCTGGTCATTTCGTAAAAAGCTAAAAACCGGGCTGTTTAATCAGTAAACCCTCATAAACTAGCTGTGGAGAATTGTTCGCGCTTAATCAAATGTCCTAAATAAATAAATAAATAAATAAATTACCACCCCAGATCTGGAGGGGTGTGGACGTCAGCAGTCAAATATTTGCTAATCCTTCCAGCCTCTCCACCCACTCCCCAAGCAGTTGCTTTCTGGAACAGGCCATTACTGGAGTAGAAATGTGAAGAGCGATACTCTGGTTCACAGAAGTGGACTGTTTCATAAGGCAATGGCAGACATGAGGAAGATGAGATTAATTGACAAGGCAGAGAGTGCTTGGATTAAATCACTATTCCACCCTGCTTACTCTTTCCCCCCACTCTTTTACCCGCTGGGCAACCTAGCACTATCCAGTGCCACCCACTCATCCTCCACACCTCCGCAATCCATTGCTGATTGCACCCAACAACTTTACAACACTCCATTGGTATGGGATAGGTTAGCTCCTTTAAATTAACAGAAATCATGCCTGTAGGGAGACATGGGAGCATATTTACAATAAAATGGCGCAGCGTGGTGCCGCAAGCAATTTTGCTGCGCCGAACTGCATCATTTAAAAAATACACGAATGCGCCATTATTACAAGAATACTGTGCACCCTGTGTTCTCCCCTGCACCAGCACACAAACAGCAGCTGTGCACCAATGCAGAAATCATTGCACCATGGTGCAAGGGTGCCTGTGTTGCAGGGATGACTATGTTCGTGCAGGAAGGGGCACCTTCCTGCCCAAAAGCAATCATTAATGGCGTTTTGCTCCTTCTATGTGCTCTGCAGAATGCAGCACACACAGAAAGAGCAAATTACGGGGAGAAATAAAAGTATTTCTCCTCGTTGCGCCACTTTGACACCTCACCTGGAAAGGCGTTAGTTTTTGGTGCTGCCTCAGATTTATGAATCCTTGTAAATCTGGGACAATGTGAAAAAGGCACGGGTTTTGTGTGGGAATACCCACAGCAACACCCATGGCATTCCCTTTGACACAGAGTACTGGATGAAACAGGGCCATATTTCCAAGGCAGCGTAAAGCCCCCCAAAGTGGCTTTGCATGGCATTGTAAATATGGGCCTGTACACAGGGCCACCGGAGCGTTACAAAGATGTGACACTCCGGCGTAGGGGCTTGTAAATATGCCCCGGGGTTTCTCTAAGAAGCAGAAATCATTTGAGGGTTCAGTTTACATATCCACTTCATCCTTGCCCTCTTGGCTGGGACTGTCACCGACAGTGACAATTAGAGCTAATTGCAATCCCTGTCCCTAATGACGGAGACAGCTGTGCACCACCAACAAGCACTAGACCAACAATTCATTTCACCTAGGCCAACCAGCAGCTGCTGTCTGTAGAAAAGGAGACAGCGGTACTTGCTTGTGAACCCTTGACCCGGAGGTCGAAAGGTTTTTAACCCTGCAGCAAACTACTGACCCAGCAGGCCCCTCCTCATCTGTAAACAAAACCTCCTGTCCAGGAGCTGCTGGCAAATTGTTGAACTGATTCCAGTATGATCTAGGCCTACTTCTTGCCCACAGATCCACGTAGATGTGCACCGTATGTATTGCAACCAAACACACGTGGCCTGCTCAGTAAAGATTGTTTGTCATGTATGATCAAGTAAAGGGACATGTTTTGTTTAAAACTTTCTCAACAGCGTCTCGAACTCTGCTTCATTTGGAGGTGGAGCACCTGACATGTAGCTAGAATGTCTACCTCCAGCATGCTTCACGTATGACCCTAAATGCCATATATGTGCTGATCTATGATTCTACCTGCATCTTTGTGAAACGTTCTGCATTTTTTAAAACTTCAAATATTCAATGTCTTTCTTCAATTACATCTCTGACTACATTTATTCCCACAGAACCATTTTAGAGTTGAAAATGGTTGCACATTTGATGGATAATTAAGTATTTATTTTAAACTGTTAAATCACTGATTCGGGGAGGGGGCTAAAATTACCAGCAACGTGTATTCAGAGCAATATTTGTGACCTGACAACAAATTTACAGAGCTTTAATTTTTCACAATTTGCAAAATAGGGCCTGCAGTTCCAGGCATTCCTGCTAATGTTAATGGAGAAAATCAAATGTATTTATCGCAGTCCAACTCCTTTTTTTCATCTCAGCGCTGGGTCAGTCTCTTAAAAGAGTCAGCACTGCTGCACCACTGCTGACCTAAAGGACCAGTGTTAAAAGTCCGTGAGGAATGAGGTGAGATACTTGAGTCAGAGAAGCTTGGCTAGGAGGGCTGGCAATATCAAGGTACAACGGCCCTCACTGTCGTTTCTCATCTCACCCTTAAACTTCCACCTATCCCAATCTCCCCTTGACTGTGAAAGACATGTAAGACCACCCACCCACAATACAGTACTACACCGTCCAGTGAGATATTATCATTTTAGTGACGTCCTCTCCTTTCACGCGGCTTCCTCCTCATGACTTTCCTCTATCTGGTTCCTTTTTAGGTCTCACCTGAGCCAGCGTATGCGCTGTCGGGCAAGACATTTAGTAAGAGGGTTTTGAAGTGCTACCCATTGCGGCCACCAGCATGCTGTTATGCGCACAAGCGTGCGCGCCTCGCTCTGTCTCTCCAATGCTGCATGTGCATCCCCCGCGTGCTTAGCACAGAGCGCGTCACCGTGATCGCGATCTCTTTCGCTTTCACTGCGATCGCTATGACTTTCGCTTTCACAGCCGCGTGGCATTACTTTTACGGCCACGCGGCCAATGATTGTTTAAGACTTGTTGCACTTGACTGCTCGGCAACCATTTGTTCCCTGCTTATATGTGCACGTGCTCTTCGATAAAGGGATCTTTAAAAAGTGGAGTTATTGGGTTGTATTTCAATTAAAACGAATTTCTATGTACAATAAGGACAAAGGGATTGTTACGTGTCTGCACAGGATTATTGAACATGAAGTAACATCCAATAGCCATATGGGAAGGATATATGTCACAAATAATTCCTTCTTACTTTTATAAATATGTAATTAGTTGTGTAACCATAACCAAACAATCACTCAGGCGAACCATCTCACACGGTCCTCTGTCATACAATGTCTGCTTTCTTCACACAGACTCCAAGTGAAGAACCAACACCATTTGCAGGCACAAGGTGGGTTAGAAACCTCTGCCGACAGCAGCTTTCCAACTTACGTTTGCAGGCACTGGGCAGCCACGGTTCCACAACCTCCCTAGAATGTTGCTAAAGCACAAGAAGCCTTTGCAATTTGTTTTTTGTGGGAGAGTAGGAGGGTTCATTTGAGCAGCGCTGAGCTCTAAACCACACGGCCTTCATGGTAGGACATGTGGTGACGGTTTCAAAACCACTCCAGATCCCCCTTTCTAGCCCCAGTCCCAAGAGGATTCTGGTATCCAGGATTCTGACATTTCGGATTCCAGCCGGTATCCCCACCCCTAAAATGGGGAATTATATGAGTTATTTACCCTGGAAAGTGAAATAACAGTCAAATTCGTGAATAGTAAATACCTGGACCAAACAGATGTGTTTTCACAAGTCTATGGAAAATAACACTGTTAAGTTTACATACGTTTACCACCTGCCTCAAAATGGATGGAGGGGGATGGTGACTTTCTTTTGGCCTATGGTACAAATGGAAAGGGCAGATGGGAGAACAGAGCATGTAAGGTGAGAATTCCCAGAAGCATTTGCATTACCACTACATCCCCCCACCCCGTTGTGAAAGAAGAGAGCAAACAGCAGGGGCCGCACACAGCAGCTGCCCACAACCTCTGTGGCTCTCTATCTAGTATTACCAGGCGCAGTATTTTCCAAGGCCATCCACACTGGGCTATTCAGAATGGCCCAGAGTGATATTACCCAGTGGATGCCTCTAAGGACCCCTCGAAATAAGGGCCTTAGGGCTAGATGTAGGTAATTCTATTTTACCATTTCTTAAATACCGAATTTTACCGATTCGGTATTTAAGAAGTGGTAAAATAGAGGGGGGGGGGGGGGATGTAGGTATTTCTGAATCGGTAAATACCGAATCGTTAAGATTCGGTATTTACCGATTCTGTAAATACCGATTCGGTAATGCCCATTGATTCCTATGGGCATTGAAGCCCATAGGAATCAATGGGCATTACCGAATCGGTATTTACCGATTCGGTAAATACCGATTGCAGCAAGGGTGCAGGGGGTGTCACTTTGACACCCTCTAGCACCCCAAAGACGGGCATGTGTGCCATGTGGCACACAGACATGCCCTAAGGGCATGTCTGTCTGTCACATGGCTAAGTGTGCATGCACACATGTGCATGCACACCTGGATTCGGTATTTTACCACCCAATTGGATTGGGTGGTAAAATACCGAATCTGTAAGGCCTTTGGGACTCAGAAGAGTCCCACCTACATCTGGGATTTACCGGATCGGTAAAAATACCGATTCGGTATTTTACAGAATCGGTAAATGTACATATTCGGTAAATTTACCGAATCTGTAAAATGCTGCCCCTACATCCCAAATACCCATTTACCGGTCGGTAACGGCCGAAATCGGACGTTACCGGTCGGGAAATGGCCTCCTACATCTGGCCCTAAATGTTTATACTCAAAATTGCCCATTCTTTCACTGGAGGAAGCTTTTACTGCTGTTTTGTCTGGCTCATGTGTGATGGATGCTTGCAATGCTGTTGTCAGTACAATAATTGTTGTGCATATGAGAAGGAAGCCCTGTTTTTTTGTTCTGTGTACCAAAGAGGCTTGGGTGGCCGCTGTCTGTTCAGTACCTTTTCTGCAAGTAAAGGAAGCTTGTACTGCTGGTATTTCTGGCTCTCGTTTTCGGCTTGTAACTATGGAAGCTGGCACTGCTGTTGCTCGTGCTGTGCCTTTGTGTAAGTGTAGTGTGCGGTGCTGCTGCCTGCGATTGTTCTGTGCATTGAAAGCATGTGTCACTTCTGTAGCCCTTGATTTGCTTCTAAGACGAACCCACTGCTGCCATGTTGTACATGATCCATGTGTGGGTAGGTCATGAGCAAGAAAAATCCAAGCCAAACTTCGATCGAATATACGAAATAGGTACTCTACAGACAGCAGCAGAGCAAGCCTGCCTTACAAAACATGTATAGATCGAGCAGCAACTACCCAGAAACGTAGTGAAGGTATAGGTGTTCATCACTGTCGAGAGGCCCCATGCAATTATTGAGAACTGTAAACAATATTTCCTTCTTATCCAAAACGCTTTGTAAGATAGAATGTTTAAATCCATGCTCATTCTGGTAAATATAACACTATGAGCCCCAGAATGAAAAGTAATGTTGCCAAAAATCTATGATTGGTTGCATGATGAGGTGGCATGGTAGGCAAAAAAGGGTGGACTAGGATGCTTCCCAGAGTAACTACCAGTGGCTGACATTCATTTAAGCATTCCACCCATCACTTTTTGTATTCCTAAGTGTGATTCCCTCAGTACGCTGGATAAGCCCAGACATAGGTACCATACTCTCTGTGCCACTGGAATCAAGTTCAACCCTACATACAAGGCCCAAGTAGGCTTAAATCAGGCTTTGGTTGCTTGTGTTCCTGGTCAGAAAGGACCTGGGTTGGCTTTTCAGACTGAACTGTTCTCAATGGAACAGGTTTAAGGCTGAGTTGGAAGACCATACTTCAGGCTAGTTCCTGACTGAGGTGACATAGTGGGCCAAAAAATAATGGACTGGAATGTAGCTCTGAGTAATTAACAGTGACTGAGATTAATTCCTCTATATCACTTTCACTGGAAATGAGATCAAATAACTTTAAGCCATATGATGTCCATGACACTACACACATCACGTGACACTCAACCCAGCTGCGTTTGGCTATAAAACGAGATGACATCAAGAAAACGAACAAGCATTGGCACAGCCAATAGTTCTCGCCTTTGGGACCTTATAAGTGTTTAGCCATGCAACAGTTGATTTTGTTGCACCAAGGATATTGTGCTGCATAGCTAAATACTTATAAGGTCCCAAAAGCGAAACCTATTGGCTATGCCAATGCTTGTTTAGGTTGAGCCTGGGCACTGCATGCGCTGCTGCGGGGCATGCAGTAGTGGTGTATGGCTTTGAAGGCCCGCCCACTCTCTACCCATATTTGTCATTGGCTTGTGTCATTGTCCTTCTTAAAAGCTAGCTTGCGAGTCATTGTTAGGCTTGTTAGTCGCTCCTTGGTACCTCCTTGTCTGCATTTGTAACCTCTCATTGCAACTGGCCCTTTTACTTCTGTTGTGACACAGTATGTCTTATTTAGTCTGTAAGCACTCTTTTTTTAATGGGTTTCTCATACTGCAGGCACAACATGCTTTCCTCGCCATGCAAGCTTTCACTTTCAAGCAACCCCGGACAATGAGGCCGCTTCTTTGAAGTGAAATAGGTCTCACAGTTTCAAGAGTCTGAGGTATTGCCATTGTAAATGACAATAGCTTAAACTCTCGTAAATGTGAGACCTCTTGCATTGCAAATGCTTGTTCCATCTCTCACACCCACCTCCCTCAACTAATTGTGGTGAATTTAGGCTGGAATAGGGCACTATACTAATACTCTATATAACCTTACATAGGATTTCAGAAACTATACAACATCTGATGTTTTGAGGAAAAAAACATGAACAAAATAGTAACAATGTGGAAAGAGTTAATCGAGCACATTGTCTATTTAGCACGGATTTAAACTGAATATAAAAGGAGGGACCAAACGAAGATGATTTTACATTTGAACATCATTTTAAGTATTTTATATTTTTTTTTTTTCACAACAGATTTTATTGAATAATCAAGCAAGGCAATGAATGTGGTACCCCACAGTCAGGAGAAACCACCACGCAGATGAAGACATCACATAAAACAGGATTGGAATCTGAGTCAAACATATTGCAATCGCTTTTAAGCAACCCACTCCCACCCATTCCCATCCCCAACACCCAACCGCCCTCAACCAATCCCACCCCGCAATCCCTCCCTAACCCCATGCACATGCGAAGAAGAAACAGCTGTAAAGACGTATGGAGTGGTCGGTCCGGCACCAGACACAGGCCTACACTAAGGGGGAAGCTCAGAGTTCTTCCTCAGGGTCAACGGGGGGGTCAAGCGGCAAGTCTCTATACTCAGCCCATCTTTTCCAAATCCGAAAGTGTTTGCGGGGGCACCCACGCGCTTCAAAGATAGGGCGCTCCAGGCCCATGCAAAAGTCCAGACCCGCCCTCCAAACACACAGGGGGGGAGCCCGTTCATCCTTCCACGCCCGCGCTAGGTCTCTCTTGGCCAGTACCAACCCCAACAGCAGTAGGTGGCGCTTATAGCGATTCCCTCCCACCCCCTCGAGAATATGAAGCAAACCTAAGCGATGTGTTCGGGGCAAGTCCCATCCTAACACTTCAGACAAACAGCTCCACACACCTCTCCAAAAGCCAGCAAGCCTAGGACACAGCCACAGGGTATGGAGCAGCGAGCCAACCTCCGCACCACAACGCAAGCATTCCGGCGATGCAATCAGTCCAGCCTTCCAGAGGCGTTCACGCGTAAAGTAGGCCCTGTGGAGGACCTTAAATTGGATGAACCTGAGCCTCATCGCGATCGCCGTCCCACGCGGGGATTCCAGGGCCTCTCGCCAGTCATCTTCGTCCAGTGACCCGACATCAGCTTCCCATGCCGTCCGCAGGGGAAGAAGGTCGGAGGCGCAGTGGGTGACCATAGTCTGGTAAATGCGGGACACCTTTTTTTCCCCAAGCTCCCCCATGAACAGCTTCGCCTCAATGGGGCTAAAGTCGGGGAGCGACTCCAGGTCGGCAATGTACGGTGTGAGTGCATGCCACAGCTGTAGGTAACGGAAGAACTGAGTCCGCGGCAAGTGGAACTCCTCACTTAGGACCTGGAACGACTTAAGAGCAGCACCAGACAGCACATCACCCAGCGACGATATCCCGATTGCATCCCAGCCACCAAAACCCGGCAAGGAGGCCAGGGCTGGCAACCTGCCATTACGCCACAGCGGCGTTTCCGCCGTCAGCCTACCCCACCAGCCCATGCGTCGCAATGCCTGACGCCAAACAAGGAAGACTGTCTTCGTAACACTAGGCAAGCCCCGACGCAGCCGGGCGGAGTAGAGAAGCATATGAAGGGTATTATCGCCCATAAGTGCACGCTCTAATGCATATGCCGGGTCCCCTCTATCACCATACCACCAGTCATTAAGGACGAGGAGATGAGCTGCCTGGTAGTAGGACAGAAGGTCCGAGGTGGCGAGTCCCCCACAGTATGTAGAGAGGAAGCACGTGCGTAACGCCACCCTGGCCGAACCCCCGGCCCACAGGAATTGCCCCAGGACCGAGTTCACTCGCCGAAACCAGGAAGCCGGCACCGAGTGGGGATAATTTTGCAATTGGTATAAAAGGCGTGGAAGCGCCACCATCTTAAAGATGGCGGACCGGCCAAAGATGTTAAGAGGCATCCGGGACCATGTTTTAACGTCGGTCTGCACCCGCTCCCATACCGGCAGCACCGAGCGTTCCCACGCGAGGGTCGCGGATTCAGACAGGAACACCCCTAGGTACTGCAGGCCTCCAGTGGCCACTTGCAGGTCCAGCGTCCAGGGGTCCGATACTGCACCACCACCCAGGACCCACGAGGTGGATTTGCTGAGGTTGAGGTATAAGCCGGATACGTCACCAAAAACCCGCATTATTTCCAAAACCCGCGGCCCAGAGCGACGCAGGTCGGTCAGGAAGAAAAGGACGTCATCCGCGTACAACGCGATCCTGTCGGAGAGGCCCTGGGGCCACATAAATCCTCGGAGTTGCGCATCTATACGCACCCAGGCGGCCAACGGCTCCATAGCCAGGGCGAAAAGATAGGGGGAGAGAGGGCATCCCTGTCGGGTACCCCGGCCAATACGGAATGTCTCCGAGACAGCCCCTGCAACACGCACAGTGGCCGTGATGTCTGTGTACAGTAGTTTAATATAGGATAGAAAAACAGGGCCGAGGTTGAGACGGGGTAGGAGCGCAAACAGGTAAGTCCAGCTCACCGAGTCGAACGCCTTATTAATGTCTGTAAGCAACAGAGCAGCCTGCTCACCCATGGCTCCCATGGCCCCGATCGCAGCCCACGCTCGCCGAATATTATGGCGTGTAGCCCTGCCGGGCATGAAGCCCGCTTGGTCGGGGTGTACCAGGTCCACTATGTAAGGAAGCAACCGATTCGCCAGGGCTTTAGCCAGTATCTTGGCTTCTATATTGAGCAGCGAGATGGGGCGATACGAGTCGTGACTATCAGGGGGCTTACCTGGCTTCGGAAAAACCACGATTTCAGCATGGCGCCAATCAGGCGGTAGCCTGCCCCGAGTACGTGCCGCTTCCAGGGCACACCGAAAATGGGGTCCCAATTGCGTGTAGAATTTCTTATAAAATTCACAGGGATAACCGCTCGGCCCGGGGGCTTTACCCGCATTGAGCTGTCCCAGGGCCTCCCCAAGTTCCTCCGCCGTGAGAGGAGCATCCAGAGATTCCCTGACATCATCCGACACCATTTTAGGAGGTAGGTCATCGATGAACTTGGCAACATCCTCACCCGTCAACTTATCACATGGGGCATACTGTGCTCCGAAGTAGGCGGCAAAACTCGCCGCTAGGCGGACAGGGTCAGTAATGGCTGTGCCATCTTCCGCCAGAAGACCGGGCAGGGTGACAGGGTTGATGTTATATTGGCAGAGTCTATAAAGCATAGAACTCGACTTGTCACCCCACTGGCAAATCCTGCTCCGTGTGGCCAGCCACGCCTGTCTGGCCTCGTTCAGCAGGACTGACGCGTAGGATTGTTGCGCTTGGAGTAGCAGTCGCACCCCGGTATCGTCACCCCCCCCACGACTCCGCCGTTCCAAAGACTCCACTTGTGCCGCAGCTGCCACGATCGCCTCGCGACGATCCCGACGAGCCGCCGAGGCCCAAGCGATATCCACCCCTCTCATCGTGGGCTTCAAGGCCTCCCACACTACGACCGCATCGATATCATCAACCAGGTTCTCCCGCCAGTAGTGATCAATAGCTTCCCGGAGGTGCTTAACATAGCCTGGTTGCTGGAGATGCCAAGAGGACATCCTCCATCGAAAGGGCTGTCGTGGCTTGAAAAGTTCTACGTCGAGCGAAACCGGGGAATGATCAGACAGCCCCCTAGGCAAAATCTCCACTGCACGCACTCTGCTCATGCACACTCGGGGAACAAACAAGTAATCTAGGCGAGAAAAGGAACCATGCACCGCTGACACAAACGTATATTCACGTGCAGTAGGGTGCATATGTCGCCAAGCATCCATCCAGCCCAGGGCATCACACATCGCTCGCAGCTTCGTAGAGGGAGGGGAGACGGGAAGAGGGGGGTCTAGCCCTCCCGGTCCTCGGCGCCCCCTGCGGTCCATGCAAGCATCCATCACCTCGTTCCAGTCACCCCCAACCACCACCAGGGACTCTTGGACATCCCCCCATACTTGGAAAATCCTCTCAGCCAGGGCCCATTGCAGGGGGGGGGGGGGCATACACACTCCCAAGAATTACGGGCTCTGTACCCACCGTGCCCCTTACAAACAAATAGCGACCCTGCGGGTCCGCCCACGTCTTCACATGTACGAAGTGCACCCTGCGGTGGATCAGCACAGCCACCCCTCTGGACCCCCGGGTAAAGCCGGCATGGTACACCTGGTGATAGCCCAATCGCTGCAAACTGAGTGCTTTCGACCCCATCATATGAGTCTCCTGAAGCAGAAGCACATCGGCAGAGGCCCTCTTCCCCCAGCGCAAGACCGCCCCCCGTTTCACCTTGTCTAACAACCCCCTGACATTCCACGTGACAACTCTTAGGGACTCCACAGGGAGTCTGTGCATAGTATCAACCATAGTCTGATGGAGTCCGCCAGGAGGGCCCCTCGTGTCCACACCACCCACCACTCAACAGCAGTCGCATATTCATAAAAAGCATGTGCATCCCCCCCTTGCCACCCAAACACCCAAAAACTGTAGGGGCTGCTAAAGCCAGTCCCCTTCCAACTCCCCACACCCCCAACCCCCCTCCCCTACACCTCACAGAACCATGAAGCATCTGTCGCGTCATGGGCGATCCCGAGCCCAAAACAGAGGGCACAGGACCTACCATGCCAATGGATCCCAACTCCCTCAGGCCCATCGTCACTACCCCCCCCCCAAAAACAAACTCCTACAAGGTAGGAGTGGGACAGCCCCCAATCGGCTGTACCCGAGCCAGTACCCACCACCCCACTCAATCTCACGAACTTAGTAACAAGAAGACATCGAGGCATCAGGAAAGCGTCCAAGGCGCCGGGCCACTGCCCCCATTCCACTCAGTCACAGTAGCCACGCTACCCAGCCAGGAGCACAGAGTACCTGAAGGCAGCAGTGTCACTTCCCGGATACGTCAGAGTCCTCGGGTCTGTGGCCTCCCGGCGCACCAGCGGCAGAGGCCGAACGCTTCCGCGATCTAGATCTCCGGTTTCTCTTGCCCTTGGAAGGGTGATCTCTGCGTTCCGGTGAGGAACCCCTCGAGGACCCAGGATTCAATCCCGGCTGGTCATGCGGCCGCAGCGCCACAGTTTCATCCGTCCAACGAAACAACTCCTCCGGAGTATCAAAAAACAATGTCTTGGACTGGAAAATCACTCTCAGACGGGCCGGGTACAGCAGGGAGTATTGGAGACCCAGACCGCGGAGCTTCGCCTTGGCATTCATGAAGGATTGACGTTTCTGCTGTACGATTCTGGTATAGTCGGGGAACACCATGATCTTGTGATTTTCATAGAGGATGGCATCTTTGGACCTCGCCTCCCTCAGGATAGCGTCGCGATCGTGGTAGTTCAGTATCCGAGCGATCACCGCCCTGGGCCGCTCACCCTCCGGCGGCCGTTGGGTCAAGGCGCGATGGGCGCGCTCAATGATGAAGCACGAGGACAGGCCCTCCGGAGGCATCCAGCTCAGCAGCCACTGGGTAAGGAATTGCGCCATGTCCCCCTTCTCGCACCGTTCCGGAAAACCAACAAATCGGAGGTTGTTGCGGCGGGCGCGACCTTCAGCATCCTCAGCTCGCAGCGCCAGATTCTTCTGCACCGATTCCACCACCGCCAGCCGTTTCTTCAGGGACCCAACATCGTCCTCCACGACAGATATTCTGGACTCCGCCTCAGTAATCCGCGCCACCGCATTCCGCAGGTCTTGGCGGATCAGGGTAACATCTGCGCCCACCGCGCCAATTTTAGCGTCCAGCGTGTCCCGGGATTGGGTGATGGCGGCCATGAGCGCGGTATTATCCGGGGGGGGCGGCGGATGCTGACCCCCCCCCCAGAGGGCCCGGTCCCCCAGTTGGCCCCGTGTATTTGTCGATGGTCGGTTGCTTAGATTGGCTGCCGCCCCCACCTCGGGTCATGATCGCCGCCTGTCCACGGGCCTCCAACAATCGACACAGCCGTGGCAATGGGGATCCCCACGCTCTTCTTCCACTCCAGTGGGGACTCCGTCCACCAGGCACGACCCTCCACCAGAAGCGGGCAGTCGGCGTCCCCCTTCACGTCTCAGGCCAGGCAAGGTATAGCAGGCACCGGGAAACACCCCCTCACCACTCGTGGCCCCAGGGCGATCGATGGGGCCCGTCCACTTGCTGCCCACCCGGGGCCAGTTGTCACTGCCAGCGTTGTCTGGGGGTCCAGGAGGGGGCGTCCACAACTCTCCGCCCGCCACAGGGTCCGCCGACCGACACCCCGCCGTGAAGTGAGCCTCCAACGCAGAGAGGCAGCAGCCAGGTGTCCTCCACGGTCAGGAGCTGCACCCAGCCAACCCCGGGCGGGAGCCGCGAAAATCGAGGCCCCGGCTCCGCCGGGTCCGCTAGGCCCCTCGTAGGCCGTGGGCGACCCCCGCCCCCTCAAGGCAGTGGCACCGCAGTCGGGTCACGGGGGGGGAACGAACCCGCCCCCGCTCGTCTTGCAGGGGCGTTAGCAGCCCAGGACTGCGGCAAGGCCGCCGCGCCACTCAGGTGTCTCCCGGGCGGGGGGCGCCAAAATTGAGGACCCGGCTTCAGCGCCGCACCAGGCCGCTCTCCGTCTTCAAGCGCCCCGCAGCAGTCAAGGCGCCGACGTCTCCAGTGACCGCACCGGAGGATGACCAGAGCTCCCCGCAGCAATCGCCTCGCTTAGGGAGTGTGGCAGAGGCTCGGGGACAGGATAAATGGGCGGATAAGGCTCGGGCAAGCGGGAGCTCTAGGAAGCTGCGACCGCCATTGCCGCGCTCGTAGCCACGCCCCCCGTATTTTATATTTTAATGTATTTTATATCTGAATGAAATGTAATTTCAATAGCTTTTTTCTTATGTCTGAGATAATTTATAATTCATATATCTGCAATGTTTGTGGTGGAAATTTCTGTTATATTGTCATTACCAATAGTTTTTACTAGTAGGGGATGCATTTGATACAACTTCTGGACTCCAATTTGTTGTGATGAATTAAAGGTTACATTTAAAAAAAAGATTTTTAAGATGTTCACAAGGTTTAAAAAGCATGTGAAAACCTGCTGATTGCAGGTTTGGCAGGAGATTAAATGACTCTAGTTTTAAAAAACTTAGGGGCATATTAGCAAGGGGGTTTATATCCGCTTTTTTGGCTTTAAAAGCCAAGAAAGCGGAGATAAAATTATTTCCCTATTACCTAGCTGTCGCTAACACCAGTTAGCGACAGCTAGTAGGAGATAGCGACCATCCTGGGCCCCACTTTGCATGTTAGTGATATTTATCACTAATGACATGCAAAGTGGGCGTGCCAAGATGTTCATAGCTATCTCCTATTACCAACTTTTACAGATATTCACACTAAACGCGAATATCTCCAAAAGCTAACACCTGCCCTGAGCAGTTCTTAGCCATGTTATCCAATGGGAGGTGGATAACATGGCTAAGAGCATTAGCTCGGTAATGCATGAATATCGCTGCCTTTTCAGCGATATTCATGCATTGCGGCAGATTTTTATCGCATTTGCGATAAACCTTGGTAATACCAAGGTTTATCTGCGATAAAAATCGCCGCAGCTCAGCGGTAAATTTTTGTCTCTAACCAAGCAATAGCGATAATTATCGCTATTGCTTGGTAATATGCCCCTTAATTTTTACGAAACGTGTGCCGGAAGTCCACAGAGGTAGATGTGTGAAGTTATTATGCTGCTGATGCATGTTTCCTGAACATATATTGAAATGGGCTTGAGAATATCCTAATTGCTTCGATTTGGAGGTGACTATTGGCGTCTAATTTATCTATTGGTATTAGCTGGTACTCTTATTTAAGTTGCATTAGCCTCTTATATGATCACATATAGCCCCGGAAGGCCATATTAATCTCAATATAACCCGATTCAAATCTCGGCTAGCCTTATGTAACATATACAGAATCTTGGTCCATTAGAAATCATTCGTAACTGGACAACTGGAATTTGTACTAGGGGACGTGACCTTTCATTAGTATATGTTTATGATCTGAAGACAAAGGCACATTCTTCTAAGAGCTCACGTGCTGGCATGACCTGCCATTAGTTGCATGGGCCTTTGTAGTTTCAGGTTCAAAAGCAGTGCAACGTCTGGTGCTCTCTGTTGGGATTTACACCTTAAAGTACCTTCTCTGCTTGTTGTCAAACCCTCCCTCATTTGTTCTGCGAGCTCAAAGAGCGCCGGGTTCATTGATGTCTTCGGTGCATGAAGTGCGACACCTGCTTAAGATGGTGCTTTTAAGAAAAAAAAATTATGCAAGTGTTTTACCAAGAAAAATGGAGCAGCCATAAGTTTCAAATCTGAGAGCTGAACAATAGGTTTCCATTTTACAAATACCTTTCCCCATACCTAGAAATACATTCAATTTAACTTAGTTATTCCAAAGACAATACAAGAAAAAGAGAGGTCATTGTCTCAAAGGCAAAACAAGCATTGACAATGCCAATAGGTACGGCTTATGAACGAAAGTGCTTTTTTATGTAATTGATGTGTTTAAGCACTCAAGTCCACATGTATACTTCCTCCTCCTCCTTTCTTCTCTCTCCTTTCTTTCCTCTTTCAATGTGTTGCTTATTTTTTACGTAATGTTTAATTGTTATCATTTTCTGTAACATTGTCTAACCGAATGTAAACGCTCTGATACCTACGGGTCTAGCCAGCGCTATATAAAACTCATTAAATACAAAATACAAAAATATGTCACTCATCTTAACTATCGTGCATGCATTCACCCATCTACTGGCTCTTGCCTTCACCCTCTGCCACAACCACATTAAAACACATACAAACTAAACCACATATCTAGATAAATTACAAGAATAAAAGTAGAAAAAAGAAAACATGCAGCTGTCTACATTTGACGAATATATGCTTGCAATAACAAAACTAATCATGCAGTGGGTGTCCATCTTGCAGTAGCACATAGACTATTTTTTTTAAAGTTCAGCATGGTGGGCACGTTTAGAACCAACTTGTTGGTCATCCTGGAGTGGTAAAAAAATGAAAGACTATGGACAACAGCATTCTTTAATGGTCGCCTGGTTTAGAAGAAGTGTCGACATGGGATGATGAAGCAAGCAGACCGTTAGCACTGCCTGGAGAGTCCTCTCAAGAAAACTGCAAATAAAAAGATGAAAAGCAAAGTAACGAAAAGGGAACTATAAAAGGAAAAAATTGAAAACTTAATGTACTGGCACTGAGGCGCACTCATTTTCAGTTGGATTTGCACATGTGATCCGAAAATGCTGTCATTCACGGGGCAAGTGAGCCAATAACTGATGTAGAGTGAATCATTACCCCATGCAGTATAATGTTGTGGATGAAACGAGAGTGTAAATGACTCTCAGCCAGACCATGGCAGGAAAGGGCTGACCCAGACGCTCACTATGTACCCATATGTGTTTGAATATTTTTATTTAGATATCACATAAACAACTGTTTAGCAGTTTTACAGGAACATCACTTAACCAACAAAGGATTGGATTGTAGCAAAAACAGCCATGAGTAAAATGCCACAACAGAAGTCAAGCCTTGGCAAAGCCAATAGGTTCTCGTTCTTTGGGACCTATTGGCTTTGTAAACGGTTTTTAACCATTCTGCACAGCATCTCCAATGCTATCATGGCTAAAGAAGTTAAACAAAAAGCTTTTGACCCAGTTGTCAAAGAAAAAAAATGTCTGCATCATTTTATAGGTGCTTGCACCACACGTGTGTGTCTACAAAATTACGTTACCCCCTTTTTATTTATTTTTGGTTAATGATCTGAGTTGGATCAGTATCTACAAATAAAACATGCAACAGTGTTTTTCTTTTTAATGGATGAGGGGAAGCAAAAATGAATGAAAGCAATATGGGGTAGGGGGGCAGAATTAACCCAGGAGACTGGGGTAACAACCAACATTGGAGGCAGAAGATGGGAGTGGAAGCAACATGAAGGATGCAGGTCAGGGAAAGAACATGAAGAGAGAGAGGGCAAAGTGGAATGCTGGTGGGAGCAAACAGATAAAAGAGAGCAATATGGACCTGACAAGTGTAAGAACACAAGCGAGAAATCAATGCGGTGGTGTAGGGTAGAAGCACTTGAGTAAGAGAGAGGAACACCAGAGTGCAGTGAGGGAGAGGTGTGGGGGAAGAGAAGTACAAGAAAAAATAGTACCTTAAAAGTAAGCAGTAGAGGAATACAAGTAATGCGTCCATGTTCCAGGGGAGGGACAAACACAAGACGGGGAAGCAAAGTCCACACATGCAAACCAAGAAGAAGCGAGCAACAGAGAGTGACAAAAAAGCCAACCAATGGCAAGTAATGGGCGGGCCCTCGGCCACTGTAAGTTAACATTACATTTTACAACAGACAGTGCATGCACTGTCTAGAAGGTGGGACCTAAAGAAAAAGAAAGGAGCTCTTCTATCTTAGCCAAGTACAGTGTAGCCATAATGAATACTACATAGACAGAGGTACTCTAAAGAGCAACAGTTCTGAACATGGTGTCGCTCTACCCCGTGTTTGTTTATGACTATTCATTTATATTTATATGGATGAATGCACTATTTAATGTTTTTTTTAATTGTTGCAAGATCATGGCACACATTTATGCCTGTCAGGCAAAAGGTCCAAAGATTCTAAGCCTGTTATGCCTTCTGAAGAGATTCTAGCAAAAAATATTACAGTGCAACTCCCCTACGCATAGGGTTTCCCAAATGTGGTAACCAACACCAAAAATCTTCCTTACAAAAATAATGTGTCAATTAATCAAGATTTATAAAGCGCGGCTAATCATCCAATAGGGTATCTAGGAGCATTCAGGTCCCGGAGGCTTATTCGAACAGCCCGGTCTTGAGGGCCATTTGGAATTCGGGAAGTGAGGTGATGGTCCAGAGTTGCATGGGGAGACTGCTCCAGTTCTTTGCTGTGATGTGGGAGAAGCAGCGTCCTCCACTTCTGCTTCGGCAGATGCAGATGCAGGGAGTATGGGAAAGTGAAAGGAAGGAGTGTAGCATTCTCAACAATGGTGGAAATTAAGGTGGTGAATGTAGGAGGGTCCTTGGTTGTATACAACCTTTTGTGCGTAGGTCAGCAGCTTGAATTGGCATATATTCTGTACGGGGAGCTAGTGGAGTTGCCTGAAGTGGGGTGTGATGTGTGTTAGCCGGGGAAGGCCGAGGATGAGTCTGACTGTGGAGTTTTGTATGGTCTGAAGTCTCTGTAGGAGGTGTGCATCCATTTCTATGTAGAAGGTGTTGTCGTAGTCCAGTCGGCTGGTGATGAGGGCATTAGTCACATTGTGTCTCATGTGTAGGGGGAGTCACTTGAAGATCTTATGTAGCAGGGGACAACTCAGAAAGCAGGTAGAGGAGACAACGTTGATCTGTGATTTCATGGTGAGCTTGTTGTGTATGATGAATCTGAGGTTTCTGGTGTGGTTGGAGGGTGTTGGTGCGCTTCCTTGGTCTGATGGCCACCAGGAGTCATTCTTTGTGTTGCTACTGTTGCCAAAGATGAGTACTACTGACTTTTTGTTCAGCTGCAGCCAGTTGTTCTTCATAAAGATGGTGACATTTGCATGCATCTGTGGAAGTTTTTTCTGGTGATGTGAGGTTGTCAGTGAGTGATAGGATGGGTGTCATCTGCATAGGACATTATTTTGAGACCGTGGGATCTAACGATGTTGGCCAGTGGGGTCATATATGTGTTGAAGAGCGTAGGGCTGAGGGATGAGCCCTCGGGTTGATCTCCTTGGGTTCAGAGGTGAAAGGTAGGAGGTGGATGCTCTGGGTTCTTCCGGTGAGGAAGGAGGTGATACATCTGAGCGTGTCCACTTGGATACTAATGTGGTATAGTCTTTCGATCAGTGTGTGGTGGGATATGGTGTTGAAGGCAGTAAAGAGGTCGAGGAGGATTGGGATGTCATCAGTGACAGCGATCAGGGCAGTTTTGGTGCTGTGACTGCTGTGGAAAC
Source organism: Lissotriton helveticus (assembly GCF_964261635.1). Classification (NCBI taxonomy): domain Eukaryota; kingdom Metazoa; phylum Chordata; class Amphibia; order Caudata; family Salamandridae; genus Lissotriton; species Lissotriton helveticus. Next base: position 1,372,725,961 of record NC_136068.1, read on the forward strand.
CAGATTGGGAGATGTCTAGTAGCTGGTTCTGCTCCAGGAGTGTCATGAGTTGATTGTTGATCTTTTCCAGTACCTTCGCTGAATTGGGAGCAGTGAGATTGGCCAGTAGTTTTTGAGTTTGCTGGGGTCGGTGGAGGGTTTTTTGAGTAGTGGTCTGACTTTGGCGTGTTTCCAGGCATCAGAAAATGTTGCGGTGGTGATAGAGCTGTGGAGTAAGGTGGGGAGTGCTGACCAATCCTTTAATTTCCGAGGTTAAAGATGTGGTGCGGGCATGGGTCTGTGGGAGCTCCTGAGGGGTTGCATTTCATGGTGGAGGTAGTGTCCTGGCTGGAGAGGATGTTCCAATGTTCCAGGTGGTCAGTGTGTGGTTCATGTTGGGTACGTTGGTGGTGTATCTGTCAAGGAAGGTCCATAGGTGTGGGTTGGGGTTCAAAGTTTCTGTATATGGTTGCAAACTTGTTGTGGAAGAAGTGGACAAGGTTGTTGCACAGCTCCTGTGAGGGTGTTATGTTGTTTTCACTGGCAGCCGAGTTGGAGAATTTTCTCTGGATGTTACTCTTTTTTCTGGTGATCCAGGCATTGAGGTTTTTCACTCCCTGTTCGAGGTTGGTGTTGGTAGCAGGGTTAGAGGTGTTGAGGGCGTTCGCCCAGCTAGTCTCTGAGATTTTGTTCCACCTCCGGTGGGGGGCGTTGCTCATCTTGGGGGTGGCACTGTCGGGCTGGATATGCTGAAGTGGATGAAGGAGTGATCGGTCCATCTGAGTTCTGGAACATGGGTGCATTTGACGCGGTTGGTGGAGGTGAAAATTTAGTTCAGTGTGTGTCCTGTGGAGTGTGTAGGGTTGTGGACTATCTGGTTCAATCCGAGGCGACTCATACTTTCGAGGAGGTGTGTGGTGTTTTTGTCATTGGGGTCGTTGATGTAGAAATTTAGGTCACCGAGGAAGATGTAGACTTGGAGTGTTATAGGGTACAAAGATGTCTGTGATGGTTTTGCAGAAGCTGGAACGCGGGCCAGGGGTCAGTATGCGAGGGTGCCTCTGATGGTTGTCTTGTCCGTGAGGAGCTTGAAGTTCAGATGTTCCATGGGGGTGTTGGTGTTTTAGGTGGTGGTGGCACACTGTATGGTCTCTTTGTGGACAATGGCTGTTCTCCTTTCGACTTGTTAGTGCGGTCCTGGTGAGTGATTTTATATCCGTTGGGGATCGCTGTAGCAATGTCTGGGGTGGATGAGGGGTTGGGCAAGATCTCACTGAGGAAGATGATGTTGGGTTTGAGGGTGCGATGAGGTCCCATAATTCAGAGGAATGCTTGCATAGTGAGCATGTGCTGAAAAGGGCGCATGCAAGTTGGTGCTTTTGTTCAGGTGGTGTATGTGGTGTGTATGGGGTGGGGATGAATGAATGAATATTAATCTTTTAAAGCGCAAATTTAGCCCGGAGGTGTCAAGATGATGAGTGGGCTGGTGTTTGTGCAGTGGCAGGTGAAGTAACAATGGGTACATGTGAAAGTTCCTATCGTGAAACGTTAGTCAGTGCTGTGGCAGCGTTTGTTGTGGCGTAGGTGAAATTTTTGTTACACCAGTGTGATCTTGTGTAATTTTGGCCTCTTCATGTTATGCTTGTGATGCAAAATTCCCTAATCGACACCATTATGCCCAGCACAAAATTCCTAACTTTGTAGTACAGGAACAACGCAAGTAACCTGAGCATGAGCAGCTGTTTTTCGCCACACTTGTCTTTTCTGCATGCTATTTTTTAGCACGAAATATGTCCTCTTGATGCATTCTGTACTAAAATATAGCGTTAAATGCTGGATTTCTATTTTGCATAATTTCATATAATTTCTCCAATAACTGGCAAAAGGAAGTCTGATATTTTCTTTTTACTTTTTTGAGAATGTACACATAAGGGATTTAATAGAGAGCAGACCTAGATCCGAATGCAGCAGAGAATTATATAGGGAGCAATGTTTTGTTTTGTTTTCTGTTCTTTGCAGCAGAAGAATCTCTAATGAACACACTCATATATAAGAGGTCATTCGCGACCAAGTGAAAAAAAATGTGATGGGAAGGTGTTTGAGCCAGTTTCCTTTCAGATCTTTGCATTGCATGGATGTGGTTATGTGACAGATGTTATGTTACTTTCCACTAATCAAATGGTTAACTAGACTACATTACAGAAATTTTCACTGGTGAAAAACCAAGGAATTAACTTGCAATTTGCTGCTTGGGAATTACAGATTGAACCAAACATATGTTTTTTTCGAATGTATAGTGAAGAATAATTTTTTGCAAGGACAACAAAAAAAGATTGTGAAAACATTAGTAACTTAGGGGCCCATTACGATGTCGGGTGGATTGCCACGGACAGGCTGTCGGCGGCAGTCCTTCCAATAATCCGACTTAATGGTCCAAGCTCCGCATTACAATGTGGCCAGTCAAAATGCTGCGCCCTGGGAGAAAGACCAACGCCTCTGACAAGATCGGAAATCCCGACGGGGTATCGGTCGGACAGATAATCCCCAAATGGCGGCAGTGCCTGCTTAGGCACTGCCGTCAGGATTAGACAGCCTTTCCATGTCGGCCTTTCTGACTGGAAAGGCTGTCAGAAAGTAACTTTGGGGGCCTCTAGCAAGCTCCCATCCCCATGCGGCCTCCGCTATAAGACCTGGTGACGCCTGTAGTGCCCCAGTCCAAACATCCATACATTGTGCCTTCCACATGGCGCATGGATGTTTTAAAAGTTTGTTTTTTCCATTAAAGCTTGTGCTGCAGCCTGCAACACAAACCACAATAGAAAAAAGTACACTTTCCGACCACAGTGATGGCAGTCGCATCGTAAAAATGGAAGCAGTACCCCCGACTCCTTGTCTGTCTGTCCCATTTCCTCTAAGATGTCGATCGGACGCTTGTAATGGGTCCCTTAGTTATGATATTATAAGTGTCTAATAGGGGTTTAAGAATAATTTCCCTTAGGAAAAAGAATTCATAGTTCATAAATACCCTTACAAAAACATAAACTGATGTTGCACTCTTTCCCCTCTTTAACCAATAAAAATGAAACAATGTTAATTGTCCTAGAAACTTGTCAAATAATTTACACTTGAAACTGAGAAAATCTGTCTTCTCCCATTCTTCTTATGTAAACACGGTAAAGATTGAGATCTGAAATATTGAGACATATTTAGCTCTTGTGCAAATATATTTTGATCCATTATCTTTCAAATAAACAAGCAAAAATGGAGCAAATAGGTTTTCTTTGTATTTTAGTTTTTAATCTTGTGTAAAAGTTCTGTAGCATGGCTTTTGTCTTCAGATATCAAGGTCTGCAGGGTAGAGGTCACAATATGATGGTTCAAATATCAACAATAGCCCCAATACTCAGGGCACAAGTCCTAAAAAAATAAGTGGGGGGACGCTGTCACCGGAAGTGACGTCACGACAGGAAGTGACGTCACGAAAGGTGGCTTGAACCATCATTGCCTCCCCTCACTCACCCCTCTGCTCATTTTTAAAAAAAACAAAATGTATTGAGTTTTGCCGGCCAGTACAATATATATTCTACCAAAAGTGTCATTAAGATACATAAAATGAGATGAGCAAGAACGCTATTGTGGGTAAATACAATTATAACAACTAAATCGCACATAAGATTCCCCCACCCACCTCCCAAATATCCTACATTGTGCTACAATCGGGTGGCATTCAGTTCGGCAGTGTCACATATCTTTAAAACATCTCTTCCCTCTGTTCATGGCACCATCTTTTTGGTAGTCCCTCCTGTATCTTTATGGCTCGAGCATGGGTGGCAGTCGTTCTTCTGTGTTTAGCGCGCGAGTTCTTGGTCGTCTCCTTTCTATGCCTTTGGCTGTCCAGTTTGTTGCAATTGCATCTGAGAAGCCAGCGCATGAGCAGCGCGCTGTGAGCTACAATCACGCCCCTGAGAGGCCAAAGAGTAAAGTCCAGCTGTTTGGCAGGGGGGACGACGTCCACTCAGTAAAATAAGTGGGGAGACGCCGTCCACCCGCGTGGTACGCCGACTCGAGCCCTGCCAATACTGACTACTACTGTCAGGCGTCCTAGGTTAATGGATTTACGAATTGCAGATTTATACTTCCCTACACATACTTAACATGGTGATGTAGTGGTAGTTGATAGTGTGGATTCAATATTGTTGCAGGCCAATATTCATGTTGCTGAATATTTCAACATACCATCAGGGCTGCAGTTTAGACACTACACCATGACTCCTGGTGAAACATGACCAAATTTCATTGGTTGGAAGTCTACTCGGTATGATTGCCGGTCTCATGGAATGAGACGTTACATACAAACATCAAAAGTCTTTCTAGACTTTCAACACTTAATTTATCAAATTTACATGCCCAGGTTCTTACAGTGACCCTAAAAACATACAGTTCTCTGACTGAAAGTACAGCATATAACCAGCAAAGGGGAGAGGGTGTGGAATTATGGCCACAACTGCCGACTTTGGAACTGGGGAACCAGGTTCGAGACAAGGCTAAACATCCTGGACTTCTGGGCTAATCACTTAATCTCCACGTGCCTGAAAAAGAAATGTGACCTCGTGTAATGTAACTGGTGCTCATGTAAAGTGCTCTGATGCCATCGGGTCAAGTATGCAGTATATAAAACTGCAAAAAACTGCCAAGGCCCCCAGATTTTCACAAACTATTTTTGGACAAGCATGGCGTTTGATTTTATAATGTAATGTTTGACACTGTTCGAGCTCCCTCCATAGAGCAACAAAATTGCAAATTACCCCAAAGAGAGAAAAATAACACTTATAGACAATCACTGAGTATTCTGAACAGGTGGCAAGGGCAGCCCACTCACAACTTATTTGTAAAGAAAACAGACTTCGCCTCCCAATTCATCAAACCGTAGGAGAAAGATAACAGTGCAAGGCTGACGAGGGCGATGCATATAACATCTGGGGGGAAATGGGAACAGTGAGGGGAGGGACTGCCATCCATTTGGCCCAACGGCCCCGGGAGAGGCAGGGGGCATTTTCTTTGATGGCCCATGGTTTATCATGTGAAAACATCTGCTAATTGGCTGTCTCAGGGTGATCCCCTTCCGTCTGCCAAACATGTTCCTGCAGTTCGATACATTTCCTCTACTATAAAACTATCCCTCACTCGCTGCTGTCAACACAGATTACATCGGGCCGCTCCTCCTTTCCACCCGTCTCTCCTGTGAGGCTGTAAAGCTGTCTGCCTCGCCGCTGACATGGGCCAGGCCGCTCTCTTTGTATCCCAAGGAAGAGACGCTCACTCCAAGCCCTGCTGCTGGAGAGAGCCGGAAGACCCCGGCCTCTCTGTCTGATCTCAAGCCCTGATAGGAGGAGGCTGGACGACGGAAGATAGGGGGGGGGGGGGGGCAACCGGAGACCTGGGTAACATTCCAGGGCACAACCTGGTACTTAAAGCGCCTGTCTTCACCCACAAATGAACAACACTTGATGGATACTTTCTGCCAGCTCCATCTTATCACAACACTTCATTTATCGATTGCCTACATGCCAACACTTGGAGTGTCGGGAGCCGGCTCGTGCACCGACGCGGAGGCCCACATTGCCAGAATGAAGCAACATGTCAGCAGCTCGGGCCTGCTCGGCTTCACATGGCTTCCCCAGACACCCCGAGCACCATGTTTAATAAGTGCGGGAAACAGATCTCTGCCCAGGGGAGATGCCACCAGATAGAGGCGAAGAGGTCTGGAAGCAGGGCACTTGGCCTTCTGTCTGGACGAGTTAAGGGAATGCGTTACAGTCACTGCTTTTGCAAGACAGACGTCTGCTCTGTGTCTAAGAATGCCACGAGGACTTTAAAACGATGGTCGTGAATGCAGTGGGCCGTGTGCTATTTAGAATTCAATCCTAAGAGATCCTAGCCCTGGAAGAAGTGCTTTACAGAAAAATAACTCTTTAATGTGCAGTAACTTAGAGCACCAAAGTCACTGCAAAATTCAGCGTTCCTTTAGTTTCACTACTTGCAAATGATGACACCAGTCCTGAACACCTGCTACAATTTCCACCATTCAATAAACACTGCCCCTCCCCCTCAGTCTACAAGTTCCATGTTTTCGACTTGTGTTCTTATCAGTTCTTAGGTCAGCTCATGCTAATCTATGCGGATCTTGACAGGAGTGAACTATCAGTGAAGTAACTCGGGTGCATCACGATGGACGGCTACGCAGGCCATGTGGGTACCCAATCAAATGTAGGACCAGTGTCTGCCAGCACTTCCTTCTATGTCCTTCCAGGGCACCACACTGATCACCTCCAGGGTTCAAAAAAGCATAACTGTGAGAGTCAATACAGGCCTCAAGGGTCCATCACACCCACTTTGAAAGACCTCACCTGGCCCTTTTAGTGAGCCTGAGCTTAATATAAGGGCTTCTACCTCAACAATGCACACTTCATTGAGATGACCCACTTGTACCCATGAGATAAAGTCCCCCATACACCATGGAGAAGCCTCCACTGCGCCAATGACCTCTGCTCACCACCGGCATACCTAAGTGTAGACAGTCTGCAGTTCAGACTCCGACCGCCCCTTCAGTGCTTGCTATTCATCCTACTATCTACAGGAAGACCCTGACAACCCACCCACCCCTTAAGGCGAATCAGCTTACTTTTTTGGCCCAACAGTTGCTCTGTAGTTTTCTTACTCATGCCCACGAACAGCTCCGATCAGAAGGTACAAGTTACAAGCAGCATGAATGAATGAAATAAAACAAGCAACAGATCAGTGAGTGATATCTCACTTTCTTCTTATTAACTTATGGGACCTCATGCAGTAAAACAGATGTACAAGGTATAGCTGGAACTGGGCTTGATTATCATGTCATGTTGCCAATCTGGTCCCCTTCCGAGCTTAGCCTATGACACTACTACTCTTCTCACATACTGACTTCAGTGAGAGCAAGACCTCTGACCTCCTGGTTAGGGACTCTGCCGCTACCCCCTCACCTCTCCTAGTGAGTAGGTGTTCGAGACCTGTCACCCGTTTTGTGCCTGGTGAGCGTTCTTCTGCCTGGATTGAAATTGTCGCTGTACTATTTTTTTTGCCTAGCTGCCACTGTGCCCTTGTTGTGTCCCCTGTGCCCGTTCATCGCCCTTTCCCGTCGCTGCTGCCCCCGCGGCCCCTGCCGACTCCCGTCTCCCAGCTGCGCTTCCTTCCCCTTCCCTATTTAATGGCGCCCACTGCTCGGGCGTGCAAGCAAGACCTCTGACCTCCTGGTCAGGGACCCAGCCCTCTGCCCCAGCAGCTCTGCTGTTGTGCTGCTGCCCCCTCACCTCTCCTAGTGAGTAGGTGTTTGAGACCTGTCACCCATTTTGTGCCTGGTGAGCGTTATTCTGGCTGGATTGAAATTGTGCATGTACTTTGTTTTTCAGCCTTCTAAGTGTTGTTATTTTTGTTGTTATTTTTATTGCCTGGCTGCCTCTGTGCCCTCTGATGTGTCCCCCGTGCCCGTTCGTCACATTTTCCCAGTGCTGCTGCCCCCGTGGCCCCTGCCGACTCCTGCTCCCAGCTGCACTTCCCTATTTAATGGCGGCCGCAGTGCGGGCGCGCCAAAGGCAAGCTCTTCTGTGCCCATCTGCGACCCGACCGCGACCAGCACCTGGGACCCTGGTTCTCTGGCCACCCACCGCTACGACAGATCTGCCCTCCTCGCACTCAACCCGGGAAGGAACAAAAACTGCCAGCTGTCCATGCCACCCATGGTCAATTCTCCTACTGTCACTGCCGCCATACCTTCACCACCCTCCGCACCCCCATGGCCACCACCAACACCACCGAAGACCGGAGGTGCATCCTCGTCCACGTGCGCTTCATGCACAGACACGCCGTAGAGATCTGGGACCTCCTCAACACCATCTTGACAGATGTCGCCTTCTTCACAGAAACTTGGACCAACTCCACCTCTGCCCAACATCGCCACTGCCCTCCCTGACGGATAGACGATCCAAAGGAAGGACAGCTCCAACCCCCCAGGAAGAGGACTTGCAATCGCACACAAGAGCTCCCTCTGACTCACGACCTCCAGCTCGAGTGACAGCCCGCCCACCACTGAACACCTACATTTCCAGATCCAGACCAGCCCCAGAACAACCCTAAGAGACACCCTCGCCAACAGACCACACGGACCTCGAACTATGTTCACTACCACCATCGCCAACCTCATCGTGCCCCACGCCATTGCCTCCATGGATGACATACTCATCAGAGACCTCAACTTCCACATCAACAATATCAGCGACCCCAACTCCGCCTGCCTCCTGGACAACCTTGTTAACATCGGACTGAACAAACTCGTCACCACCCCCACCCACAAGGCATCACACACCCTTGGAGGAGGTTGCAACATCCACTTCAGCCACACCATGCAAACCCCATGGACAGGCCACCACTGAGTTCACCTCCATGTCGATAAACCCACAGCACCCAAACCTGTACCCTGCTTTACACAAACAAAATGGGACAAAATGACTGAGGAGCAGCTCAACTCCACCCTCAACTTCTATGCTCCTGCCACCTCGACCGAATCCAACCTTGCAGCTAAAGGACTTCACAGATGGATCTCCCAACTGCGCAGACGAGCTCGCACCCCTAGGTAACCCTGACAGACGGCGCCCAGGAAGGCCACCTGGTTCACTGCTGAACTCCAAAAATCCAGACTCACCTGAAGACGTCTCGAGAAGAACTGGAGAAACAGCAAATCCTCAAAAGACTGCACCAAGTACAAGAACGCCATGACAGAATACCACCAACGCATGAGAGCCACCAAAAGGACCTTCATCCAGAACAAGATCCTCGCCAACTCCAGTAACTCCAAGGAACTCTTCAGCATCATCCAGGAATTCACCAAATCCCCCAGCAAAACCACAGACATCACCCCCTCCAAGGACCTCTGAAATAAGCTTGGCTCCTACTTCCATCTGAAAATCAAGGGCCTCTACGACAACTTCAACGACCAGACACCTGACTCCGAAGCCACTCCCTCCTCCAGCAATGCCAGCCAGCCTACTATCTCCTCCTGGACCACAGTCACCACCGAAGACACCGCATCGACCATGAAAGGCATCCACTCACAAGCCCCCAAGGACCCCTGTCCCCGCACATTTTCCACAGCCATCGCCCCGGAATTACGACGCAAAATCAACACCACCTTCGAAACTGACATTTTTCACGATGGCTGGAAACACGCAGAAGTCAGACCCCTACTCAAGAAGTCCTCAGCAGATCCCACGAACCTCAAGAACTACCGACCCATCTCCCTCCTCCCCTTCACGGCAAAAGTCACCTAGAAGACCGTCTACGTCCAACTAACGAAATTCATCGAAGAAAACTCCATCTCGACCCCTCCCAATCCAGATTCCGCAGCAACCACAGCACTGAGGCCACTCTACTCGCTACCACAGACGACATCCACACCCTCGGCGACCAAGGACACACCGCAGCCCTGATCCTACTCAACCTCTCTGCAGCCTTCGACACCTTCTCCCACCCAACACTCACCACCAGACTCTGAAACGCTGGCTTACAGGAAACCGCCCTCGACTGGCTTCGCTCCTTCCTCACCGGCAGAACCCAGAGTATCAGACTTCCACCCTTCCTCTCGGAACCCACGAAAATCAACTGCGGAGTACCCCAAGGATCGCCATTCAGCCCCACGCTCTTCAACATCTACATGGCCCCCCTCGCCGCCATCGTCAGACAGCACGGACTCAGCATAGTATCCTACGTCGACGACACCCAACTCATTCTCTCCCTCACCAAGGACCCAATCACCACCAGACTCAGCTTCCACGAACGAATGAAGGACGTCACATCCTGGATCAGCAGCAGCTGCCTAAAGCTCAACTCACAGAAAACAGAGGTCCTCAGACCCTCCCCCTCTGCATCGGACAACACCTTGTGGCCCACTGCCCTTGGCAGCCCCCTCCCCCATGGACCATGCCCGAAACTGCAGCATCGTACTGGACTCCTCCCTCTCCATGAACCGACAGGTCAACGCAGTCGCCTCCAACTGCTTCAACACCCTCTGTATCCTCCGAAAGACCTTCAATCGGAACCACCGAATCAAGGAAAACTGTCACCCATGCACTCATAACCAGCAGACTGGATTACGGAACGCCCTCTACACCAGGATCAATAAGTCTCTGCTCCGCAAACTCCAGACCATACAGAACACCACAGCCAGACTCGTCCTCGGCATCCCTTGACACAAACACATCACCAAGCAACTGCATAACCTCCACTGGCTCCCCGTCAAAAAGATTGACTTTCAAGATACTAACCCACACCTACAAATACCTCCACAACACTGGAAACCAATATCTCAATGGCAGAATCTCCTTCCACGTTCTCAAGAGGAACTTCCGATCCGCCGACCATGCCGAACCCCCACATATCCGCAGAGCAAGAGCGTGGGAAAGAACCTTCTCCTACATTGTGGCTAAGACATGGAACCAGCTGCTGATCAACATCAGGCGAGCCCCCACCCTGCACATCTTCAGGAAGATCTTCAAGACCTGGCGCTTCGACTGACCGCAGCTGCTCCTCCCCCAGAGCCTTGAGACCCTCACGTGTGAGTAGCGTGCTTTAAATTTCCCTGATTGATTGATTGAGAGCTGGACTGTTAATCCAGGCCCACACAAATGAAGGGGGTGTTAGTGAAAGGAGGAAAAGAGGCAACAGTTCAATTTAATACTTTGCATTTCACATAAAGAAACTATACAAAAGTTCACAGGGCAGGAGGGATCACAAGTCAGGGACAAATACAAATACCCTCCATAGAAATGTAACACTGACCAGAAGCCCGATGATCACAAAAGAAATATGAGGGCTAAAAGTGAGATTATTTATTTAAGTATTTATTTAATAATTTACAGAGTTTTCTAAAGAATTCAGTACCTTGCTTTGCTGTTGAGTGCTGGTGGGCTTTTAGTGGGTGAGACAAATGCATCAGTGTGAATTAGGAGTTATCCGGGGAAGAATATACTACTCCTGTGTGCACGTTTGCAACCACTGGCATCCTATTTGCATTTACTGGCCTTTAATGGCTGGTAGAGCCCGGTAGGAGGGCTCTAAGCAGGGCCGGACTGGCTACCGGGCAGGTGTGTGTGCTGCCGAGCTAGGGGCTAATTTCTCTGTGGTGGGGGCTTATTTCGTTGATGGGGACCTGCGTGCAATTTGAAATTAAAAAAGCAAAACGAATTTCGTTTTGCACACGCAGGTCCCCATCAACGAAATTAGCCCCCAGCACGGCAGCACACACAACTGCCCGGTAGCCAGTCCGGCCCTGGCTCTAAGGCTATTAGAACATTCCGCCCATAGAAGGCAGAATGTTCTAATTAGTAAAAAACAAAGGCCCAAGGGGTTTAAATCCCCTTGGGCTCCAAGAGGCCTTTGTTCACAGCAGCAGCCATGAAAGTAAAACAGCATTGGAATGTTGCTCTTCTGGCTTCTACCAGCCAGTAAAAGCCTGGGACACTCCTTTGTCTACAATGGAGCACTCAACATTCCAATGCTCTAATTAATATTACATACCTTTCGCAATTTGAAAGTCCTGTATGCACCCTTCCAGTAATATAGGTGGTGTCTCACCTGCACAGTCTCAGGAACAGTGGTCAACTAGTTTTAGAGAATGTATATTTAGTCTTATTTCCCTTTATCAAAGAAATTTATTAAAACAATCTACCGTTATTGTCATCAACAGTTCCAATACACGCTTGTATTACTATATTCCACAGTGATCAAACAATGTTATAGCTACCTATATACTTTAAGCCATACAATTGTATGATCATATGACTCAAATATGTTCGAAATTGGTCAAACCTCAATGCAGAGGGAACCATAAAAGTGCCCCACAAACTTTATAATTAGGGCTCCTGGTCTTACGGTATTTCTCTTTTTTTCATATGTCCATCTGTATTGATCCATATTTACTCATTTTATCGGTATTTATCCATTGTTAGTTTTGTGCTTAGTGTAAAAAACTAAAGCTACAAATGGGTATATTTCCCCATTTATTTAACTGACAAATGTTTAGTTATGTTTGAATGTCCAATGGGTTTTAGCCAGTAACAGTGTAATACAGCCCTTTGAAACTATTTGCATTGTAGATCAGCTTAAACAGCTGTACTCTTACAGTTATTTAAGCTTAATTAAGACATTTTTTCAAGTTTTTGTAACTCCCCTGTCTCTCAATCTGCACAGCAGCTGGCCTAGATCTTATGATTGACACTAGTGAGACTCGTCCAATAGAAAACCTATTTTCCGAACTTATCCATACTTAAAAATAAATACAGACGGAACATTAGATAGTTTTCTGTTTGTATTTATCTGAACAAACCACTAAACATGGGAAACTTGTAGCCTTATTTATAAACCGTTTAGAAAAGCTGGTTTCAATAATATGCAAAATACCCTTCTGATTCATTTAATTCTTTGTTATTGAATTAGGGCTATGGCATGTAGATTTTCATTTTACCTAATCTCATGCTTCGTGAAATCTAATTGTCCTAAATTGTTATTTAGTGTACCACCTGGTGTGCAGTAGTGATACGAAGAGTCAATGGGTATTAAGAAGAATTACTAAAGTCCATATTAATCCAGATAAATGCAAAAAAGTGCTTTCCTCAGCTTTGTGAAAGAGAGCAGATATGGTTTACGTCCTTACTAACTTTTGCAGACAGTTCATTAGGTTTGGTGCAGCGCCTTGGCATAATTAAGTTCACACTTGGTAGGTTTTGAATTTCGGTGAATCCAAATTGATTACATTCTTGTGCCTAACTCCTCTCTGACACAAGTGGAGATGGTGAGATGACGTTGTTTCTTTGTGTGGGAGGCCTTGATTTACTTGTCAGTCTCTCATACAGTGCACTGTGTGTGCCCAGGGCCTGTACATCAAATGCTGCTAGTGGGCTGCAGCACTGATTGTGCCACCCGCATAAGCAGCCTGTAAATGTAACTCTGTTCAGAAAAGGGGTTGGTGATGAACAGAGTGTCTGAATTAAGCAGACCACTCTTACCCAGTCCAAAGATCAGGGCTTGATCCATCACCGTTATTTATCTCACTGCCCCATCCCAGCTCAGAACCTGGCTATATGCAAATTAGTCTGTCCCTGGCCCAGTGCATCATGGGAACAGGGCAGACCAAACTACAAAGCCAATTCTTCACCAGAAAGGAGACAAGCTACCGGGGACCGGTTTCTGGCATTTCAGCCTCTTCGTCAGCCTACACGTCAGTCACCCTTAAGGTATGCCCAAGGTACTCCTGTGGGCAGGGTGCAGTGTATGTGAAAGGTAGGACATGCCCTGGTGTGTGTGGCATGTCCTGATTGTAAATTACTGCCAATTTACTTTTTCACCATTGCAAGGCTACCTGTTCCCAAAGGATAGAATGGGCAGTTTTTTTTTATAAAATCTTATAAACATAACTACCACTAGGAACAAGGTGGGAAAATAATGTTTGGTATGCCTGTTAAAATGCATCTTTTTGTGAGGGTGATTTTTACATTCTGTGTTTGAAAATGCCACTTTTAGAAAGTAAGTATTTTCTTGCTTAGCCATCCAGTGTGCCTCTGCTAGGTTTGTGTATTGCATTTCTGGCTTTTGGATGACAGGGGCTTGGGAGGGGTAGTAGCTCCAGAGAGCCTGATACGTCAGGGCTGGGCTGAATAGACCTGGGCTGTATTTAGAGTAGGAGTAGGAGATTTCATTTCACCTGAATGGGCAGGTCTGCCAAGGACAATGCTGTCTCCACCTCCTGCCAGGGAAGCTGCACCAGAGAGGACAGAACTGGTTTTGAATTAGCACAGAGCTTCTCTGCCACCAGAGAACAAAGGATTGTGCAGTATAAATATTGGGGCCCAGACCCCAGATCTTTAGATCACTTCTTGGAATCAAGAGGAACATTTGCCAAGGAGAAGCTGAGGAGGAATACTGCCCCTGTGTTGTTTGCTGTCTGGGGTTGGCCTGCAGTGGCTACTTGCTGCCAAGGAAAAGAGAAAAGGACTTTGCTGTTTGCTGTGTCCCCTGCTTGCTGAAGATCTCCAAGGGCTTGAACTGAGCTTGCCTCCTGTTCTGAAGTCTCAGGAACACAAGACTTCACCACCAGCTCCCCTGAACTGCCTTGCTGGGAGTTCTGACCTGCAAAGAGGTGCCTGCTGTTGTTTTGGACCTCTACAGACTGTTTTCCGCTGGGAGCTGGAAAATCAATGCAACACCGAGAAGTGTGACGCATCCGTACCTGTTTCCGACACAATGCCGAAGAAACCGTTGCAGCGCCTGCCGTGGCTCGAGAAATCGCCGTACACCGCATAGAGTGCAACGATATGCAAAGTCCAAGATCACCCCACCATTTGCAACGCAAGCCCTGCTGTGCGGCTGCAAGAATCCATGCACAGTCCCGTATTGTCGCATCGAGGTGCCAAGTCTATTGCATCGTTCAGGGATGCAGTAAGAAATCAACTCATCACCTCCCCATGCAGTAAGAAACCAACGCATCACCTCCTCTCCGGTAAGGAACCAAAGCATGACCTTCCCTGCGCAGCAGTAATGAATTGATGCATCATCTTCCCCAGAGTAAGGAACCGACACATCACCTTCCCTGTGGCCCGTTTTGTTTGTTTGCGTGACGCACCCAAGGTACTTTGTGTGAAAAGTGTTGCATCTGCAATTTGCTTTGAACTGAACTATTTCTACCATCTGAATGTCATATTTTTATTACTGTATTGTGGATTTTTGTCGTTGAGTCCTGTTTTGATTTAGATAAGCCTGTCTGCTCGTGCCAAGCTACCGCTCAAATGTAGGGGGCTCCTGGTTTCAATAGAGGTAGAGACCGACAGGGGAAGTACACAATTTACTCCAAAGAGAAGGTTTTCCACCTGTTTAGTTCAATAGTTGAAAAAAGTCACGAATTATAAAAACATAACCAGTGCAAGAAAAGAATTAGTAGTGAAACCAAACGGGAGGAAGAAAATTATCAAAAAAAGAGCTTTTATTTAGATTTAATATTATAATACATCAACATTATTTCAGTATAGATATAAATATCCGAACACATCCCACTGCACATTCACTCAGACCTCAAACATACCTTCCCATATACTTGCATTCTCACACGCCTAACCATATCAGACATTCACTCAGATACAATAAATATGTACGTAGATAAAGACCCCCCACAGGAATCCAAGGTTGCACATGAGGCCTAACAAGGGAATACAAAGGAATATGGACGCGCCTCAAGAATAAATAAATAAGCCAAAATAGACAAATCAATAACAATCAATAACACAATAAAGTGATAGCTATCAACACACTTTCATAAATTGTTAAACATTCTTGAAGAACAAATGGGGGGATTTTTTTCTGTCACAAAATATTCCAACAAGTGGAATCCAGAGCCTTCGTGTGTTTCGGTGTAGAACCCAAATGTGGGAATCACCTTCCTCAGGGGGAAGGAATCATAAAACAAAAGCAGTGGGATGTGCCTTAGCGAAAAAACGAGCGCTAGGTGAGTAGAAACGGAATGCTGGTCGAAATGTATAAATGCTGGGCCTTAACAGAAGATGAGCACTACATGCGTCATAAAAAATATGCTGGTCAAGATGAACAAACGCTGGGCCCTTCGTCAGATGCGGCGTTAAGATGGATACTTCTGGTATTGGGTCCGCAGTAGACACCAATGTAGAAGAGTGGAGGCGAGGCTGGGCGCAGGGACTGCAGCTGTGTATTTTAAGTCACAAGCAATAGGTGGGGGAAGAGGATCGCCGAGTCAAAGTTTGAAGTCGATCTCTCCAATAAAAGGGTCCCTGATGAGGTAATCGACAAGGTCCCTCAATCCGAGAAGGGATTCCAGGACATTCAATCTAGGCAAAGGGCAACCCACCCTGTCTGTAATGCTGCAATAGGAACTGGAGAGCCTATAGCCAGTTCCATAATCGAGTGGCCGTATATCGTCTCAGGAGAGCGGCATGATGGCCGAACCAATGTGAAAGCTCCACACTCGTACCAAGCTACCAAGGGGGTGAGCAGGGGTTATTTTAGAAGTGTTTCCCCCTTACCCTGACTAGAAGCAAGGGTCCCTATTTGGACAAAGATACCTACCTCTGCCAAATAGAGACCCCTATTTCTAACAATTCCATAACTGAGATCGTCTGGAAAGGAAAGAAAAGCAACATCTTCAGAATTGGCCATGAAAATTGTTGGACCCGGCCTCATGGCGTGGTCCTACCCCTCCCGCATGGCGGGCCCAGAAGGACATCGGCCCTCCGCTGAGCCTCGGGCGGCCCCTTTTGCCCGACCCTGCACGCCCCAACACGGCCGGTCCGGTTACCACCCTGGACCACCACTACCGGCCTGACTCCATCTTGGGCCCATCACGTCATGAACCACGTCCTGAGCACGAGGCCTCGCCCGACTCCATCTTGGGCCCACCACGTCACGAACACATGGCCTCGGCCCCGGCCAAGGCCCCAGCGAAGCCCCGACATCGAGGCACCAAGATCCACCCAGGTGGTCGAGTGGCCACTCAACAGATCCAAGAGGAGGGAAGTTTCGATGGGCCTCCAGCCATCCCCGGACGCCTGGTATCGATCGCCCTTCGGCCTCCCTGGGCGCAGGCTCCACCCCCCTGCTGGGTGTCTGGACACCATCATCCCGGCCCCTCTGACCCCCAGGCGCGAGGGTCCGGACATCACAGGACTCCAGCCCTATATCTGGGCCAGCCCCAGAGTAGGACGCCAGTTGTATCCTGGACTGGAGAGCCCTGCCGACGCTGTCGCGGCCGACACCAGAAGAACTCATTATCCTGTAACCTGAAGCTACCCTGGGAGCCTGCTGGCGCTGCCGCAGCCCACCTTCGCTGAACCCTCTTGAGAGCCTGCTGGCGCTGCCACGGCCCACCTTCGCTGAACCATCCTGAGAGCCTGCTGGCGCTGCCGCGGGCCACCTTCGCTGAACCCTCTTGAGAGCCTGCTGGCGCTGCCGCGGCCCACCTTCGCTGAACCATCCTGAGAGCCTGCTGGCGCTGCCGCGGCCCTTCTTCGCCGAAACCACCTTGAGGCCTGCTGGCGCTGCCGCGGCCGCCTCTCCGTTAAAGATCATCTGTCGAGTCCTGCTGGCCGGCACCACCGGTCCTCCGAACCGCCAGATCGCGGCTGCCGCCCTGGGTACAGAAGGAGGCGAGGAAGAGGACAACGACCCCGAGCAGGCCGAATGGGAGCCCGCCGCTATGATCCTGGCGTGCCTGGGTGAACGAGACATGATCCCCCGAGACCGGATCCCAGGCAACACACAGAAATACCGCCAATGGGTCACCATCAATGGACGCCGGGCCGAAGCCCTCTGTGACACTGGAGCCAGCGTGACGGCGGTCCCCTGCCACTTGGTGACCCCAGAACAAATTCTACCCAATGTCCTGTGCCCGGTACGGTCGGCGGACAACTCCGAGAGTTTGTGCCAGATGGCCCGTATCCCCTTCGAATGGGGAGGGGTGTCGGGTATGCTGAAGGTGACCGTCCGGGACAATGCCCCCGTGGACTGCCTCCTCGGGAACGACCTGGAAAGTTCCGCCTGGGCCCACGTCGAGCGGAGAGAGCATCTGGGGATGCTAGTCCTTCCTGAGTGGGTCTGTGCGACCACTCGATCCATGACCGCCCGGGCCTCCGCCCTGATCGAAGATGCCCTGCCGGAAGAACCGGAGTGGCCCGCACCTCCACCGCCCGCCGTCCCCGAGGACGCCGACCCTGAACCCGGCCCCCAGGGGCCCAGCCACGAAGACCTCACCGTGCTCGGCCACCTTCCAGAACTAGCTCAATGGCGCCAAGAAGGTGGCCCCACCCGCGAACAATTCCGGCAGGAACAGAAAACATGTCCCTCCCTCGAGGGAATCCGACAACAAGCCGCCACTCAAGCCGCTGGCGACCCCTCGGGGTCCCACTGGGTCTATTGGGACCACGACCTTCTCTACAGCGGGCAGAAGATTGCCGAACTAGGGGACAGCCGGGTGCTGGTCGTTCCCCTCCGATTCAGAGACTTCCTCTTGAACTTGGCACATGACGTGCCCCTCACCAGGCACCTGGGGCAGGACAAAACTTACAGCCGCCTGGTGACTCATTTCTACTGGCCGAAAATGCGCAACGATGTGAGTAATCACTGCCGATCCTGTCCGACCTGTGAAGCCAGCGGGAAGAGCGGGGGAAGAGTCAAAGCTCCACTCCAGCCTTTTCCCGTGGTCACCACCCCCTTCGAGCGAGTGGGGATCGACATAGTGGGACCCTTGGACCCCCGCACCTCTCAGGGGCACCGCTTCATCCTCGTTCTGGTGGACCATGCCACCCGCTATCCTGAAGCCATCCCCCTCCGAACCATCACGGCCCCAGTAGTAGGCCGAGCCCTAATGGGGATCTTCTCCAGAGTCGGCTTCCCCCGAGAAGTCGTGAGTGATCGGGGCACAAACTTTATATCTAAATATATGCGGTCCCTGTGGCAACAGTGCGGGGTCACATATAAGTTCACCACCCCGTATCACCCCCAAGGAAATGGGCTTGTAGAGCGGTTTAACCGAACACTGAAGGGGATGATCAAGGGCTTAGAAGAGCCGCTGCAACGCAAATGGGATGTCCTACTGCCATGCCTCCTGTTTGCCTATCGCGAGGTACCCCAGAAGTCCCTGGGGTTCAGCCCCTTCGAACTATTGTATGGGCACCCGGTCCGAGGCCCCCTCAGCCTGGTCAAAGAAGGCTGGGAGACGGCTGTCCGAGGTGCTCCACCAGATGTCTACCAGTACCTCCTGACCCTCCACAACCAGACTCAGTTCCGGGAACTTGCCGAGGCCAACCTGGAGGCCAGTCAGGACGAGATTAAACGCTGGTATGACCAGAACGCCTCGTCCATCGAATTCGAGCCGGGCCAGCAGGTCTGGGTCATGTCCCCGGTTGAACCGTGTGCCCTCCAGGACAAATGGACGGGGCCCTTCAAAGTGGTGGAGCGCAAGAGCCCCGTCACCTATCTGGTGGACATGGAGTCCCCCAGGAACCCCCTTCGGGTTCTACACGCTAACCGGCTCAAGCCGCACTTTGCCCGCACTGAACTAAGTCTGCTGCTAGCGACCGATGACGGGGCTGAAGACGACTCCGAACCTCTACCAGATCTCCTGAGCACCACCGAGAAAGACGGCACCGTCGAAGGGGTCACGCTCTCCTCTACCCTGACCCCAGAACAGCACCAAGACTGCCGGAAGCTGCTGGGGCAATTTGCAGATCTATTTTCCCTCACTCCTGGGGTCACCCGGTGGTGTGTCACACCACTAGGAAGATTAAGCTTCGGATTAGCGAGCACAAGAGCACAATTCGGTGCAACAAGCAATCTACTCGCCTCACAAACCACTTTTTGATTCAAAAACACAAGGCAGACGAATTGAAGTGGGTGGTGTTAGAGCGACCATTCATTCCACCTCATGTAACCAATGTATCACATTTTCTATTTGTCAGAGAGCAACGCTGGATACATAGGCTCAAGACGGACGTCTTGGGGTTGAATGACACCATACCATGGATTTCTCTATGATTACCATCATTTTTTCCTAAATATATGGTTATGTATATGATGTTTGTACATAGTCCTTGTCCATCGGTATAGGAACTATATAGTTGCTTAGATTCACGTGCGGACCCTTGTCCTCTTGTCTTTATGCATGCGGGACTCATGATGTTAGTGCTGTGAGCCCTTTTGACATACGGTCTGGTTGTACACTACACTCTATCCACATCGTCATGTGTTTTATAATCATGGCGGAGCACAAACATCAAAACATGCCCTGTCAATTGGTCGACTATGCCAGTTGCTCCATGAAGGCGTTTTTGTACTGTCTGTAGGAGTGATCACTATAGGTATCACCTTCTAACTTTCACAAAAATGACAGTTATATACCTCATACACCAGCAAGGTTGCATATGTGACTAGAGAATTCATATTAATTTTTTGTCACATCATCTCCTGTTTGCATCTACTCGAATCACTCATGCCACAGGGGGTTTTATATTGGTTCAACAGGGATGATGTTCTCCACATAGCCACGCAAGCAGCTTTGCCTAGGCAGTGGTGGTTTTCCGCATAGGCATCCCAATTATATCGGGACTATCTGCCCTTCAGAAACGGTCATTTGATGCTCCACATCTATTCCGGTAATTTGATCTTTCCTGAATATAAGTGATTCCGGGGTTGTGCTAACATACTCCCACAGCTCCGTAGTGATCACGGTATTCACTGTCCCTAGGAGCACGCAGACGCACTCTGTCTCCTCGTACCAGGGCATATTGAGACCTAATGCGCCTGCGCGTGAGTGCGCCGTGATCACTATACATCGCCGCATGCGTTTGGCAGCGCTGGGTCCGAATCCTGGTTCCAGGCGCATGCGCGATGCAGCTATACTACTGCAACGCCGAGCGGGGAGACGGAGTTACGCGTCGCAGACGCATCCGCCTTCCCACAGGTGTTAGACGTTTAACCATCAATCACCCAATCAAGGTGGGTATATATACTTCCTGCATCCTGTCCGTCGGCGCCTCCCCTTCGGTTCTGGAACCCACACCGAGGTACCGACGGACAGGTAAGGGAATCCCTTCAGACACCTTGGTCTTAGTCCTGGTGTTAATACTAGTTATACAGGGGTATTGACTTGTTTAACCACACTCGCTGCTCAGAGGAGCATCCATAAGAAATTTCCCTGTATTCAACAACCACTTTGTATTCTTTTTAAAAAAGCGGAAGGGGAACAGGAAAGTATTTCACTCCCTTCTCCCCTCAGCTTAACTAACAATCAAGTTGAGTAAATTTGCCTGTTAGACCTGTAGTCACTCTTAGCTGAATTTGTAATCAAGCTAAAGAAAACCTGCTTGACAGATTTGTAGTGATTAAATGGCATTTGTAAAGAGCTGTTCCATCAGCTACCATTTAGATCTGAGGTACGTTATATTTGATGTCCTAGTCAAATGACTCCCTTGCCTTTTTCGCGCCATTATTCAGTCTGGGTTGATAGATCGGTCAGAGTCAAAACCAAGTTTGATGTGGGTGTGTTTATACCACAACAGATACATTGAGTATGACATTTATGATTGCCAATTTGTCTTTCTCTGTATGTCTCGTAGAGCGGGGCCTCTCTATCCGAGCCGTTGCCGGGTGAGGTGAGGCTTGACTCCCACACAGAGTTGGGTGAGTTGTTATCCTTTTTCAAAAGTATTTCATTCACTAGATTTTCTAGTACTTGACTATCCATTAGTCATGATATAGTCTAGCTTCCGCTAGTGCAGTCAGTAGAAGTGTTTACAGACCACTTAAATTTTGACCTTCACAACATGTTGATATTCACAAATGTACAATGGATGCGAAATCAGTGTGTTTTTTCTTTTTCTGTCATTATATTTTCCAGGAAAGGATTGTACTTTGCATGGTGGCCAGATCGGAGACGGTAAGGTGGCTGACTGAGCCACACGACTAAGACTTACCATCCCATACCATGCTGTATAGTTTGTTTTGCGTTCTTTAAATTTTTCCATAATGATAATTTAATTAGATGTTGCAGTAGCCTATTTTCACAGCTTGGCCCTGACGAATGCCTGTAAAACGATACATGAAAGGCAGAAACATGTTGGCCTATTTATAGATGCTTTCTTGACAGTGATATTTTCACACTGTTGCCACATCTGTTTTAACCTGGCGTCCAGGGAGATACCATTAAATAATTTTTTCTACCCTGATCGCCATTTTAATTATGCACATATAATTTTTTCTTGAGCACTGCACCCTATCAGTACCACTCGCAGTGAGGACTCATCTTTTTTCAGCATGGGAACTGTTGGCAACAAGTAAATACAACTGAACTTGGCCAGATGTACACCTGCTGGAAAGGTCCTAGATGACGAGGTTCCGCCGAATGGGTGGGCTGATAGGACTCTTTCATCACTGATGGACCCTCACCGTTAGTTGTGATAGAAGTGTTGGTCAACTTTTTTGTGGTCATTTTCCTTCATTTAACAAAGACCTCCTAGTCTATTTCTTGTTATTCACGTGTCCACGATGTAGACACCGGAGACAGCCCGCCTGTAAGACACCGAGCTTTCTGAGTGCCCGACCGAGTTCGGGCCTGCATTCAATCCGAAGTGGCCAAGATGCTAGCTCTGGGGGTAGTCGAACCCTCCGACAGTCCCTGGGCCAGTCCCGTTGTCCTGGTCCCTAAGGCCGCCGCCCTCGGCACGCCCCCGGAGCTCCGGTTCTGTGTTGACTACCGGGGGCTGAATGCAGTCACCAGGACCGACGCCCATCCCATTCCCCGGGCGGATGAACTGATCGATCGCCTGGGAGCCGCAAAGTATCTCAGCACCTTCGACCTCACGGCCGGATATTGGCAGATCGGCCTCACCCCTGGAGCGCAAGAGCGATCGGCCTTCTCGACCCCCGATGGCCACTACCATTTCAAAGTGATGCCCTTCGGCATGAAAAACGCCCCGGCCACCTTCCAGAGACTCGTGAATAGGGTGCTGGCCGGGCTAGAAGAGTTCAGTGCCGCCTATCTGGACGACATTGCGGTGTACAGCCTCCACTGGGATGAGCACCTGACCCACCTCTGGGAGGTCCTGACGGCCCTCCGACGTGCCGGACTGACAATAAAAGCCAGCAAGTGCCAGATAGGCCAAGGGTCCGTGACCTATCTGGGACACCAAGTAGGGAGCGGCCAGGTGGCTCCCCTCCAGCCAAAGATTGACGCCATCTGGGCCTGGGAGCCCTCGGTCACTCAAACAGCCGTCCGAGCCTTCCTGGGGCTCACCGGATATTATCGGCGCTTCATAAAAGACTATGGAAGCATTGTGGGGCCCCTCACATAACTGACCTCCAAGAGACTACCACAAAAGGTGCGCTGGACCCCCGAGTGCCATGCAGCCTTCGAGACACTAAAGACCGCCATGTGCACCGCCCCTGTGCTCCAGGCCCCCGATTACAGCCGAGAGTTCGTGGTCCAAACTGACGCCTCGGAGCACGGCATTGGGGTGGTCCTATCCCAAGTAAACCTTGAGGGAGTCGACCGTCCCGTTGCCTTCATCAGCCGGCGGTTGCTGGCCAGAGAACAACGATGGAGCACCATCGAGAGGGAAGCCTTCGCCGTCGTGTGGGCCCTAAAGAAGCTCCGGCCCTACCTCTTCGGCACCCACTTCCGGGTCCAGACCGACCACCGGCCCCTGCGGTGGTTGATGCAGATGCGGGGAGAAAACCCGAAACTATTGCGATGGTCCATCTCCCTCCAAGGGATGGACTTCACTGTGGAGCACCGCCCCGGCAACGACCACGCCAATGCTGATGGCCTGTCCCGATTCTTCCGCCTCGGCGAGGAGAACCCCCAAGAAAATGGGTGACTCTCCCCTGCCTTCAGCTGGGGGGGACGCGTGTTGGACCCGGCCTCATGGCGTGGTCCTACCCCTCCCGCATGGCGGGCCCAGAAGGACATTGGCCCTCCGCCGAGCCTCGGGCGGCCCCTTTTGCCCGACCCTGCACGCCCCAACACGGCCGGTCTGGTTACCACCCCGGACCACCACTACCGGCCTGACTCCATCTTGGGCCCATCACGTCACGAACCACGTCCTGAGCACGAGGCCTCGCCCGACTCCATCTTGAGCCCACCACGTCACGAACACGTGGCCTCGGCCCCGGCCAAGGCCCCAGCGAAGCCCCGACATCGAGGCACCAAGATCCACCCAGGTGGTTGAGTGGCCACTCAACAGATCCAAGAGGAGGGAAGTTTAGATGGGCCTCCAGCCATCCCCGGACGCCTGGTATCGATCGCCCTCCGGCCTCCCTGGGCGCAGGCTCCACCCCCCTGCTGGGTGTCTGGACACCATCATCCCGGCCCCTCTGACCCCCAGGCATGAGGGTCCGGACATCACAGGACTCCAGCCCTATATCTGGGCCAGCCCCAGAGTAGGACGCCAGTTGTATCCTGGACTGGAGAGCCCTGCTGACGCTGTCGCGGCGGACACCAGAAGAACTCATTATCCTGTAACCTGAAGCTACCCTGGGAGCCTGCTGGCGCTGCCGCGGCCCACCTTCGCTGAACCATCCTGAGAGCCTGCTGGCGCTGCCGCGGCCCACCTTCGCTGAACCCTCTTGAGAGCCTGCTGGCGCTGCCGCGGCCCACCTTCGCTGAACCATCCTGAGAGCCTGCTGGCGCTGCCGCGGCCCATATTCGCCGAAACCACCTTGAGGCCTGCTGGCGCTGCCGCGGCCCCCTCTCCGTTAAAGATCATCTGTCGAGTCCTGCTGGCGCTGCCGCGGCTCGACCTCTCGGAACCCCCGGCTCGAGGATTGAGAGCTGTGCACAGGGTATCCCTTCCTGCACCCGTACTGAGACTGTCCCGCTACCCTGTCCCTTATTTACGAGACTTTACAGATCCCTCGATCTGCCTGTACATATCGCTGAGAACAAGCAACCTTTATTCTTGATAAAGCCTACGGACTTAACTTCCTGTGTGTTGTCCGTTTGTAGTGTTGTGGTTACTCTGCTGTACGATCCTAGGAGAGGACCCTCAACCAGGAGGCCTCTCGATAACGCTCGGCTACCTCTCGACGGAGAGGTGGACCTAGGGGTGGTCAGTCAGACATATTCTGCCTCCCCCGGGATCGCCTTTCTAACAAAAATCCATATATTGTTCCAGAGGTATTATTAACCCTGATGCTGCTGTTATGTGGAGTAGAATGAGTAGGCAGGGATCCCCCACATCTCTAATACCCACACAGGTCATTAGTATTCTTAAATTGGCATTCTCTTTATTGCAGCCAGAATGCAAACCAGATTAATAGTCTGCAGGTAGCTGACTAGTATTAATATAAGTGATCAGTTCAATAAAGACACACCACTCATTTACTCTTCTTCCCCTTTGAGGTTCACAGCAACTTTGGCCCCTGCTACCTGTGGCAGTTGACTTCCCACTGTCCGGCCATTCGTCGATATTCCAGGCCTGAAAGCTGAATCCCTTCCAATCCTCTGCAGAGGCTTTCTGCCCTCTTCTGCTTATTCCAGCCAACCAGCAAGCCTCCTACCACATCTATTGGGCGCAGGCAGCTGAGGACACAACTCTATGACCTCAGGATCCCCCAGTAGCAATGGCTTTGTCATAAACTATCAACAGCACATAAGCAGCAGGCAGAGTTTGCAGAACACGCTGAAATTCTTAAAAACAAACTAGATACAGCCCTGCAGTCTGTGATCAATCTTCAACACACATTCTAATGCATGTGCTGAATCAATTTCTTGCTGCAGCATAAAAGTCAGATCATCCCCAGAGCTAGTAGAAATGTGTAACTGTGCAGTCATAACTTTAGCACTAAGGTACAGAACATATCAGAGCATAAAATACGTATTTATTTTTCCGATAAACAAAATTGGCAGGACAATCTATCTATTTGACGTCATCTGTGTGTCCCTGTATCAAGGAAGAGTAAGCCTTGACTGAGCTTGGTAACACCTTAAAGGCAGAGCCTAAGAAGAAGGCTCTTGGCGTTTCAGTAAACGTGCAGTAGCATCTGGTTACCAGAGGCAACCGACAATGCTTGTTGCAAGGATTGCACAGTTGACAGGGAGTTCCAAAGCCCCAGAGAAGTGGTCCAACAGAACAAAAGCATTTAGGTTATTTCACCAGAGTGATGTGAACCCCAGCTGGAGTACTCACTCCAACCTTCAACAGGGAGGCCCCCAAAAAGGAACAGACACCCAGAAAAAACGGCACATGGGGCTGTGCCACATCTACAGTAATGAACTGGTGTGTGCAAATCTAATTCTCTTCTTTTGCACCACCTCTGCTGACGTAAAGCAAAGCTGCCTAGTGGATTTCAGACTCACAAGTGGTAGGTAACAGTAGAGCTGGGTGAGCCCCTGAAAGCTCGAACCATCCTCGAGCCTGAAGCCTGGCTCGGGCTCAGCTTGAGGTCCTGTTGGAACGAGCCGACCTTTCAAGTGGCTTCTCAGTGCTTCTCGGTGCAGTGCTATAATGTGACGTATTCATGTCAAAGCTTCAACGTTAAAGAAAAACACGTTTGAATTTTGAAGAGACTTTATCATATTGTGCGTGGTTTGTTTAAGATTTACATGGCAACGTTTTTCAGGGCTCGGCTCTGTAGAGAGCCACCCGGGCTCTCCTCTACATTGTTTCAACAATACACGCATCCCTACACCCCTCGGGGCGGGCTCGCTCCGGGGGTAGAAATAAAGTAGGCGGGAGATCGCTCGGGGTCTTCCAGCCACCCACTGTAGTGCTGTGTCCGTGTCCACATTATTGCTTTAACAGGTGCTGAGCTAGGCCTATCCACGCCGCGCTACTTTGGCGACGAGGCCGGTCGCTACCAACGCGTGCCGGCCTACCTGCCGGCCTGTCTGCAGCGCTACTTCTGCGGTGTGCGCGGTGCCCACCCGCGTCTGTGCTGGTCCCGTGGTGCTGCCTGGATCGAGGAAAGAGGAGTGGCGGTGCCCACCCGCGTCGCTCCTCATGCTGCCTGAGGCGATGTGACTCCGTGTTTCGGCTCGAGCCCGCCCACGCGTCTCCCTTCCACCGGGAGCGCCTTCAGCTGGCGGGTCTTGCCGTGTACATGCTGGTGCCTGGGGTGAGTGTTGCCGCCCCCGCCTGCGCAGCGTCTGTGAAGCCTACATCGTCCCCTGTGGCCCCACCGCACGGCCCTGCATCGTGCGTCTGCCTCCTTCGCCTGGTGGTGCCCCCCTGTGAGGCTGTGTGACCAGGGGGAGCCTGGAAACTGCTGCGCGGACCCGGAGCCGGGTGTCCCATTTGCTGCCTGACCTCTGTCCATGTGCTGCTGTGCTGGAGAGAGAAAGTGAGGCCTAGTGATCAGGCCGAAGAGAAGGGTTAAGACGCCCTGTGGGGGAACAAGCATTGGCAGGGGAAAACAGTATACTACAGATAAAAGGGAGATACGGAGCTTAGCAGCCAACAAGCATTGGCGAAGGCATTTGAAGCCAAGCTGAGGAAGTCCCCAGGGCGCAGCGGCCAACAAGCATTGGCAAAGCCATTCACCCCCTATCCAACGTACTCCTGGGGAAAGAGGCGGATATAACAGCCCACATGTCTGAAGACTGTCCTGACGCGGCGCACCCCGCATCCAAAAGGACCTAGGCACATTCCTGGTCCCACGCTCAGGAGCCATTAGCAGCCCTGTACCCGGAGCAGCGGCGGCCCCTCAGCAAGACGGGGACCGCAATTGTGCCGGTGCTGCGGCCCCGCAGCCACCGGTACACACGCACACGGCCGTGGCACCATTACCTCCGTTCAGCGAGGCTGCAGATCCAGCGACGGCGGCGCCCAGATGGAAGGCCTGGGTCGGGAGGCTCAACCACTATTTCACAGGCACTTGTGAAACAGATGGGACGGTCAAGAGATCACTCCTCATCTACTAAGGAGGAGCGGAAATCTACGACTTATTTGAAACACTCCCCAACACTGGCGCGGACGACGATTATGAGGCGGCTGTCGCCGCGCTCAACACGCATTTTGATCCACAGCTCAACCATGACTTTGAAAAATTCAAATTCAAGAGAGCATGGCAGACAAAGTCGTAGTCCGTCGACATGTTCTACGCGCGGCTGCGCCGGCTGGCCAGCACGTGCCCCTTCACTGAACTGAGAGACGAGATCAGAGACCAGATCATACTCGGATGTCGCTCCAAGTTACTACGGAAGCTCATCCTCAGACAACCGGGGATATCGTTGGATGAAATTTTAGTCCTGGCACGGTCTCACGAACTGTCGGACGTCAGAGTGGAGGAAATGGAGGCTGCCCTACACCCCCCGGTGGCCGCACCGTCGTCAGCGAGGTCGGTGCCGGTCAAGGAGGAGAAGGTGGACGCCATCCAGAGGAGGCCTCCACCAAACCGTCAACCATCCAGGCCCACACCAGGGAGCCAATGTGGGTATTGCGGAGAGGATCACCCTGCGGCAGCCACGTGCGGAGCAAAAGGGAATACGTGCTCCAGCTGTGGCAGGCTAAACCACTACGCCAAGGTGTGCCGCGGAGGAAGGTATCGGTCGACGATGCCCAGACCCAGAAGCCTACCTCAGCGCATCCGGCAGATCTCCCTGGACAACGAGGCACCACCATCTGACAATCAGGCCCAGGAGAGGCGTCCAAGGTATTAGGATGAAGATGATGATGAAGTGTTCGTCATATCATACGTCAGTCGGTCGGGGACCAAGAGAAGACCACTTCCCATGTGCTCTGTCTCCATCGAGGGCACCGACGTGCAGGCCCTCATCGACACGGGGGCCTCGGTCAACGTAATGGATTCCGACAAGGAACGAGAGAATGTCACCGAAGCCTCCCCTCGCGCCGTCCAGTGCGAGAATCTACACCTATGGAGGGACCGACCCCCTGCCGCTGCGGGGCGTCATCCAGACCACCGTCGTGAGTGGAAGCTATTCCACAGAGGCGAAGTTTCATGTGACGGAAGGGAAGAGGGGACTCTGCTCAGCTGTCATACAGCGGAGGACCTTGGACTCGTGTTCTTCGCGAAACAGGTGCACGAGTCACACGCAGAAGCACTGTTGGAAGAGTTCAAGGTCTCGGCAAGCTGAAGGGAAAAAGATTTCGACTGCACATTGACACCTCCGTGCGACCCGTGTCCCTCCGGCACCGGCGTGTGCCCTTCAACCTATGCCCACAGCTCCGAAAGTTAGTAGAACTCGGCGTGATCGAGAAGGTGTCCGGGCCCACTCCATGGGTGTCCCCACTGGTCGTGGCGCCCAAGCCCAAGCAACCCGGGGCGATTCGACTCTGTGTCGACATGAGGCTGCCAAATATGGCGGTGCAGAGGGAGCGGCACATCACCCCCATATGGACGACATCGTGGCTGACCTGAATGGGGAACCATCAACTTGAACTAGAGCCAGAAAGCTGGTACATCACCACCTTTTCAACGCACGTGGGGCTGCGCAGGTACCGGAGGCTCAGTTTCGGCGTGTCCTCAGCCGCCAAAGTGTTCCAAAATGCCATCCGTGAGGTGCTGTCAGGGTTGAGGGGAGTGATCAACCTCAGTGACGACATTCTAGTATATTCGGACACCC
Source organism: Lissotriton helveticus (assembly GCF_964261635.1). Lineage (NCBI taxonomy): Eukaryota > Metazoa > Chordata > Amphibia > Caudata > Salamandridae > Lissotriton > Lissotriton helveticus. Next base: position 1,372,755,119 of record NC_136068.1, read on the forward strand.
TTGAGGAACATTACTCGCATCTGAGGGCGACACTGCAACGACTGGTGGACTGTGGGTTGACCCTACACAAGTCGAAGTGTTCTTTCTACCAAGAAAGTATAGACTTGTTTGGATACACATTCACGCGAGAGGGACTCCGGGTGGATCCGAAGAAGGCAGAGGCCATCAGGGCGGCAAGCACTCCCCGGAACCCCACAGAGGTGAGGAGTTTTCTGGGTATGGCCACATACTGCGGGCGTTTTACCCCCAACCGGTCATGCGCCAAGATCACAAGTGGGATTGGTCGGTGGCAGCCAACAAGGCGTTTCAAGACATCAAAGCGAGCCTGCTCGACAAGACGGTGATAGCATACTTTCACCCCAGGCGCAAGACAGAGCTCGTTGTGGACGCTAACCCGTGGGCCTAGGGGAAGTGCTCATGCAGGAACACGGACCTGAAGTGTGGAAGCCAGTTGCCTACGCGAGCAAAGCTCTGACCGACACCGAGACACGGTATGCTCAAATTAAACGGGAGGCGCTGGCAATTAAATGGGCGTGCCAACACTTCCATTTATACTTGTGTGGCCAGGAGTTCAGTGTAGTGACCGACCACAAGCCACTGCTGCCGCTGTTTGCAGGATCGTCCCGGTTGGCTCCCCCACGAATTGAGCGGTGGGCGGTACAGCTGCAAGGATACATTTCAAAGTCATCTTCCGCCCTGGAGCTCACAATCCAGCGGACTACCTGTCCCGATATCCGGACGTGACAGTGCCTGCTCGCCCTCTGACGGATGGCTGCGGTGAGGAAGCCTTTGTCCACATGATCTCGCAGGCGGCTTGCCCCAAGGCGATGACACTGAAGGAGATCGGAGAAGCCACCCAGGAGGACGCCACTCTGTCCCGAGTCCGGAATGCTCTGGAGGACAACCGCTGGGCTCACTTCATGGACGGGGCCAGGGCCCTCCGGCTGGAGGTCAGCCATGCGCGGAAACAGCTATGGCAAATCCGGAACGAACTGAGTGTGGGGGAAGAAGGAGTCATCCTAAGGGGACACCTGATTGTGGTACCGGAGAGTCTACAGCAGCGGATCCTGGCATTATCCCATGTTGGACACCAAGGAATGGCCAAGACCAAGGCAAGGCTGATGAACAAAGTCTGGTTCCCGGCCATGGACAGAATGGTGGATGAGATGGTGAGGTCCTGTCATGCCTGCACGATTACCCGGCGCCAGCGCCAGTAATCACGGAGGAGCCCTGTACCACCCCGTGGACACAGTTGAGTGCGGACTTTGGAAGCTTTCCTGACGGCCGTCACATGATGGTCATAGTCGATGCGTTCTCAAAGTTTCCAGTTGTCGAAGTTACTACGTCGACGGCTTTCCCTCAAGTAAGGAACGTCCTAGACCGCGTCTTTGCCGTGATGGGGCTACCTGAGGAAATCAAGTCCGACAATGGGCCGCCCTTCCAGGGGCGGGAGTTCCAGGACTACCTTGAAAACCTCAAAATAAGACATCGGAAGATCACCCCACTATGGCCCCAAGCGAATGGGGAGGTAGAGAGACTGATCAGAACCATCAATCGGGCCCTTGGAATTGCAGTGGACAGCGGGGAAGATCCGGAAGTAGCTCTTGATCAGTTCCTGGGGGCGTATCGACAAACTCCCCACAGCACAACGAAGTGTGCCCCCGCTCATTTGCTATTCAAGAGAGCCCCCGAGACAGCATCCCGTCTGATCCAACGTGGGTGCCTGCGACAAGAGACAACGAGGCCGTCCAGGCGAGAAGAGAGACAACGAACCGGAAAGCAAGCGAAGCTCGTCGAGCACAGGAGCCGACCCTCAAAGTGGGAGACCCGGTGGTGATCAAAGAGCGACACCCCGGGTGGAAGTTTCGAACACCGTACGAGCCAGAGGTCTGGATTGTGGAGAAGGTCCAGGGGACAATGGTGACGGTCCGGAAGGGGCGACAGTTTGTCACCCGCAATGTGTCCAGCTTCAAGAAAGCCACGGAGACGGCAGTAGAGCCCGAGACAACTGTTGGGCTGGATATGGCTCTGGGAACACCTTCCGCGGGGTCACCACCGGCGTGGCGTCCGGCAGCGGACTCGCCAGGGACATCCGACCAAGGAGCGAGTGCCAGTCCCGGGTTGGCCAGTCCGACCCAGGACTGTGAGAGAGCTGAAGGGACCCCGGCTGGGGTTGTGACATCTCCCTGTGGCCGAAGCCAACGTTACAGCCTTCGACCTAACCCTGGTCCCAGCCAACGGCTTAGAGACTTTGCCTGTGCGTCCCCGTGATGGCGGAGAAGCTGGAGAAGTCGGACTAAAACAAAGGAGGGATGTAGAGAGCCACTCGGGCTCTCCTCTACATTGTTTCAACAATACACGCATCCCTACACCCCTCGGGGCGGGCTCGCTCCAGGGGGTATAAATAAAGTAGGCGGGAGATCGCTCGGGGTCTTCCAGCCACCCACTATAGTGCTGTGTCCGTGTCCACATTGTTGCCTTAACAGGTGCTGAGCTGGGCCTAGCCCCGCCGCGCTACAGGCTCGTGCATGGGATGTAAGAGCCATACCAGAACCTTGACGTGGCTCTCCCTGTTAATTTGGTGGCTCGACCACCTCTAGGTAACAGGAGTGAACTGGCTGCTTTCCGGACACGCTAGTCTAGTAGCGATCTTTAATGATGTGTTAGAGTGGGTAGGTCCAGTTTGCTTAGCAGGTCTGCCCCCTCGTCCTCTAGTAGGTTTTTGTCTGCTTTGTACAGGACACGCTAGTCACTGTGTTCGACTACTTTCAACTATTGCACACACAACGTTAGAACCCCAGTTTCAATGGACTTTCTTTGCTAGAAAGAATTAAAGACAAGGGAAAGAGTTAAGACGAGAAGAAGCACAACACAGACCAGCCGTTTGTCACTTTACAAATTACCAATTTATAATCAACTACATATTCCTGCAAGCCAGGGACAAAGTTTGAAGTTTTTTGGAAAGTTGTTGCTCAAAAGAGAACTGAAGACATCTTATCACCCCGATTGTTAATTCCGTTGTGCAATCATTCACAAGCAACTTTAGCAACAGGTGTGTGAAAAATTCGAATTCTGGTGTCGGAGTTGTGTAACGTTGACAACTTATGAACTACTCACAGCCTCGCTTGTTTCCCTCCAGAACATTTTTCCATGTGAATTTTTCGTCAAAAACAATTTTTCTGGGAGTTTTGTTCTGCAAAGAGTGATTTTTTTCTCCTCCGCCAAGCTAACTATTAGTTAAAGCTTTCTTTTTTGTAACTGTGGGTATTAATATACTTCTGCTCCCAAATGGAGATCAACTGGAGGTAGCCAGTGCACAAATCCTGTTATCTCTGCAGTTGTCTCTTTAGGGATGGGGCCAGGCACTGGGTGCTTCCACAGTGATGCTACTGGGGTGGATCTCAAGAAGGCTGCCTGCAGAGAAAGAATGACAGCTCCAGGTCAGGAAACTCCCACTTAACGGATGGCGCACACTGACAATCCTTCATTCCTATCAGGGTCCTGAAATACAAGAGGCCTTTTAAGGCTCGGGCAAATCCTGTTTTATAGCACAAGGAAACAAAATCCGAGTTTAATTGCAAGACTAATAATGAGGGAGTTGTATGCTCCAGATGTTCAAGAAATCATCGGGTTGAGCTTCCTCCATCTTTAAATCACAGGAAGGACGCACCCCCAATCCTACCCATCTTCCTCCTCATGCTAAGTGTATCTGTATATGTTCCCTCGGCTTATATTTGTATATGCGTTTCACACGAGCATCTCGAAAACAACGCAGCAAAGAGGTCACAACAATCAGTACATAGGCCTTTTCATCGTGCCTGGTTACAAAAGCCAGCATACCGAGACGGTGTGGCCTAACGGTCAGAGCTGCCGACTTTGGAGCTGGGGCACCATGTTCAAGTCTGGGGCCGGCTCAACAGCCTGTGAATCTGGGCAAATTACATATTCTCCCTGTGTCTCCCAAAAATGAATGTGTCCTTGTGTAATGTAAATGGTGCTTATGTAAAGCGCCCTAATACCTTCGGGTCGAGTTCGCAGTATATATATTTTAAAAAGCTGCATAGTATAAAGGGCCTATGGAGCACAAAGAGGTTCTAGGGCTCAATTGTATGCCCCTCGGATTCAGGCACGGCTGAACCGGGAACCATAACCAGCCCTGGCAAACAGCTTGGTCAGCCCTGTGGGAGGATGGGAGAGGGGGAGGTGCTAGTTGGAAGCATCACTCCCGTCTCACTGCTGCAGCTTTTGTGACAGTGGGCAGACATTGCAGATGCTGCAAAACTGGCCCCTAGTAACAAAAACTTGGGGATGCAGCGAGCGCAAGGTAAATAGTTTTATTTATTTATTTAAGTACTTTACTCCTGGCTGTCTCCATTACCCCGCCCCACCACCCTGCAGCACTCCATTTGCGAGCTGCCACTGCGTCTACAGCCGGTCCGGTCCTGGACCCAGGTCCTTTTACTCTGCTGTCCTAGGGCCTTAGTCCCGTTGCACCCAAAACAGAAGACCAAGTGCACCCCTTTAGCACTTGCCGCTTGGGCTAGCAAGGCAGACTAGTTCAAGTCTTTCCAGGGAGGTGGTGACCATTAGAAATTCAGAACTTAGTGAATCACGAATAATGCTCAATAAATCGCTTTCCAAACAACACTTTTTCTTAGTTAAATAACTACTTTGTTCTACATACACAGAGAAAAGTGTTGGTGGTAACCTATACCTTTATGTGTATAGGAAAGTAGCACACACTGATTCACAGTGGACTTGCAATGACATGGGGTTCTTCCTATTGTCACTGACATTAACCTCTCTCCATTTATAGTGATTGTAAGTGTGCCCTGCATGGTCAACATCACATTAGTGAGGGGTGGGATCAGGGTCTTTACTAATCTCACTCATGCCCAAGGCTCTTGGAGATTTTTAACCTGTAACTGCTGCTAAGTGGATCAGTTTGGGGCTTCACAGCTATTGTGGCTGCTAAGTTCTTCCTGGCCATGCCTTTTCCTGTGCACACGTGCACATGCAGAGAAGCTGCCTTTGAGCCAGAAGCGGTCACAGTTGGGTTCAGCCGCTGCTACAGACCCAATCAACTTCCTCCAAAACAAAGACTAGAGCTGACATAGCTGCAGTGCATAATTTGTAAAACAATAAATGCCAGGGCCCTCATCAAGAGGCCACTATAGCTTGCACCCTCGTTGCCTCTGCCAGAGCAGCCAATGACAAGATCAACACACTATTAATCATCAAACTCTTAAACGTGTGACAATTCCAGGCACCCAAAGCTATAAAAACGGCCTAGGTGGTAGGTATTAGTCGTTTTTTTTTATTGTGTATTGAATTGATAAACAGCTGTTATCATTATCTCTAAATTTGACGGACAGTGCTACCATGTGCAGACTGTCATAAGTGCTGGTGCTGGAAATTAAGTGCAGGGGCTGAGCACGGGAAACCACTGGCTCAAATTAAACATGTATAGCAGTCAATTTATAGAGGACGCTCCCCTTCAAACTGAGAGTTTATAGGGGGATTAGATGTGTCCACTGGAGCACATGTTCTGGGATATCCTGGTAGCAGTGGTGATCAGGGGCAAACTTCCCAGCATGAAGGCAGACTTCCAGCACTTCATACGTAGTCTTGGAAATAGGAAACTGGGGAATGTAATTGTGGCTTCTAACCTTGACGCTTCAGGTAAATTTAGTGGAAAAACCCATAGGGCTCTCAAAATCGTTTGGGACAGCAAGTCTCCCATTAACATGTATTATCAAAGCCCTGAGCAATGTCCAGCTCAGTCTCATGGGGAAAAATGCTTAAAGCCAGACTGGCAACCACGTCAAGCAACCCCAGGCCAGAGAGGAGGGTTTGGCACAGGTGTGGTAGGGGTGGGCATAACTTGCATAATTCTGTGTTGTGGAATTACCTAAAAATTCAGCCAGATTACGCAGAGTTATGAAAGAAGAATGATTCCTCATTTAGCACTATTTTCTTGGTACAAAAATGCTCCCTTGTGTCTAAAATAGACATGAGGGTGCATTTTGCACTGAGAAATAGAGTTAAGTGTAACAGAATATCAATAGCAAGCATGGGTAGCTGTTTGTGCTCGCTAAATGTACATATGGGGTAGGATTTCCCCCAATTTACTCCTGGCACTTAGCTCTATTTTCTTAAAGCAAAATACATTGTCGCGGTCAAAATGGAGAAAATAGCACTAAATGCAATAGAACAGACACAGCATGATAAGCAGCCGCTCAAACTCACTAAATGCACTCTTAATTATACGAGTGGGCGTAATTGCGTTATTATCGGCAATTCTGCGTCAGAGATTTGTGAAATTGTTCATATTACCACGACACAAATAAACTTAGTGCCATGCCTAACTTGAGGCTCAGATGGGACCAGCCACGGGAACTGTAGCAGAGGGACATAGGGCTAGATGTAGGTAATTCTATTTTACCGACTCATAAATACCGAATTTTACCGATTCGGTATTTATGAATCGGTAAAATAGAAGGAGGGAGATGTAGGTAAAATCTTTATTTGGTTTACCGAAACTGTAAAAATCGGTATTTAGCGAATCGGTATTGCCCATTGATTCCTATGGGCCTTGAAGCCCATAGGAATCAATGGGCAATACCGAATCGGTATTTACCGATTCGGTAAATACCGATTTCTGCAAGGGTGTAGGGGGTGTCACTTTGACACCCACTAGCACCCCAAATATAGGCACGTCTAACATGTGGCACACACACATGCCCTAAGGGCATGTCTGTGTGTCACATTGCACAGGTGTGCATGCACCGATGTGCATGCACACCTGTATTCGGTATTTTGCCACCCAATAGAATTGGGTGGTAAAATACTGACGCTTAAGGGCCTGTGGCACTTTCTGAAGTGCCACCTACATCTCATTTACAGAATCGGTAAATTTACAGATTCGGTATTTTACCGATTCTGTATATTTACCGAATCGGTAAATTTACCGATTCTGTAAATGACATGCCCTCTACATGTCAAATCCTAAATACCGGTCGGTAACGGCCGAAATCGGCCGTTACCGACCGGTATTTTGGCTCGTACATCTGGCCCATAGTGCCTCACCACACTCTTAAACACCACAGTTCCTGTAGCTCTTGGTGCAGTTATTCTGAAGTGATTCAGAGTCAGTCTTTTCTTTGCTCAGCTCTTTCTCTTCCAGGCAACTGGGCTGCGATCACTTTGAGGCAGGTTGCTTCTGTAGTACTTTTCTTGATTGCAGCATGGAATGACTAGTCTCTTGTGGTAATTCATCAGTGTTTCCAGTAGGAATCCTGGCATTCCGGTTAGTCCCTTAACCTGGGTGGGAAACTAGCTGGCAAGGACAACAGATCTGAATCACAGACATCTTTCTTTAAGACCGTTAAGGGTGTTGCCTGGGCACCGGTCAGTGAGAAATTCTTAAGTCTCAGTTTTCAGACAGAGTCTGTAGATTGCACAGGCCTAACTTGGGACTGGTTTCAGGACATTGATGACCTTTTGCATATTCTTCCCAGACTGATCATGCCACCGTTGTTGTCCTTCAGTCTCAGAACAATGAAGAGGTGGGGCTGGGAGTTCTATGTTAGAGAAAAACGAAACAAATTGACAATGGAGGGAGAGGAGCTCAGCTACCTTTCAACCTATTAGGGGAAACAGCTATGGAGAACTTTTGCAAGAAGGGAGTGGAGACTTACTCATCCCTTCAAATGGGTCCTCTGCCTCCTGAAGTCTCACACCCTAGAGTCTGATTCACTTCAAACATCCTAAGGAGAGCCCTCCAATTCACAGTGTTGTCTGACAGACTCTCTATACTGAACAGTGCACATACAGCAGGATCCAGAATGGATCCATGTGTGCTAACTATCAGCAATAGCACACTTACTCCATGTTCACCGTGATATGCATGCAGAGAATACATATATAACAACATTCATATAACGATTGGATGGAGCAAAGAATCCCCTTGCAGAGGACTAACAGACCATTTCAAAGAGAGGATGTCGGGAGACAACTCTTCCAGTGTAGATAATGGGTAAAATAGGCTGTCCTGCAAAAACAATCTGTTGCTGCCCCCACTGCCAGTCATCCTCTATGGCTGTCATCACCAGAAAAGGAGGGGTGCACTTGGTGAGCCCCTATTGCAAAAAGAGCCCATGTCTGGGTCAAAATCCTTTTGACTGTGAGCCATCAGTGTACACGCATGACGGCTGTGTGTGAGGGAAAAAAAACGAAATACTTAGGGGAAACCTGAAGTACAAATGCATGCTCTCCAGTTTCATGCAAATCCTTTATTTCCTCTTAGTGGACCTTTTTGGAACAACTCGGCAATAAGGATCGGCGATTCTTGATCTGGTGAGTAATGTGGCCTTCTAAGGGCATCCATATGGAAAGGCAGTTTGAAAGTTTTAGTGGCATCCAAACGAATTCAGCCTTCTTGATACCCAAATCTGGAAGTACATGCAATTGCCTGGCTGCCTTTCTAGAAAATAGGTCAACCCTTTAGGCAGCCTCTGTACTCCACTCTTCATAAATTGCTTGTGAAATTGGACTCTTTCAAAAATGGATCTCTGGCATTTAAACAGTGATTATTACAGACCTGTACTCTAAACCAATGAAGAAATTCTTAGAAAGGGTGAGTTCCAGGAAAAGCCAGAAGGCTTACAAAGATGATGACTGAGCAGACCTGATGCCTCTTCTTGACAGTAGTCTTCGAGAGACACGCCTAAAGTTTAACTATTGCAAAATACTACATGTCTGGCACTGATCTCACCAAAGGGCCTCAGGCCCTCTCCGCTCCCCATTCTAATTGTTGGTGTGTTGACAACCTTGAGAGAACATCCTTCACAACCTAGGGCTTCTCCTGGTGTTGCTGGTTTCAGGAAAGCGGTATGGAGTGTACTATAAAATGCCTGGACATTCTTTGTTTGACCGTCTCTTCATCTATCACTGTTGCATGACACTGACTCTATCAGTGATCTCACCTTCCATGGTCGCAGATGGCTCGCATCGTCAATGGGCATAACACAAATTTGAATTCTTCGAAAATGGAAATCAAGCAGTTCACCTTTTATAGCGGGTTGGTACGAAGAATTGGCCTGTTTGGTCGTGCTTGAAAAATTGATCCACATGGTGAATGCCCAGATGTTGGAATATAACTCCATCTGGAGCACTTTCCTTGAAAACCAGCCAGAAATTCTCGCTGAGCACGTGTTTTCATTGCTTTCCATATGATCAGTCCACGATTCAAGTTATATTTAAGATGGGCTATAGCCTAAGGTATTACCCAGCTCTGAGATGAATGCTGGCATTGCTAATATACTCTTTATTTGATTGTATTAGTGGTGGGGGCCTTGAAAGTGGGGTAAATCCCAGATTACATTTTTCTTTTAAGGGGAGTCTGGTTTTGTTTATTTTGTACTTTTCTTTCTCATGTCACAAAGCTGTGAATATACTTATTTTTGTAACGTCTGCAGACTGCCTGCTGTATGATTGTCTTCTTGTTTAGCAAAAAAACGTAATAAACAAATTCAAATGCAAGTTCTAGGAGGAAATTTAACCCTCAAAAATGAAAGAGACAGAACAAGTTTTAATCCCTTTGAATTGCTGACCCATCGTGCATCTTATAGCCCAACCGCTCCAACCCCCTCATATCATCCTGGAAGGGTAAAGGAAAAGCAGCACACTGAATCAGAAGAGGAGGGAGAAAAAGAAGCAGATTTGTATCACTGGCCTACTCAAGAGATTCCTCAAGGAGTTCTGCACCGCTCTTCTACTGGCCAGACATGAAATGCTCCTTTAGAGCTGCTTATGTTTATAAAATTATGTTATGCAGTGCTCCTGCCGTCCCATAGCAAACTGCTATGTCCTGGGGATGGGCACTGCAGGACATTGCTGGAGGGAGCCGGCCTTGGCAGATGGCGGTCCCCAGGCCCATTTACAACTCGAGGCGTGGTGGTGGTCCCTGTGACAGTGGGAAATGTGGCCTCCCCGCATTTAAGTATAGTAGCCCAGAGAAGATGGGGGTCCCTAGGGCTGTTTGGAAGGGCCAGAGCCACCCACACATCTTACTTAGATATAGCCCCGGGGAAGTTGCGGTCCCTGGTGCTCAGGGGGTCCAAGTGGTGCCCTGCATTTCATTGATTCAGCCCTGGGGAGGTGGTAGTCCCTGGGGCTGCGTGGGGCCCATGCGGGGCTCCCATCATTATTATTTATTGCCCCAGGGACCTGGCCCACCCAGTGGCTTAATTAAACCAAGCGGGGCAACCCACACTTTTTTTCCATCGGGATTCACAGATCTAACATGACTCACACCAATTCTTTATTGCCTTGGGGGTCCCTGTGGGACCTTCTGAACAACCTAGGGGGTCAAGGTGTTTCTACCTTGCCCCTTTTTAAAAAAAAAAAATTCTTGTGACTTGGTTCAACCGAGTCAAAAGATGGTTTCCAACACTTCCTGGCTTGAAGTGTTGGCAACCAATCAGATCTCCGGCACAAGTTTGGGAGGGTTCGCAGATCCATTGCGGCCACAGTTGTATATCTGAGAAATCTTTACATTTCTCGGGAACTAATGAATGGACTTACACAATTTAACAAAAAGAGTGCTACCCCTCCTATTACCTCCAGTAAGTCACACACAGTGGGATTGCTAAGAGGTCTTCGGAGGCCATGCCCCCCTTTCTCCACCACTCTGCAAATGTGCCTCCTGGCACACTACTGGTTGGTGGATGATGTCCACTTTACTCCGGAGGTGCCTGGTGTGTCAAGCATCCCTCCTGGTAGCTCCTGTAAGTCCTATGCAGCAGAATTCCTGAGTGCTGGTTGGAGGCCCAGCCCCCTTTCTCCACCACTCTGCAAACGTGACTTCTAGTTAAAAAACCTTAGAAATTCTCTGAAAAAACACAGGTTTCAGAGACGTTACAGTCTGAAATCAGCATTTAAAAAACCTTACAAATTCACTGAAAAAAACACAGGTTTCTGGGACGTTATAGTTAGAAATTAGCATTTAAAAAACCCTAGAAATACACTGAAAAACCCCCAGAGGTTTCAGGGACATTATAGTTAGAAATTGGCATTTAAAAACCTTAGATATAAACTGAAAAAAATAACGGTTAGAGGGACGTTACAGTTAGTCTGACATTTCACTCGTACAAAACCAGAGAAATTCAGCCGCTATAGTAAGCTGAGGTAACTATAACTCGCTCCCCCGCAATGCACTGCTTATGACCTCATATATTACATCACTCATGACAGTGATGACATCATTCACAGCATCTCTGACGTACCCACTCACACCACTATAGAATCTGTTATACACCCACTGCTGCTCCCACACAACCATTCACACACCTGTTCATAAAGACATACCAGTACTTACACACCCACTCACTGATTCATTGATCTATACACACATCCACTCGCTCACCCATACTGCCACTCACATACTAATACAGCCATTGACATATCCACTCATACACTCATACAGGCATACAGGCACTGACACACTGAGTGAGTCACCCATAGAACTACTCACACACCTAGACACTCTCACATACAGTCAATCATACAGCCACGTACTCGCCCAAACAGATACACACACACCCACTTAATTATTCATACAAATAGGGACACATTCTCATTCAGCTATACAGTCACCGACACAAGCATGCACACATCTGTATAGCCACTCTCACATTCACTCACTCACGCATACAGTCACTCATATACCTTGTCATTCGTGTATACTGCCTTTCCCATACTCAGTTACTCACCCATACTGACACATGCACTCAATCACTGACACAGCCATACAGACACACACTCACTCATACAGCTTTTCACACACACACACAACAGCCAATGATTCACCCACTAAATTATCCTTACAGGCAGTCACACACCTCTTCACCCACAAACACAGATACCCAAACAGCCATAGACATAGTCAGACAACCAATCAATCACCTATATAGCCATTCCCGCACCCACTAACACACTCATACACCCATTTAGACATTAACTGACAGACAGATACAGACATTCACACAACCAGTCACTCACCCATAAATTCACTGAGACACTTAATCACTCACTTATACAGTCAGTCACACACCCACTGAGTCATTCATGCAGTCACTCAGAAACCCACTGATTCACCAATACACCTTTGTATATATATTTAACACTCATACACTTTAAAAAAAGACTCACAGTCACTGGATGATGTCATCACTGATGTCATCTAAGATGTCATCAGTGATGTCAGTGACCATGTCATGAGTTATGTAATATATGAGGTTATAAGCAGTGCATTGAGAGGGCAAGAGTTATAGTTCCCTCAGCTAACTATAACGTATAACTGTACGAGTGAAATGTCAGACTAACTATAATGTCCCTCTAACCTTTGTTTTTTCCGTGAATATCTAAAGTTTTTTAAATGCTAATTTCTAACTATAATGTCGTTTTTTCCATATATATGCACACATACACATATCCACATATACATACATATATATTAATTGAAAAAAAAAAATAAAGATTACAGGGACGTTACAGTCAGGGCTGGACTGGGAACAGCAATCAACCCTGGCAAATTCCTGCTGGACTGTCCCTGGGAGCAGGGGAGGGGGTGCTAGTAAGAAGCACCACTCCCGCTTTTGTTACAGGGGGCCGATATTGCAGTACTGCTGCAAAACTGGTCCCCAGTGACAAAAACGGCCCCCACAGCCACACAACCGGACCCAACCCCTCTGGCCCGGAGCCCGCTATGGCCATGTTATATATAGTTAGTTGACAATGTCAATTAAAACGTACCATTTTATAATAAACAAATCTGCTGAAATTCTCTATTTATAGTCATCTCACAGAGTCATAACTTATTTGTACCTCAAAGTAATATATATCGCATCCCTGCCATGCAAAGTGTTTTCATCAATGATGTAATTTCAGATGTTGCAGTGATGTTATCATTGATGTCGTAGATCATGTAATGAGTGATGAAAAAGGTGGGGTAATTAGCTGTGCATTGAAAGGGCATTGAAAGAGCGAGAGTTAGAGCTACTTTAGGGCGCAAATTATAGTTTACATAATTTCACTTAATTTTTGCAAATGTTTGCACCGTCATGCATATTTTGCACCCCCTAATTTTAATCAGTGGCAATACATTTTTAACTTTATTCTTTGGGAAATAAATACTATGGCTGCCTTCTTTGGGGTATTTATCCTACGCATCATGTCTTAATAAGGCAACATACTTTACACACTTTATCTTAGTTGTGGTGCATTCCTCCCATAGCAACGTCCTTTGCTTTGGAAACTCAGCAGTCAGACTGTGCAGACAAATACAAATGTAACTGATTAGATATATCAAGTGGTTCCTTAGAAGTGCAAGCGCTCTCACGTCTCCAACATAGTGCTGAGAAAGGGTCCAAACAAAGACGTAAACATATGTGGCATTTTGTAGATGATGATCTGGGTGTCTCGGTATGAAAACAGTGGTGTCTCTTGTTATGGTGTTCCAACTGAAAAGTTTCTGTGGGGGGTGGAGGGAAGGATAGAGTAGTTCTTGCAATCTTCCATCAAACCCATGCAAGTGTGATCAAGTTATGGTGAGTGTGGCAGAGACTCCTTTCCTAGTGTCGTTGCTTCTGCCTCTATGTCTCAGTTTCAATATCTCCCTCCCCCAGTGAGTGAAGTAGTGCCACTCTCCCAAAGTATTTACGTTAGTGTTTTTGCGCCTGGTAATAGTGAACACTTCTATCCTAGTGTGAGATTATTCACTGATCCAATGTGCATTTCCTATCTCGTTGTACAAGTCTACTTGTCGTGGAGTGTGTGTCTCACTGCCCAAGTACCTGTGGATTTGTGTCTGAGTGCAGGTGACTCTTTGCCAATGCCTATTACTCCATTTCTCAGTTACTCCCTTGCCAATGCTTATTTGATTATATTGATTTGATGGTGGTGTCACAGTGTTTGTGTCCTCTGGTTCCAGTATACCTGTATCCCAGTGACAAAGTATTGCTTTTCCTGGTGTGCTTGTCCCAATTTGTCTCTCTGTGCTAATGTGTCACCCTTTCCCATAAGTATGAATGTCCCTGTCCCAGCATCAGTCTCCCTGACCCTGTGCAATCTTTGCCTTTCCCAGGGTCAAGCCATTCTAACTCCAATGTGATTATCCCCATTCCAGTGTAAATGCCTGATTATGAGTTTGGTAGTCCTACAGCAGACGGTGCAATGTGCTGTCCAACCGACAAACCTGTTGTGCGACCGCCTGCCAGATTAGGAGTTTATTCCTTGGTCTGGTGGGTGGTCCTTTGGTGGTCTGACAGCAACCTTCTGGTAGGCTCATAGAAGAGCGTACTTTACAGACCTGTGCTCTCAGAGTGCCGCCTACACCTTCCTACACGGTGTGGCATACATGCAACACCATGCAGAAACTCGGGGTGCAAATCTAGAGGGCACTACATGCGCCACCAGATGCACCCCCTTAGACCTGAGGCGGCAGGGGGTGGTTAGGGCCCCTAGGTTGCCTAAACACCACGCTGTTCATGGCTGGCTTTCCACCTGAAAAGGGTGGTGGTGGTGAGGCTAAAAGTAGCAAGGCACCACCATGAAAAAAGAAACTCGAAAGGTCAAGGAGCAGGGGGAAGAAAGCAATCAATACAAGTTACAGAAGTAACAGTCCCTCATGACCTATATTTCTTTAAAATCTGAAATAGTGTGAGATCGTGAACTGCGTAGATTTTTTCGTAGGTCATATTGGTGCACCTTGCTCCAGAAAATCGTTCCCTGCTCGGGAGTGTGATTCTATATGACTATGGTTGTAACCCCAAGCCTATGGGGTGTCTTTACGGGCACAGGTTATTAGGTGCTGAAAGCTACAGCAAGGATAAACAAAAGATGCTTGGCAAAGTTTGTTGTTCCATATGTTTTTAGTCTTCAAAACATATTCATTCCATATACTTCTAGTCTTTCTTCAAATGCATATGTTAAAGTATTCCATCATACATCATAGCGGTTATCATGTTTAGACTTCATCCATATGTATTTCGGCACTTGGCCTTCGTCCGGGGAATATCTATAACAAACGGATGTGATCGCTTTTAATATTGGGAATTCCCACTTCATTAATCACCACCACCACTAGGTACTATGTTCCGTTGATCAACATATCATGAGTGATATGAAGAATACTGGGTCGAGCAGGAAAAGTGTACGTAGCGTGCTTATTGAAGGACGTGGTGTACTAAAAGACATGTGCTTCTCAAGCGCTAAAATGACGGTGCAGTGAAGTGCACTACAATAAAACGTGGTATAATTAGCGTGTGAAACAAAAGGATACAGGAAGTGCCCCGAAGTAGTGAATTAGTAACGTGATGTCGGAATTCGAACTTCTAACAGCATGGCTATTCATTATAATGCGCAATAGTGTCGTTGTTTAAAGGTAGTTAAAAAGTGGATACGTATATATTCAATGCTGTGTTTGTTGTCACAGTTTTTTTGAATAACATAACTTTACGGAGCACTAGCCACGCGCAACGCAACTTCCGTATTAAAACACGCCTTGACCTCACACGCTGATTCAGTTCAAACGGCAGACTCGCACGAACAGGTCCGTCGCATCGGTTCTAGAGCAACGCTATCACAGACAGGTAAGCGCGTAACCCGGGCACCCCAGCATGCGATTACGAACACAAAGTTTAACTGTGACACCAAACACGGCACTGAATATCTCCATATCCACTTTTTAACTACCTTTAAACAACTACACTATTGCGCATCTCGCAGTCACGCAGCGTGTTAATATGGCTGCGTGGCTGCGAGATAAGAGATCGAGTACCTGTACTACAATATTTACAGAGAAGAATATTTCATTTTCCTGATACTCAACGCACGTGAAAAGAACAACAGAGACCCTTAGTGGCTGCAAATAGGACACATTGTAGTCCGATTAAGACCAACACTTGTAAAGAATATTTCAGGAAAAGATTTTAGCGACTCTGTCGACATATTCAAGACGAGTCCACGATCTGCACAGTGGAGTCGCAGATACACACAAACTCCACGGCAGGCAACTAAAAATAAGATATAATTAGGGTCTGACCTTAGAGGAAAACGACTGCGCTAAGGAAACTTTAATGATAACTGCCTGTCCTAAGGAACTTAACATCACTAGGAGTTACAGAATAAAAAAAAAAACTTTCTTTCCCCCCTGCCACCTCCAACCCGTTATAAAGCAATTAAACAACATGTCCTGAAGAAGATGGGTTTTAAATAATTACACCATTGAAACGTACGTCGACCAGAGAGAGTGTGACACCCCAGCTGTAGTGTCCGGCCCCAAAGAATGCAGGCAGACACAGTGTGTTGTAAATATGGACCTCTTTATTGTGCGTCCTCACTCTTCACTTTCTAACGGCTATTTGCCTGTTTGGTCCCCCAGCTCCTCCCTTTCCGCCCGCCCTCGTCCCTCGCTCGGGCAGGTCCTAGTGCCTGACCAGTGTGGTCACTGGTCACTTGCATCGACACCATTACATCTCCCCCCCTCTATGAATAAACAAAAGAAACACGATAATGTACGCCACAGCAAACAGTAAACTATTGTCTTCGATAAAGCGAGACGGTTTCGTGATCACACGTCTGGGGCATGCCTGGATGTTGGGACTGTCGCGCTCATTCTCATCTGCAATCTCCATCAGTAACTGGCTGTGAGTTGGCAGTGTCTCTGGGTCTCCCGGCTCCAGTTTTGGTTCGGTCAGTAGCTCCTTGACATTGGGGCTGCACTTTTTTAAGTACGTCACATTCCTAGTAAGTCTTTTTCCATCAGTCTCTGCAGTGATCATGGTTCCCTTTTGGTGGATCACTTTGAGTGGAACCTCATGGTATCGGCAGTCGGTCTTCCTGTGCTGCTCTTGTCGTGCAAGCACCCAGTCTCCCTCTTGGATTTGAGGGGGAGTAGCATGGCGTCGCTCATCGGCATAATTCTTCATCTTTTCCTTCTTTATCTTGTCTCTGACCGCGATTTCCTCAAGATCAGAGTCGAGATCCGGTTCGTGTGCTGTCATACTCATCATGGGTATTCTGGTGCGCACTGGTCGTCCTAGCATGAGAGTGGCAGGACATTTGCCTGTGGTGGAATGAGGCGTATTGCGATACGCTCGCAATACTTCGTCGAGTGTTGTCTGAAGGCTCTTCCCGGTGAGTTCTGCTTGCTGGATGGTCTTCTTGATCGTGGCCATGAAGCGTTCGATCATTCCGTTGGCCTGCGGCCATAGTGGTGTGATCTTGCGGTGGGTGAAGTTGAGGTGCCTAGCAAAATCAGCGAAGTCATGGCTGTTGAACGGAGGCCCATTGTCTGACTTCACCACTAGGGGGATGCCCCATGCGGCAAAGACCTCCTCTAGGATCGGTATGACACTTGAGTCTTTCGTGGATGTGCACAGTTGTGCGATGGGGAATCTAGAGTATTCGTCCATGATGGCTAGGACATACTGGCCTGATTTGATTGGCCCAAAGAAGTCAATGGCAATGTGTTGCCAGACGCCCTCCGGTAGTGGAGACATTTGTAGTGGTGCAGGGGGATCCGGACGACTTACAAGTTGACATTGCGGACAGTCTTTCAGGGTCGTTTCCACCATCAGGTCTAGTGTTGGGAACCAGACTCTTTCACGGAGTGCTCTTTTTGTGGCTACTATGCCCCTGTGTCCCTCATGTGCCAGGTTGATGACCCCT
This sequence comes from Lissotriton helveticus, assembly GCF_964261635.1. Classification (NCBI taxonomy): domain Eukaryota; kingdom Metazoa; phylum Chordata; class Amphibia; order Caudata; family Salamandridae; genus Lissotriton; species Lissotriton helveticus. The sequence goes on from NC_136068.1 coordinate 1,372,772,852, forward strand.
TGTCTGAGTTGTCGTGGGATCACTATTCTGGTGTCCCGTAAGATGAGACCATTGTCAGCTATCGATAGTTCTTCATGTACGTGCTTGAATGCTGCCATCTCGTGGTTGTCTTGTTCATTGCTTCTTGTGTGTCTCCAGCTGTTCGTTTGGATCAGACGTTTCACCTCTTGTAGGGTGACATCCGTTTGCGTCCCTTCACAAATGGACTCCAGCGGAACGGCCGGAGGTCTCGCTTGGTCTACTACGAAGTGAATGTATTCATCCGCGATTGATTTTTTTTCTGATTTGTTGGATCTAGCGGGGTGTCGGGACATGTAGTCAGCGGGGTTTGCGTCTTTTCCTGGCTTGTGAATTATGGTGTAGGTGTACTCTTGGAGCCGTAGGCCCCATCGCTCTATTCTCTGTGGCATTTTCGCTCGCGGGTTTCCAAATATCGTGATCAGCGCCTGGTGGTCAGTTATCAGTGTGAAATGTTTTCCAAAAATGAAAATGTGGAAATGTTCACACGCCCAGACAACAGCTAGGCTTTCTTTTTCCGGCTGTGAATATGCTCTCTCCGTGTCCGTTAGACTTCTGCTGGCATATGCTACTATGTGCCGTTGGTCTCCTTCTCTGTCATACTGCGCGAGTATGGCACCCAATCCTACAGGACTGGCATCCACGGTTATCTCCGTCTTTCTTTTCGGATTGAAGTATGCTAGGTTCTTGGCTGATTCCACAGTTCTCTTGATTTCTTGGAATGCCCCTTCGCACTGCGAGGACCACTGAAAGGGCTGTCCTTGTTTAGTGAGCATCCTTAGCGGGTAACTTAGCGTGGCGTAGTCAGGTATATATCTTGAGCAGTAGCTGGCCATGCCTAGGAATGATCGTACATCGCCTACGTCCTCCGGGCTTGGTGTGTCGTTTAGTGCTGCTACCTTTTCTGGGTCTGGTTTCATTCCGCTTCCAGAGAATAGGTGTCCGAAAAATTTTAGTGTGAGTTTGTGAAGTTCACACTTGTCTTGGTTGAGTGTGAGGTTTGCTTCCGTCAGCGCCTGACAGGCTTGATGCAGTGCTTTGTTGTGTTCTGCAGTCGTTGCTCCATAGACGAGGATGTCATCGCTGTAGTTTAGGACCTGTGTAATGTGGTGTATTGTTCTTCTGATGGCCTCTTGGAATATCTCTGCTGCTGATGACACCCCAAAGCTTAGTCTTTTGTATCTGAATAATCCAAGGTGTGTCGAGAATGTTGTGATGTATCTTGACTGTTCGTGCAGTTCTAGCTGATGGTACCCTTTGTTGAGATCCAGTTTGGAAAAGATCTTTGCTCCATTGAGGGAAGTGATCATGTCACTGATGTGAGGTCCTGGATGTCTTTCTCTTTCTATTGCCGTGTTGGGAGCCCTCATGTCTACACACAGACGGACTCTGCCAGTTTCTCCTTTCTTTGGGACCACCACGACCGGGGAGACCCATGGAGTTGGTCCATTCGTTCTCTCAATGATGTCGGCTTCCAGCAGGTCTTGGAGTTCCTTCTCCACAGCTTCTTGCAGGTGGAACGGGATTTTTCGGTGTTGTTGCGCCACCGGCGTGACTTGTTCATCTATATGTAACTTTATTTGGCAGTTCGTCATTTTTCCCAGGCCTTGAAAAAGCTTGGGGAACTTCCGGATGAGTGTTGGTTTGTCAGTGACCCTGAATAAGATGTCCACTAGTTTCAGTCGCTCAGCAGTTGCTAAGCTCAGGAGGCATTCGGCTTCAGGCCCCTCGATGACGTGGATATAGGCTGGTATTGTCCGACCTTCATATGACAGTTCGGTCTCAAACTTCCCAAGACATGTTAGTGGCTCCTTGGCCATCCACGTATACACTCGTACATGGGCATCAGCTAGCTTGGGCGGTGATTTCATACGTTGGTACTCCGTTACTGGTAAGTAATTTAACGTTGCTCCACTATCTAGCACAAACTGTGTGGAGTGGGAGCCAATTTTTATGTCTAGACGCTGGTACTCTTTCAGCTGATCAAGGTCAGCTACACCGTAAAGATATTCCCTTCGAGGTCGGGGGTTGGGCGATAGGGATCGAGATTCTCGAGATGATGATCGCCGACATTGACACGTCCTGCCGGAGCGGCAGCTGGATTGTGACGACCCAGTAGATGAGTCTCGTCTATCCTGGACTGCCCTGATGTGATGACGACTGTTTGAGGGTTGGTGTCGTCAGTGTCTTCCCCCGAGGTCACTCTTTGGTACTGCCCCGCACATGCTTTCAAAATGGTTGTCTCTACCGCATTTCCGGCATTGTTGTCCTAGCGCTGGGCATGCGTCTGCGTGCAGGAAGTCGTATCCGCATCGGTAGCACTTGGGTTGTCTGTCTGATCGTCCCTTCGTGTGACTCTGGTCTTTGTGTCCTTTGTTTGACTGGTGGTGATGTCTCTTGGATCTGGAGGACCGAGACTGTGGTGGAGACCGTCTCTGCTCTTGTCGAGACTGCGTCCTGTAGACCTGTTCTCGTCTCTCACTTTTCCCAGTTTCCATCCTCTTCGCGTGTTCGTCAGCTTGTTCATCTACTCTCATCATCTCCACGATATCATCCAGCGCGTAGCTTCTCTTGAGTAGCTTGCGTCTCAGTGGCTCGAAGAGACAGCCTTCTATGACTCGCAGTCGCAAGGCGTCCTCAATTGAGAATTTGTCGAACTCGCAGTGCTTCGCTAGTCGTCTCAGACGTGTTACGAATGCCCAGATTTGTTCACCTTTCTCTTGAGTGGCCAGGTTGAAGGTATACCGCTCGAAGTCGATGTTCCTTTTGTGTAGGAACTTGCTGTCTAGTGCTTCACGTACTTTGGCGTAGGTCTCAGAGGAATCTTCTGGCAGTTCTTTTATGATTCGTCCCCCTTCCCTGCCAATCAGGTTCTTGAGAATGAGCAGTTTCTCTTCGGCGTCCGTCACCTTGGACGTCTTCATGAAGTCCTCAAAATCTTAAATCCAATCTTGCCATCGGGGACCCATGCTCCTGCCGTATTCAATGACAAGGGGCTCGGGACGTCGCAGGAGGGATGTTCTCAACATGCTTGCGGACTCCGAGTCGGGCATTGTGCGCTCGTGGTTCCCGCCTTTTTTTTTGCAGTCTTTGTTTGTTACTTGGTTACACTCACCAGTGCTTGTTTGTTACTTGGTTGCACTCGCCAGTGCTTGTTTGTTACTTGGTTGCACTCACCAGTGCTTGTTTGTTACTTGGTTGCACTGGGGTTACACTCACCAGTGCTTGTTTGTTACTTGGTTGCACTCACCAGTGCTTGTTTGTTACTTGGTTGCACTCGCCAGTGCTTGTTTGTTATCTTGCTGCACTCGCCAGTGCTTGTTTGTTATCTTGCTGCACTCGCCAGTGCTTGTTTGTTACTTGGTTGCACTCACCAGTGCTTGTTTGTTACTTGGTTGCACTCACCAGTGCTTGTTTGTTACTTGGTTGCACTCACCAGTGCTTGTTTGTTGTCTATTTGCCTTTGCCAGTGTTTGTTTGGTTCATGCCAATGCTTATTTGTTATTTCAGACTCCTTGCCTGACTTCAAAATGGCCGCCGATGATCCCTCGCAGGGGATTGGTCAATATTGCCTGACTTCAAAATGGCCGCCGGGAATCTCGTTTTCAGCGACATTTCGGTCGTTTCTGCTCGTTTCTTCGGCGGGGGGGGGGCAGTGAGGCGGCGATTTCACTCACCGGAGCCGTGGTCCACCGCTTGAGTCAGGAATCAAGGTAGGGCAATTTCTTTCACTTCTGCCGCCGAGGTGGGCACTCGGTAGGCATTTTCTTTGTCTGTGCGATATCGCCGCCGAGGTGGGCACTCGGTGGGCGTGCTCCTTCAGCTACACGCTACCGCCGCCGAGGTGTGCGCTCTCGATAGCGCGCTTCTGCCACCGAGGTGGGCACTCGGTGGGCGCTTATGTTGGCGCTCTTCCGCCGCCGAGGTGGGCACTCGGTGGGCGCTTTTGTTGGCGGTCTTCCGCCGCCGAGGTGGGCACTCGGTGGGCGCTTTTGTTGGCGCTCTTCCGCCGCCGAGGTGGGCACTCGGTGGGCATTTTCTTGCAGCGCGCTCGAGCCTCCAGACGTGGGGCGAGCTCCGGCTCAATCAGTCGCCGGTTGCTGTAGCCGTCCACGCGTTTACGGTCCTGTACCTTCGTCGCCAGTTGTAGTGTCCGGCCCCAAGGAATGCAGGCAGACACAGTGTGTTGTAAATATGGACCTCTTTATTGTGCGTCCTCACTCTTCACTTTCTAACGGCTATCTGCCTGTTTGGTCCCCCAGCTCCTCCCTTTCCACCCGCCCTCGTCCCTCGCTCGGGCAGGTCCTAGTGCCTGACCAGTGTGGTCACTGGTCACTTGCATCGACACCATTACACCAGCTACCAGCACAGCAATCGAGGGTTGATTGTATCACCCGTTGTCTTCCATCTGTGCATGCAGTGTTGTTCTGGGGTATATAGAGTGAAAGTATTGAATGCAAGGGATATGGATGCAGAGTTGTGAGAGATGTGGGTATGTGTAGGGATGTTTTGAATTCATGTTGTGTAATCTTACTGAGTATGACTTGTATAGTATTTAAAATTATTTGTATCTTTGGTACAGCACTGTTTGGAAGATGATATCAGTTATATGTTTGTAATGGAAAAGAATATCACAAGATATGAAATATAAATAAAAAAGAAAAATATGAAATAAAATATGTAAAGAAAAAATAATCAAATTGTGTGGAGAACATAATTGTGCCTGTATTTTGAGCTTTTAGAAGCCATTGGTTTAAGAAATATAGGTCATGAGGGACTGTTACTTCTGTAACTTGTATTGATTGGTGGTGGTGAGGCAACTTGAAATATGCTTGGCGGTGCCACTGCGGCACCACCAGCATATTTCTTCCTCCCTCCCCTGTGCAAATGCAGTGGGATCCTGGATCCCTGGTGGTCGAAGCGGTCCTCTGGCGATCGAACTGCTGCAGTCCTGAAGTGCGGCAGTGGTTGGACCGCCACCACTGGTTCTGCAGTTCTATGGACTGACAAACTCATAATCAGGCCCTAAGTCTGTTCCCTGTAGGAATGTTACATGCTTTTTTCTATATCCTGAAGTTGTAGAGGGCAGGTAATATTATGTTAAGCAGCATCTGCTTAATACTGAGTCTCAAACTGAGCAATGTCACAGCAACGGTTCTATGGGCCCAAGCGGGCAGTATGACTGCTTGTTGGAAAGGTAAACAGAGCAATTAATCAGGGCTGAGTGTGCCCCTCAGACATCTGGGTCTTATGTTACAGTACCTGCTGCACGATTCAATCCGTATTTTGTAGAGCGCGGCTTATCACGATTGATAGCTATGCCCCTAGGACTAAGAATGGGGCTTCAGGTAAAGTGTGGGCTTCAGAGCATATTTGACTGCAAGGAAGCTTAGTCAAGAAGTTAAAGCCTAAGTCATGGGAGGTGAACAAAGCCAATTTGATAACAGGTGGTTTCAAGGTTTAGTCAGATACAGTATAACACATCCATTCCATATAAAATAAATATGAATACCCCATGAAGATTGTTACTTAAAAAGGAGTAACATATTGAAAGCACTCTAAAATTATAAGAACATTAACATGAGGATGAATTGAGGTGTTGCCATTCTCTAGACTACACCCATTCAAAAGATCTTGCAGAAAATATATTTTAGGCTAATTCCCTTTTCTGGTTTTTATGTTTTGGTGAGGTATTGTCCAACAGTTCTTTTTGGTGGTACATCTATCATAGTTAATAATGTGTTAATGTTATCCGGTGAGACTAGAGAATCCATGAACAGCTATGAAGATGTCCTGGGTGTTTGTCCTTAAGAGCGAACTGCATGGACGCAGTCTGTGTGAGCCCTTTTTTTTCGATTCCAGGACAGTCATGGTTAATTGAAGGTTCCATTTCAGGGACTATTGTTTACCAATGGTGCTGTAATGCCTTAGATTAATTTGTATTGCACTCCAATTGCTAACCATTTTAACCTCTTTGTGCACCTGGCTCTCCAAATGCGGCCAAGTCAAGCATTCAAGTTTACATTACTCCAAGAAGTGTTAGTAGATTTAGAACTCAGATACTGTATAATACTGTAATATCTCAAGTAAGCCTCATGTCAAGTCAGAGGTATGGGCCGGATTTACTAATATAGGGGTTGATTCACCGAACCAATCTGAGATAAAATCCATACTTACTACTTTTGATATTCACAGAAGGCATTTAGTAGTAGTAAAGTTAGGACTCCTAACTTTACTACTACTAAAGTGAGACAAAATCCTAACTTTACGATTTTTGGTATTCACAAAAGGCATTTAGTAGTAGTACAGTTAGGAGTCCTAACTTTACTAGTACTAAATGCCTTCTGTGAATACCAAAAGTATTACGTTTAGGAACTAATCTCAGATTAGTTATGTGAATCTGCCCCGTAGAGTCGCTCAGTATTTTTTGCACACCAACTGTTTTTGTTACTACTTTCATTTTGCACTGTAACTTCACAGGGAGTCGCAAAAACTGCTTCCTTATTAATTATTTATGAGACAGGAGTCTATGTGCAATTCTGTGAATGACTGCAAATGCATGGATGGAGACTCGTGATGGAAAGCACATCTCCACACCTGTATTCACATTCACTGAATTCTTACTTTTTTAAGCATCCCTATCACTTGCAGGGACAGGCCTGATTTAACATGACCATAGGGGGGTGGTGTACATTAAAATTTACGCTGATTCTGGATCACCTTTCACCATAATTAAAGAGGATGTGTGGAAGGAGAAATGTGTGGGTAAGATTGGCACATACTTGCTGGTCCCAGATATAAAACCCAAAGGTTATGCTGGAGAAAAGATCAAAATGTTAGGTTTTAGGTGGTTATGCTTCTCGATTAAGAATAGACATTCTAGAGGGAAGTTATACATTGCTAAGAAAGGGATCCTCATTATTAGGGTGGTTGGACCATGGGAATTTGCATATCATCCTGTACTCTTACAGCTCTGAGAAAGTTTTGCTAGTATATGATAGAGCGATACCAAAGGGGATAGAAGCTCCATTGGCATCACTATAACTGGAAAGTTCCCAAAAGTCTTTTTTTTTTAAAAGCATGTTTTATAAACAGTGTCACATTCGAAACATTTGACATTGTTTCAATTACAGTTGTTATCATTTTACAGTGTTAGGGCAAATTATAGTTCTTAGGGTTCACAATGGGTGTGTCCAACTCTTAGTTTACACAATCGTTTACACCATAATGCTGCTTGGTTATAAGTCATGATCACAGGCTAATCAATATTTAGTCCGCTATATCATTCACCTTCTATTCAGCCACTGCTGGGTAGGCGACGGCCATCCCCTCTGTGTAATGACATTATTTTCAATGCTTGCATACGAAAGAAACAAAAACTTCAATCTCTAACTTAAACTTGTTCAGGCAGGTGAGTCGCGCATGATACATACGTCTTTCTTGGGGTAATCAAATTGCCTCGATGTGGGCTCCTCATTATGCTGGAGAGGCTACTCGAGCTGCCCTAATGTCCTTCACTCTTCCGCCTTCCTTTGATTAATTAAGGATAGTCCTATAGTTCAATATCATACTCTAGCCTACCATCTCATTGCTGGGACGTGAGTACTATAACGCCATGTGTCCGGTTATTCCTGCTCACTTCCACTCCCCTCCTCCTGCCCACTTGTTTGTGCTGATGTCTCCCACATCGCCAATGCTTCCTTCCATAGTTCCCAAAAGTCTTTGATAGGAGTTTGGGAAAGCTGAAGGGTTTTGAGCATAGCATTCTACTTAAGAGTGATGCTTTCCCTAAAGTGCACAAACTGAGAGCTGTACCCATGATGGTCAGGGAGGATGTGACTAAAGATTTGGAAAAACAGGTGCCATCGGATATCATAGAACCCATAGAGGTTTCAGAGTGGATTTCTCCTGTGGCCGTTGCTCGTCACAGCAATGGGAAGATTAGCTTATGCGTGGACCTGTACCACCTGGACAACAATATAGTTATTGATCGTTTCCCTTTACCAAAGATTACTGAAATTGTATTGAGCCTCAAAGGAGCCAAATAGTTTTCAACAATAGACCTGTCATCAGCGTATCACCAAATTTTGCTGACACCCACTTCCAGACAACTAATGGCTTGGTTGCTACCAGTTTAAGCGGATGCTGCTTGGACTGCATCAGCAGCTGCTGTGTTTCAATGATTGATGCACAGGTTGTTTGACAAGGACAAAGGAGTGTTGGTTTTTCAAGATGACATTTTGGTATTTGGGAATGACAAGGGTATGTATGATGCGAGATTGGAAACTGTTTTATCTGTTTTGGAAGTCAAGGGGTTGACTGTGAAGATTGCTAAGTGCAAGTTTGCTGAGAAGAGTGTCACATACCTGGGTCATGTTATTAATGAGGGGGAGTTAAACCTAAACCCCCATCGATCAATGCTATTGTGGATGCCCCTGCACTGATCAGCAAGGATGAAGTTATTTCCTTCCTTGGTTTCAATGTGGATTGTGGCAAATTCATTGCAAATTTCGCAGAAAAGATGCATATCATACAGCAATTGCTAAAAGAAATGTGAGCTTTGAATGGGATGTGAAGTGTGAGGAAGAATTCTGTTGGATCATACATGAAATGGGTAGAGGACCTGCGTTGGGTAGTTTTGATCCAGCACTGGAGTGTTTTATAACTACGGACACCAGCAATAAAGGGTTGGGGGCAGTGTTGGCACAGAGGGATGCTAATGGATTGGAAACTATAATCTTATTTGCATCCAGATCACTCTCACCCGCTGAGGAAGGGTATCCGATTAAAAAAGAAAGAGGCCTTAGTGTATGCTTGGTCATTGGATATTTTTCATTCATTCATGTGAGGTAAACCCGTAATGATCCAGTGTGATCACAAACCCTTGATGAAGTTGTTGACCACCAAAGGTAGCATGACTGCTTCTGCAAGGATCGCAAGGCTGTCCATAAGCATGAATGACTATGTGTACTGCATTGTATATGTGCAAGGTAAGGACAATGTGGTGGTGGATTGCTTGTTTAGGATGCCATGCACTCTGGAAGCATGTTAGTATGACACTTGGGATGACTTTAAAGTGGCCTTAGTGTACAATGAAGGTAAGACAGCCCTTAAGAAGGAGGACTTGGCAAGAGAGTATGAAAATGATGTTGTTTTGCAGGAAATTACGAAGTGCATGTGTGGTGACTGACCAAAAAAAGAACAGCTCATGGCGTTTCTCAGACTGTTTTGGGAGGTGAGATTAGAACTTTCTGTAGAGAAAGACTAGTTTTTTAGGGGGAGTAAGACAGTCCCACCTAAGGGTTTACATGATTTAACTATGGAACTGTGTCATGAAGGACATTTTGGCGTTGTACGCGCTAAGGCAGTTGTGAAGGATCTATTTTAGTGGCTGGGGTTGGATCTGGCTGTTGAAAGGTTTGTGAAAATGTGAAAGGCATGTTCCTCAGCAGACTCTACATGCTCTATGCCCAAACATGGGTGAATGTTTAATTCCCAAACAATATTTGGGATGTGTGGTCATGGATTTGTTAGGGCCTATCGGGGAGTTGCAGGAGTATGTTGTTGTGCTCATTGATTTAATTTCCAGATGGCCAGTGGTGGGAGTTGTGGAAAGAACAGACACTAATTCTGATTTTTAGTTCAGGCATTTTTATCTGAGGGGATTTCGGCCCATTCCTTGCAAACACATTAGAGAAATGTGTTCTCCTCCAACTCAATAATCACATTAATGAGTTCAACCTCCTTGATGCCTTTCAGTTTGGTTTCAGAAAAGGCTGTAGCACGGAAACAGCTATGATCAACGTCACCGACGACATTCACAAGGCCCTAGACAAAGGAGATGCCGGCCTACTCATCCTTATCGACCTTTCTGCGGCATTCGACACTGTAAACCACCCAGCCCTCTTGGAGACCCTGTCGAAACGGTCCGGCATTAATGGCACAGTACTAAAATGGTTCATCTCCTGCCTTCAACACCGCTCGCAACAAATTAAAATTAACTCCTGTCTCTCAAAACCAACTAAAGTTACACTTGGGGTGCCGCAAGGCTTGATCCTCTCCCCGTCCCTCTTCAATCTCTTCATGGAGCCCCTCACAATCATATTGTAAAAAGCCGGAGTGAATTACCACCTTTACACGGACGACACCCAAATCTATTTCAGGATCAAGTCTCCCAGCGACATCCAACTCCTCAATACCACCCTAACCGAGATCCAAACTTGGTTCTTCGTTAACCACTTAAAGCTCAACCCTGACAAAACGGAACTAATCCTATTCTCTCCAAAAAATAACCATCGCCCAATCCAAGAGTGGCTCAAGAATCTGGTTGCCCTAAACTGCCCCCTTACCCTAACCGACTCAGTCAAGTCTCTAGGCATCACCCTTGACAAGAACTTATCAATGGAGGCCCACATCAAAAACTCTGCAAAAAGTGCTCTTTTCTCTCCAAGACACCTCAAGAAACTGAAACCTTTTCTACCTCATGATGACCTCAAGACAGTGGTCCAATCCCTAGTTCTCTCCAAAATTGACTACGGAAACGTCATCCTTACAGGGACTCCGAAAGCTCACCTAGCCCCTCTAAGGGCAGTGCTGAACATGTCAGCTCGACTAGTATCTGGAGTTAAAAGATTTGAACACATCACTCCAGCTCTCAACTGCCTCAATTGGCCTCCCATTGAAGGGAGATGTATCTACAAATTGGCCTGCATCACACACAAAACCCTTCACTCTCCTACCCCCAACTACTTAAACAACAAACTGATTAGAGCCGGTCAATCCAGAACACAAAGAAGCACCAACTCACTCCTCCTTATTCCTCCAAAAGTGAATAAGAAAAGTACCCAATACCAATCGTTCTCTGGCAACGCTCCCAGGATATGGAACGCTCTCCCTGGAGTCATCAGATGCAACCCCTCCTTCTCCTGTTTTAAAAGGGACCTGAAACTCCATCTCCTAAACAAATACTTTCATGACCAACGTCAACTAAGCTAGTCTTGTTTATCCAAGTTGTCTCCCATATCCCTGGACTTTCATGGATAGTGGGTGACCGGATGATGTTGTTCTCGCCCTTTCTTTTGCTCTCTCCCCCTCCGCTGTACTGCATATTCATTCCCATGTTGTATTTGTATCTGTGGTTTGGTTCCTTTCTGTCGGCCTACTATGTAATTGTAATGTCCTTCCTGCCTTCTAAACACATCCCTGATAGAAGCAGAATTCCCTAAAATCTGGAAGGCGGCTAGAGTAAAACCATTACTAAAAAAGCCCGGTGCGGATGTAAACACCTTTTCAAATTACCGCCCCATCTCCTTACTACCTTTCTCAGGGAAAGTGCTGGAGGCATTTGTAAACGAGCAGCTGATAGGCTATCTCGAGAGGAATAACCTACTCGACACCTCTCAGTCAGGTTTCCGTGCCACACATAGCACGGAGACAGCCCTGATCGAGGTAACTGACAACATCAGATGTGCCCTTGACAAACGTCAGTCTTGCATTTTGGTACTTTTAGACCTATCGGCTGCCTTTGACACCATCTCCCATCACATCTTGGTCAGAAGGCTGTGGGAGTATGGCGTCAAAGGGCAGGTTCTAAGGTAGTTCATCAGTTATTTGTCAAATCGAACAACTACATTGCAAACAGATGAAACCTTAGCCAGCACACGGCCAGTTACAAGGGGTGTGCCACAAGGCTCCATCCTCAGTCCGTCGCTTTTCAATGTTTATATGGCCCCTTTGGCCAATCTCATTAGGGCACATGGATTCGATGTGTTATCTTATGCGGATGACACACAAATACTTGTTACCCTGGGCCACAACATTGATGATACCAAAAAACGTTTTAAAAAATGTTTGATGGAGGTTAAAAACTGGATGAGTCTGAACCACCTACAACTAAATGGTGCAAAATCTGAAATAATGACTTTCGGTCAAGCCAGTGTACACTGGACTCAGGACTGGTGGCCCCCGGAAATGGGGGAATGTCCGGTCCCAAAAGAATCCGTTCGCAATCTTGGTATCCACATGGATAATAAATTATCCATGAAGGACCACGTGAACCACACTGTTGGGACATGTTTTGGAATCATGCGAAGCCTACGCAGAGCTTTCAAATGGATACCAAAAGAAGCACGCAAGGTATTAGTGCAGGGCCTCATAATAAATAGGCTAGACTATTGCAATTCCATCCTGCTCGCCATAAATGAATTCCACATAAAGAAACTACAAGTTGTCCAAAACACTGCTGCCCGTCTGACTTTGGGACTCCCAAAACGATCCCCTTCCCTACCAAGCCTAAAAAACCTGCATTGGCTCCCCATAAAAAAAAGAGCCATTTTTAAAACCATGTGTCTGGTGCACAAACATATGTATGGTACTGGACCAAAATACTGGAACCGAAAACTGACTTGGTACCAGCCTGGACGAGAACTGAGATCTAGCTCTAAGTCCCAACTCACGCCATCCAGAGTACAAACTGTCAGAAATGGTGGACGTGCTTTTTCTTATATGGCACCATTTCTGTGGAACAAACTTCCCTTAAATATCCGTGCAACGGTCGAACACATGAGTTTCCGAAAGTTGTTGAAAACATGGCTTTTTAGCTAGGTCTTTCTTCGTAGGATTTTTCACCTTTTCTTTTCTGGGATTGTCCGCATGCGCCATGAGACTCCCTCACGGGATGTGATATGTCTGCGCAATACAAATATCCAGACTAGACTAGACTAGACTGTGTACTGTGTGTATGTAAAGCGCTCTGATACCTACGGGTCGAGCTAGCGCTATACAAAACTTTTCAAATAAAATTTATAAAAAAATAAAATGTTACCCCTGCAGGACCTGTGCTTTTGGACAACATACACTGCGGGTCTGGTGGTAGACTGATTCTGTGCACCCCCACCGAGTATGTTAGCCTTGTTTGCATTAGCTAGGTCACATTGTCACAAGAATCTCCTTTTATCACAGAGATTAGTTTTTGGCAACCTCAGAACTTAACAGACCCTGATTCCTCAGACTCTTGGAAACAACATACTACTTTTCACCCAGTCACTCGTGCTTGATCATTTGGTCTCAGCGAGATACACGGAAGAAACAGTTGAGCATGTTTACAATAAGAATGTATTGCACCGTTGTTCTTCTAGTGTAAATTATATGTGCTGCTACAACTGTTACACAGTAGCAGAGATATAGGATCAGAAGTACAGTGAATAAAAAGGAATAGTACAGTTCTACCATTTTGCAATAGTCATGAACATATACATGAATATATGCATTTATAAAATAAAGCGCAAGTGTACCTAGCATGTGAGTAGGTGCGAAAGAGCTAATAAGCCTAGGAGCCAAGAATCCAGATAGGATTTAGTTGAACCCCATTACCTGAATAATGAGAGTTTGGGACCTCGTCCAGGTCTCGAGTTGGACACCATGCAAGGGATGTTTAGACCACTGTCAGCTGGAGCGACTGCATGCAGGAGCCTCAGCGTCTCTGGTCAGTGTGTCGGCCTTGAAGTCTCGGTTCCCTCCAACTACTGTTAGCAAGAGGTACTGTATTTATACAGAGCCTCTATGCCCCTTGTGCTTGTGTTAGCCATTGCTTACTATGAGGATGACATATGGGATTAAAATGTGTGCATAGATAGGAGAGGTGAAGTATACCCCCTGGGTAGTGTGCTCATAAATTATTCATATGTGCTAAGGATGGCGTCTTAGCATTATTGATTGGGAAAACCCCTCCCTCTGCATGGAATTAGGTGAAAGGTTTAGTCCATAAAAGGCGTCAATCCTTATAAGGTGCTCTGTCCCTATAAGGCGTTCTGTCCTTATTAGGAGTTATGTCCTTATAAGGCTCGTTCATGTAAAATGTAGGAGAGATGATGTAGGGAAAGGGTACGATATTCCCTGGACCTATGTTAGAGTACCTATATGAAACATAACAACTCATGAGTGAAAATGGAGTGCATTTTGTCTCTAATGCTGCCAAAACCTATGTCGAGAGAGTTGGAATTAAACATAAGACTACTTCCCTTTATAATCCCAATGGGAATGATATGGCAGAAAGATTTAACAACTTGGTTAAGGGGGTTATCCAGTCTAAAATGGGATGGCAGTGTGATTGGCAAAGTGAAGTGAAGAAAGCTGCATAGGCTCATATCATGACTACCAATGAGTCCAAGGGTCTGTCACCATTTGTGATAATGAGAGGGAGGATTCCTAGGAACAAAAACACCTCTGCATGGTTATGTGACAGCACAGTGTTGCAATGGTCACCGGACGTGGTGGGACAGAGGTTGAAGAAGTTACATGAGCGGACTAAGGTTTACTATGACAATAAACATGGTACTAATCTGGTGGAAATAAGAATTGGGTGCGGTGAAAAAAACTACCAAGGTACCTAAGATTGAGAGTTAATTTTTCCCACGAGAGGAAGTTGTTGAAATTTTACAGAATGCGGTCAGAGTGAGCAGTGGTAAGGTGTGGAACCTTAAGATAGTGGCACCTTGAGTGGAGGTATATTTGAAAAGGATATGTTAGAGAGTGAGGATTTTCAATGGTTGGATGCTGGGGAGGAAGGTGCAGCATGGGCTGAGTGTTGAGGGCACCTCGGGCGATTCCACAGAGTTAGAGAAGGCTGTGGATGAAGTAAGCTCTCATACAAGCCAGCGTGTGGTTGGAGGGTCCGCCTGTAGGGTGTGGAAGTTGAGAATGGCAAATGCAGAAGGGAGTTGCCTGGATGTTTGAAGGATTATGTTGTAGGTAGAGTGGTAATGTATTAGATTAAGTTTTTTTGTTTTTGTTGTTTTTGTCTTTTTTATTTTCTTCTCTCTTTTGGGTTTAAGGTGGAGGTTAGGGTGTGTTTTCTTGTGTAATAAAAGATGGGGATGTGTTCTGATGTGAATGTTCTCACTCCTCGTTCCATAGATTTGAACGTGTTGAGGTTCTAGGCTGGGAGTTGATCAGGTGACAGTTGCTATGGACTCTTGAGCTGTGCAGATCTGTTCCCTTTTGTACAGCGTGTCTACATTAAACCTTGAAAGGAAGCCAGTCTACAAGTATTTCTTGGAGAGTAAAGCCTACACTACAATCCCCTTCAAGGAGTCAGGATAAGATCAAGGATTTGCAAAAGCAATTGCTGCCGCAAAGGTTTGATACATTCCATTGGGATTTGGTAGGAGCAGGGAATGCCCTTTCACACCCCCTCATCTTACTGAATCACAGTCCCACAGTGCATTTTGTGAAGTGGGGAGTCATCTCCGACTCACAAAGTGTGCTTTATAGATTGTGACCTGCATTTTCGCAATTACAAAAAACTTGTGTTTTTGCGGACCTGGGGCTTTATGACAACAAACAGGTTTAATTCATCAGGTTCTAAAAGAGTAAGTCTACATTTACATATAGAAAATGTATGGAAGTTAAAACAGGAAAAATGCTAGGCCCTTGTGTAGGTTGACCAGATGTCCCGATTTTGACCGGACAATCCTGGTTTTTGAAGGACTGTCCCGGTGTCCCGACACTTTCCTCTAAAAAAAAGAAAATGTCTCCGTTTTTAAGGAAGGGTGGGGCGAGCCTGCACATTAATCATAGTGATGTGCATGCTCACATTGTAACAGGCCCTCTTCGAAAAGGGGACAGAAATTCAGTTCTTTAAACTCTTCTGCTGTACTGCTTAGCCTCATTCAAGCAGCACAGCAGGTATATTGAGGTGTGAATCAGGGCTGCAGAGCCTGTAGGTTAAGGCCGGGCCCACCAGCAGCCATACCCTGGAGCTCTTCACAGAACAGGGAGGTAATGTGAAAGTAAATAAATAAAAACATATATACATATTAATGAGTGATACATATATACATATTAATGAGTGACAATTGATGTGTAGGGCCTTCAGTAAACGCTGCCCTTGAATCAACCCACTGGGGTAATTAATTTTTAACATTTTGGGAGCGATGACGACACCCTCAAGGGACTGATTATGATTGCAGCACTGCGAGTACCATAATGCATTGCAAAGCACGTGAACCCACTGGGGGTGGAATTTGAATATTATTTAAAGCAGGCGGTTGCAATTGGTGTGCTGTCTCTCCCCGAACTGGCCTGTGAACAAGGACGACTGAGTCAGAAACACGTTAGGCCCTGTTTTGAATGGATTTGACGTCAGATGCTGTTTGTAACTGCAGTCCTCTTTAAAGAGTGTGTCTTCCTTCGAGGGGAACCTTTTTTTTATTATATATATATATATATATATATATATATATATATATATATATATATATATATATATATATATATATATATATATATATATATATATATATCAATTATACCTAGTAGGACCTTTAGTCCTATTTCTATGTTTATGCCGTCCCGGTTTTTTGTTCTACAAATCTGGTCACCCTACCCTAGTGCCTTCTGGGGCCAAGGAATAACTGGCAACAGTGTGAGAAAACGTACACAGCATGATACTTGTACCATCAGTCCAATCCTTTTTGAATAGTTTTAAGGCTGGACTAAATGTGCATCTCGAAACACAAACTTGCATAGACTGCTTATTAGTCTTTGTTTATCTGGCTCCTTTTTTGGACATCTTCGAACATTGGCTGGAATTCCTATCAGTCCTGGACTTTGGTGGTCTGCTATTGCTGGATTCAAATATTTAAGGTGATCTTCCACACTGTATAATAAAACACATCAAATACAGTCTTACAGCTAGGCAAGAAGATGAGACTTTTCTGTAAAAGAATTGCAGTTGCATTCTTTCGGTCAAGTGACCAGATACATTGTATTTTATTACACATGATTTTTATAGCCATGTTTGTATGTCGAACAAATTATCTGTTAGTTTTATGCGCCTCCGTAAACCAGGAGGCAGCCTTCCGCCACATCCACTGTCTGTAGTTTGTCAGTCACATTGTTCTCATGCTCGTGATAACGCCGCTCACAATTATGGGGGAGTGCAGAGTACAAAGTCAAGGTCTTGTTTCAGGGAGGTGGGGGCAAGCAAGCAGGGATGCTCCTCCGAATCCAATTACCACTCAGTGCTGCTTCTGAGGGAGGATGAAGAGGATGCTGGTTGTTCTCTCACAAGCAATTAAGTCCCAGGGATTCCTTGGCCCCCCCTCCCACACTTCCAGCAATGCCGAAGGAGGGATGAAGAGTGGGGAGACAGTTATCACTGCTTGATAGAGAGAAACAGGCGGCATCTAAACAAAAACATAAGAAAAATGTGGCTTTCCAGCTTAAGCACTGCAACCTCAGCAAAGTTAAGAAACTAGCTCAGCTGCTGAAGTCCTGTACAGGCCATCGCGTTAAAAAAAAAGCAGCAGCTCAGAAGCACAACCCATGCAATGTTTATCAAAATACACTACATTCTTAAAAAGGCCCTCCAAGCACAGAGCAACTGAGACACAGGCGCTAAGGGAAACACTGCCAGAAGTTAGACCTAATAGAACTATACGTGTTGTGTTGAAAAAAGATTTGCTCCATGCTTTAAGAAGTTGGCCTAAAAGAATTGTTGATATGTATGTATGTATTTCTATATTCAATTTAGTTTTTTTCCTCAACCACTACCAGTCACATGACAGCGTTCGGCAATGGTGAGCCATAATTTATTGTGCTATTTTGTGTGCCGCATCATTCAGCACGTAGAGCAAGTTAAACCATAGCATTCCTAATAAAGACCAATTACATTTCTAATGGAATCATTTCTAAAACCCTGTGCTTGGTAGGAGTTAATGTTAATATACTCTGGCCAGTGAGTTGACAACAGTGTGTTCGGAGGTTATAGTAATTTGAAGGTGGTGCGTGAATTATAAATGACTATACCTTTAGAATTTCTAATGTTTGTGTAGTTTAAGTTAAAATTGTGTAGAAATAATAAATACAGTGATAGTAATCTGAAGGTGGTGTGTAAATAATAAATATGATGGGACATATTTACGAACCCCTTGCGCTGCCATAACGTCACTTTTTTTTTTTAAGTTTGAGTTTATTGAAACATCAGAATAGCGTCACTTTTTTGTGACACAACGGCAGTGCAAACCACCAAATCATATTCAAATCATATTTATGTGACCATGCAAAGCCAGTTTGCATGGCTTTGAATGGCTTCAAAGATAGACTGTATGGTCGGTGTCCCAACCAATCACAAAGCTGCCCTGCAGCGTTGTGATTGGCTTAAGGGAGGGGAGGAAGGCTGCCTGCTTCCTGTTCCTGCAGAGGCAGGAAAGCAGGAGCAGGAGCAGACCCAGCAGTGAAGACGCAGGACACGGGAAAGGTAATTTTTATATACCCATATATACCACAGGCAAAAGTGCACTCTCCACCGTCTCGCACACTGGCGTTTATCAGGTAAGGTGGGGGTTCATCTCCCGATGAGATTTCAGTTCTCTTGTCGACCATTAAAAAGCCTGACGCGTTTCTGAGCTTCTGGCTCGTCTTCAGAGGCTTCGACAAAAGGATTGTGTACGTGACACGCCCATAAATACTCCAGTTTGCCCTCCATTGGGCTACCCAGCTGTGTTGATATGCAAGGTTCTCTGGGCCTTGTAGTCCGTGTCACGGTAATTAATCCTGGATGGATGCACAATAATTCAAAAACTGTCTGTAAAAGCCCTGGATGGGCCTCGGAAGCGTGTCCCCACACAAAATCCCTCAAGGCACTGATTCCTTTTGCGTAGCTGAAAAGGATTTCGAGCCACAGGACCCCCGTGCTTCTCAGGGTAGTGCGCTTGTTACGGCTGGGCTGCCGTACAAATATCAAAGCTCCTAAATGCCCCCAGACAAAAGCGCACTCTCCAGCGTCTCGCACACTGGCGTTTATCAGGTAAGGTGGGATTCATCTCCCGATGAGATTTCAGTTCTCTTGTCGACCATTAAAAAGCCTGACGCGTTTCTGAGCTTCTGGCTCGTCTTCAGAGGCTTCAGAGGGTGCGAGACGCTGGAGAGTGCGCTGTTGGCTGTGGGCATTTAGGAGCTTTGATATTTGTACGGCAGCCCAGCCGTAAAAAGCGCACTACCCTGAGAAGCACGGGGGTCCTGTGGCTCGAAATCCTTTTCAGCTACGCAAAAGGAATCAGTGCCTTGAGGGATTTTGTGTGGGGACACGCTTCCGAGGCCCATCTAGGGCTTTTACAGACAGTTTTTGAATTATTGTGCATCCATCCAGGATTAATACCGTGACACGGACTACAAGGCCCAGAGAACCTTGCATATCAACACAGCTGGGTAGCCCAATGGAGGGCAAACAGGAGTATTTATGGGCATGTCACGTACACAATCCTTTTGTCGAAGCCTCTGAAGACGAGCCAGAAGCTCAGAAACGCGTCAGGCTTTTTAATGGTCGACAAGAGAACTGAAATCTCATCGGGAGATGAATTCCCACCTTACCTGATAAACGCCAGTGTGCGAGACGCTGGAGAGTGCGCTTTAGCCTGTGGGCATTTAGGAGCTTTGATAATTGTAAGGCAGCCCAGCCGTAAAAAGCGCACTACCCCGAGAAGCACGGGGGTCCTGTGGCTCGAAATCCTTTCCGGCTACGCAAAAGGAATCAGTGCCTTGAGGGATTTTGTGTGGGGACACGCTTCCGAGGCCCATCCAGGGCTTTTACAGACAGTTTTTGAATTATTGTGCATCCATCCAGGATTAATTACCGTGACACGGACTACAAGGCCCAGAGAACCTTGCATATCAACACAGCTGGGTAGCCCAATGGAGGGCAAACAGGAGTATTTATGGGCGTGTCACGTACACAATCCTTTTGTTGAAGCCTCTGAAGACGAGCCAGAAGCTCAGAAACGCGTCAGGCTTTTTAATGGTCGACAAGAGAACTGAAATCTCATCGGGAGATGAATCCCCACCTTACCTGATAAACGCCAGTGTGCGAGACGCTGGAGAGTGCGCTTTAGCCTGTGGGCATTTAGGAGCTTTGATAATTGTAAGGCAGCCCAGCCGTAAAAAGCGCACTACCCCGAGAAGCACGGGGGTCCTGTGGCTCGAAATCCTTTCCGGCTACGCAAAAGGAATCAGTGCCTTGAGCGATTTTGTGTGGGGACACGCTTCCGAGGCCCATCCAGGGCTTTTACAGACAGATTTTGAATTATTGTGCATCCATCCAGGATTAATTACCGTGACACGGACTACAAGGCCCAGAGAACCTTGCATATCAACACAGCTGGGTAGCCCAATGGAGGGCAAACAGGAGTATTTATGGGCGTGTCACGTACACAATCCTTTTGTCCATATATTAACGTTGCCAATGCTCCCTAGGCACTTCCTGGTATCTTCATGTGTAAGTAGTTTAAACACTGGTTGTCCTTTCACTGGTGTCAGCTGCAGAAGATCACCGAAAACAATGATGTGTTTGCCACCAAATAACACATCATACTCTGTTTTAAGAACTTCCTGCATTCTCAAATGCACAAAGGCAAGCATGACATTGGAAACCATGCTTACTTCGTCAATGATAAGAAGTTTCATTTTCCTCAATACTCTTGAAACTTCACAACAAGCATCTCCAGATAACTTGTGGTATTGTAATTTGTTATCATGCTCCACTGGCAGCATCAGTAGACGATGCAAAGTAATACCTTTAATGTTATGTGCTGCCAGTCCAGTTGGAGCAGTGACAACACAAGACAGCGATGACTCAGTCCTTTTCTGCAAATAACATGAAATTGCTTTAATGAGGAAACTTTTTCCAGTTCCTGCTTCTCCACTCACGTACAGTCGGACAGTCTTCAACGACGTACATGAGCACTATTTCTTCTCATGACTTAATCCATGATCTATTTGGTTGGTAACTTCGTCATATATTTTCCTCTGCTCAACGTTGAGTTGTCTTTCCAAATCTTCTAAGTTAACCGCATCCTCCTGAGCATGTGCCATGGCTCTTTCCACTTCAATCATGGCAGTTGCAGCTTCATTTTCGATAACTGGTCCTCCTAGTGGATCCTGACTCAATGAAACAGAACTCTGACTGTCCTGAGAACTGTCTCTAGCAATCTCGGCTGCAATTGTTGCTTCCTGCTCGATTTCCGCATTCAACATTTCTAGATATTTTGGAAAAACAGGACATTCTATAGTCTCCTTGGCTGCATTGAAAGAGTCTTCATAACAGAGGAAATCTCCAAGCAGTTCCTCTTCTGCACGCCAAGGCTTGAAAAGTTGCAAAAGAGCTAAATAGAAAAACTCTTTTCTTTCAGGACATTCGCCACTCAATTTTCGATGATTTACCAATTGGCATTTTCTTTGCTTGACCAGACATCCCTCACTTCCAATTACAGCATACACTCCTTTATCAATATCTTCTTTGATGTTCCTCTTGAATATGTAATTTTGTAGAACCTCATACAGACAAACATTCTCGAGGTGACTGCTTCTATTTGGATAATATGTATCCAACATGTTGGTCTTCAAAATATCTGTACTGTTTGGCTCCTTCTCCGCCAAATACTCAATTTCCCGTACAGGTTTCAGAACTCGATTACGTGTTGCAGCAAGACCAAGACTCGCCCAAATGATACTCCTAGATTTGGCATAGAGACTTGCTGAAGATAACCGGTCAGAACATTCGTAAGCTCAGATTTCTCGATGCGACAACATCTTCAGACTGAAATTGTACAACTTCTTACTGAGGCTCTTTTCATGGGAAATGTCCTCCCACATATCCTTCAATTCTGTCTTTTCTTTTTTTGTGATGTAAGATGTCACATACCGAGCCACAGCCATACAGTTATCAGCCACAAACTGTATATCCATGTTAGCATTCCACATGGACAAAATCACTGGGTTGTAGTCGTTGATGTACTTGGACTCTTCGTTTCTTTTCAAATTGTATGTATTGTTGGGTGATTTCCTTGTCACATTATGTTGCAGCGAAGACATCAAACTGTTCACTCTTCCTTTAGAAATCACCGGTCGTGGAAAGGCGAAACGACATTTTGTGTAGAACTTGTCCTTGTTTCTGAATTTACGACGACAGTACTTTCCACAACGATGGCTTTGAAAGCGTAAAACTTGTTCTCTTAGGCTTTTGTCTTCCTTTGTCTTTGGAACAGCACATGTAGAATACTGTTCTATGAAACTCATCACTAAGTCATCCGGATCTGTTCCAAATTTGGGTGCATCTTTGATCCATAGTAGCATATGTATATGAGGAGCACCTCTTGCTTGATACTCCTTTCTCCAGAAGAAATCCAATACCTCTCCAAGAGGTGGATTTTTCTTGTTCATGATGAAAGACATCATAGCTTCAAATCTATGATTGAAGTACCTGCATACATTCACTGGATCCAAAGAGCACAGTTCTCCGGGTGTCTTGAATTCGATATTTTCAATGTTTCCATTTGCCTCTCGTAGAAATTCAAGTAAGTCTTCCCAGCCATATTCGGCACAGCTGAGAGTGAGGAACCATGTGGGAGTTCCTAAGTTCCTCAGCATACATTTTAAATCTCCATGTCGATGGTACCAGTACTCATTAGTACCACGCTGACATGCCATGAGATTAATCAGGTGAGAATCCAAAATACTGTCTTGCACATTGACTTTATCCATAAAGTCCCTTGCTGAGATATTTTGCATCTGTATACCACATTTCAAGATGTGGTTCACTGCATATGACAGTCCAGACAGATCGCTTTCAAACAGTAGATGAAACAAATAGGGAATGCATTGACGAAACCTAGGATCTTCTGCATACAATCGTAAAGTCCGGTATTCAGAAGCAGGAATTTGATCAGGTCGCTCATCATATCTTCCTCCTTGACCTGTTGGAAATAGTTGGGGGAAACACCGAGCTTCCAAACTTTCCTCCCAAACACTAATGGAACTCCCTTTGGCTTGTTTCATTTGAAACAACTCAATAGCATTCCCCATGACTTCCTTGGAATGCAAAGGATGAACACTATAATGTTCATATATTTCTTCATTTTTAGAGGCTTCTACTTTCTCAATTTGTCCAGTACACAAATCGCTGTCCTCTTCTTCACTTACTTCCTCTTCTGCAACATATACATTCTTGTAGTACTTATTGTTTCTCTTCAAATACAATGTTGCCTTTTTGACTTTCCTAACATCCACTAAATCTTGCCAGATTTTCTTACTCTTTGTCGGAACCCCATTAACTAAGATAACCAGAGGTTCCTCTTCCACTTTCTCTACTCCAATTGTATTAATGTTTTTCTTCAAATCTAGAGGCAAATAAACAACTCTTCCCTTTAATCCTCTCTGTAAATCTGATGGAGGCAATTTCCCTGTCTTTGGCTCCATTCGTACAATAGCCTGAAAGGGATGGACACTTTGAATCAAAATAGATTCATAAGTATTTAAATCCTTCAATTCAGAAGGAATGTCAACCAATTCCAGATTATTATGAACCGCTCTAGCAGGCATCTGGTTTTGATTTAATTTGTTACAACAATAAGTACACACACGTTGATCCGATCCCAAATCAAAACAATTTTCTACCATCAAGTATGTTTCAAAATCCTTCCATTCACTATTATTTTCCCTTTCACTTTTTGCATATACATCCACTAACTTAGTCTGATTCTTATAATAAGTGCGTCGACAACACACACAATGAAATTAGGCCTCTCACTTGATTTCACCTGAAACGTGGCAATTTCCTTCTGAAAATTATCTGTACTGGAAACCTCTATACTCTCTTCCACATTACCTTCTTCTTCTGGGTCAATTTCAACATTCTTCTCTTTACTTTCAAAGTAACAAAACTCAATTTCTTCACAAATATTCTTCACCTCTACTTCAGAACCATGCAAAAGAGCAGTGCATAATTGTTTAAGCATAATTGCTGGACTCTTAGCATAATACAACATTCTAACTAATTTCCTCACTTTATTATGATGCACTGCTAGCATCCTGAAATGATGAAAAACACTCTGGCATACTCTCCTGGTTAGACAAGCCAGTGAATGACCATGCAAACCTGTCACTTCTCTCACTCTGCAAGGATCTAATTCTTGCAACAACTTCATTTTCTGTTTTAAACTTTTCATATTAAATGTCCGTACAAAATCACAAAGCAAATTGATGGAATCCTGTCGCACACTGCAAATACTACTACACTTCCAGGTGTACACTGGTCCCTTAGGACGTCTTCCTAAAACCTCATTACCTAACACCTCTTCTGCCTCTGTTGACACAAGTTTTTCTTTTTCAACCGGACAGCCATCTTTCACCTCATATGCTCGACCACTGGTGTCAACTGCATGCACCAAATCATTATCCTGGAAATAACTCTCCTCATTAAAAAATGCCTCACAACTTGAACTATGCATCCATTCTCCTGAAAAAACTTCACAAAAATTACTACGATTAACTGTTCTCTTCCATCTACTATTTGTTTTGAAATCATAAATATCCTTGTTTAGTTTCCTAATTCTATTGATTATCAAAATAAATAACTTTCGCTTAATTTCGAATGCCTGATCAATAATTTTCTCAATGTTTCTCTTTCTCTTATAAAAAGCCACTTTCTGTTGACCTTTCTTAATATTTTTTAACAAATTGCCAATTATCCTGTTGCGGAACATTCGTCTACGAATGTCCCTAAACTGATTTTTCCTTCTACTACCATGCACAGAGTTATCTCCTGCTCTAGCAGTAACATTTTTGAGTGGCCTTTCCTTTCCGTTTAAATTGGCTCTCTTTTTCTGGACTAAAACATGTTCTGTAGTGATACTTTTTTTTCTGTAAATGTTTTTTAGGAAAGATTTCGTTCTCTTACCCGGACCTTTTTTGGTGACTTGACAAGTTTTTATTGTAGAGGACTGCTGCAAGCATGTAGTAAGCTGCTGTGTTTGACGTTTTGTAGCCTTTCTCCTTCTTTGCTTCGAAGGCATTCTGTAATTTTGAAATGATCTGCAGTTGAATCTGTGGTAAAATATAATAAGAAATGTTATTAACCACTATTACCAAACAGTAAATCAATAACAGTCGTCAAAAAATTAACACACTACTTTTCAATTCAACATACAATAATTTTTAGTGCATTGGCAAATTTAAAACTCACAAATAGTAGCAAAGACATGGAATGCTTCTACAATTGACCTTTGCTCTTTTATATGTCAATCTGAACTAATTTTATTAGCATATTTCACTATTTTATTAAAGACACTTCACACAAGCTGTTTTTGAAGTTGTATTTAATTTTGAATGAAACGGTTAACATGGTTACTTTTCATTTCCAGTAACTTTTAAAAATAAGTCTTTACAGTTCCATAGGCTCGAGCAGGTCAGCTTCCCACCCTATGTCATACAATTCTGACAAATCGGCATCCTCATCATATTCTTCATCATCCACAGGATTTAAATCATCCAAGGGATCTACTTCCACTGATGTTTCAATGACAAGTTCAATGATAAGATCGAGATCAACAGATTGCTCATTATCACTCATGCTTGATGTTGTCGTTATCTTTAACCCCTTCAGCGCTAATGACAAGGGTAACTCGTCATGGACTTTCCATTGATTTCAATGGAAAGTCAATGGAGCTCATCGAGCACCCTTAGCAGCCAAGTGGTTAAAGAAAGAGAACAACAATGAGATGTTGCAGAGTAAGAGACAAATCTCAGAGACTATAATAGTAAAATTGTTTAACAAGAGTAACATTTTGCAGATATTATTTAACCATGTCCAGCGATGCTGAGGAGGTGAGGCCTATGTCTAAGTTTTCAGTGAACAGGACTCATCTCTTCTTAACCTTGGATAAGCCTCACCAACTCTGTGTCCCCTGCTCATACTTAAATGTAAAGGGGCAGATATATGTTAACTGGCGCATCCCCAGGGATGCACCAGTTAACGTGCGCTGCTGCTCTGCCACCCATGATGTGCCGCATTTACAATGTGGAGCACCATTGAGCAAAAACAGCACCGATGCGTCACACATCTGTGCCGCAAAAGCGGCACATTGCAGGAATCACGTCGTAAGCGCGACATGTCTACTGCAATGCACAGGGGCAAGCCACACATTGCATGGTGCATCACTCCTTATGCCTGTTTCAAACAGGCGTAAGGATTTGATTCAGCAATGCCATAAAGCTGACTCAGTGAAATCTTCTAAATTTCACTGTGTTAGTTTTACAGGGCTTTCATGCAAATGAATGCCCACCCTGCAACAAAACGCCCACATGAAACCTGACGCAGGTTTCATGTGGCACAGGACTTTACACCGTGACACATCTGCCTAGATGCATCAAGTTGTAAATATGTCGCAACATAGCGCATCTTTTGCGCCGCCGCTGCGTCACAAAAGTGACGCACGGTGGCGCAAAAGAGGCACACGGCCATCATAAATCTGCCCCTAACATTTTAAATGATTGGTTCAGGATGCCGATAAGGTGTGGCCTAACCAGGGGTTTGTTTGAGGTGAGGCCTACTCAGGGTTACAGATGAAATATAGGCTTGTTGAAGAGTACAGAGGAGATAGTACATGTGCAGGCCTACCAAGGAAGTGAGTCATGTCCACTGCACTCTTGAACAAAGGCCAGACCTCCTCTGTCTCCCTGGACAGGCCTAAACCTGATCTGCACAATGTGATTCGTAATGTTAGGAAACACAGGTGATGTAATTGAAAAACGTGCAATTTTTTTTGCTCATTTCACAATCACATCACCTGTGTTTCCTTTGCTTAGGTATCTCATTGTGCAGATGTAGTCTAGCATATGAAAGAGTACGTAGAAGGTGAGCACTGTATGCAACAACTTTGACACTTACAGAAACCTCAGCTTCTCCATGCCCCCTACACAGTCCTAAATGTATACAGTTTAAACTGACGGTATCTTGTTGCAGATGAAGTGAGGCATATCTTGCAACATGGTGCATCTTCTGCACCACTGCTGCATCACAAAAGTGACGCAACAGCGGCGCAAAAGAGATGCACGGCCATCATAAATCTGCCCCTAACATTTTAAATGAATGATTCAGGATGCCGATAAGGTGTGGCATATATAGATGTTTGTTTGAGGTGAGGCCTACTCAGGGTTACAGATGAAATGTAGGCTTGTTGAAGAGTACAGAGGAGATAGTACATGTGCAGGCCTACCAATTAAGTGAGTCATGTCCACTGCACTCTTGAACAAAGGCCAGACCTCCTCTGTCTCCCTGGACAGGCCTAAACCTCATCTGCACAATGTGATTCGTAATGTTAGGAAACACAGGTGATGTAATTGAAAAACGTGCAATTTCTTTTGCTCATTTCACAATCACATGACCTGTGTTTCCTTTGCTTAGGTATCTCATTGTGCAGATGTAGTCTAGCATATGAAAAAGTACGTAGAAGGTGAGCACTGTATGCAACAACTTTGACACTTACAGAAAGCTCAGCTTCTCCATGCCCCCTACACTGTCCTAAATGTATACAGTTTAAACTGACGGTATCTTGTTGCAGATGAAGTGAGGCCTATCTTGCAACATGGTGCATCTTTTGCACCACTGCTGCGTCACAAAAGTGACGCAACAGCGGCGCAAAAGAGGCGCACGGCCATCATAAATCTGCCCCTAACATTTTAAATGATTGAATCAGGATGACGATAAGGTGTGGCCTATCCAGAGGTTTGTTTGAGGTGAGGCCTACTCAGGGTTGCAGATGAAATTTAGGCTTATTGAAGAGTACAGAGGAGATAATACATGTGCAGGCCTACCAATGAAGTGAGTCATGTCCACTGCACTCTTGAACAAAGGCCAGACCTCCTCTGTCTCCCTGGACAGGCGTAAACCTCATCTGCACAATGTGATTCGTAATGTTAGGAAACACAGGTGATGTAATTAAAAACGTGCAAATATTTTTGCTCATTTCACAATCACATCACCTGTGTTTCCTCAGCTTAGGTATCTCATTGTGCAGATGTAGTGTAGCATATCTAAGAGTACGCAGAAGATGAAGACTGTATGCAACAGAGCAATGTACATTACTCACCTCCCTTGACACATACAGAAGCCTCAGTTTCTCCATGCCTCCTACACAGTTCTAAATGTATATCATTATCATCATAGTGACTATGAAACTCTTGCAGAACATATTGTGAAACCTTAATGACTGCAAGAAACGTGTTTTTAAACCGGCAAACAAGGAAAATTATTCTCACATATTCATGGTGGAAAGTGAAATATTTATTTAAAGAAGCAGACACCAATATGACCTTGTCATAAATGTGAAAAGCATTTCTTTTTAAAAAAAACGATTTTCTGGTCATAATTTGAAAACACAACACAGGTCCTATGTAGAAGCACACCCTGTCAGTACTTAAATTTGCCAAGCACACAGTGTATTTTTAAGGCCCTTGCACCATTTTTCCGTCACTTTTAACATGGCTATGTCTCTCAAAGAAACAAAGTCTAAATTTGCCAAGCACACATGGGGGCGTATTTACAAGGACTTTGCACCATGGGGAAATGTCTTAAATTAAAATGGGGAAAATAACATCAAAGTGACTCAAAGGCCTTGTAAATATGCCTCAAGCAGCCTATGAAACTCTAGCAGTACATATCAAGAAACCTAATTGATTTCAAAAAACGTTTTTAAACACATAAAAAAACAATTATTTTCCCACATTCATGAGGAAGTGACTTAAAATGCCCTAACACACATGAAAGCGTATTTTTAAAGCCCTTGCACCATTTTGCGTCACTGTCTGCCCTCAGGTTCGCCTTCAAGATTTTAGCGCGGGGATGCCCTCGGGTCACCATGCGCTGTACAAATCGCTAAAATAAATAAATAAAAAAATAAATTTTAACATGGCTATGTAACTCAAAGAAACAAAGTCTAAATTTGCCAAGCACACATGGGGGCGTATTTACAAGGACTTTGCACCACGGGG
The DNA here is from genome assembly GCF_964261635.1 of Lissotriton helveticus. Classification (NCBI taxonomy): domain Eukaryota; kingdom Metazoa; phylum Chordata; class Amphibia; order Caudata; family Salamandridae; genus Lissotriton; species Lissotriton helveticus. Next base: position 1,372,801,691 of record NC_136068.1, read on the forward strand.
AAATGTCTTAAATTAAAATGGGGAAAATAACATCAAAGTGACTCAAAGGCCTTGTAAATATGCCTCAAGCAGCCTATGAAACTCTAGCAGTACATATCAAGAAACCTAATTGATTTCAAAAAACGTTTTTAAACACATCAAAAAAACCAATTATTTTCCCACATTCATGAGGAAGTGACTTAAAATGCCCTAACACACATGAAAGCATATTTCTAAAGCCCTTGCACCATTTTTGCGTCACTTTTAACATGGCTATGTAACTCAAAGAAACAAAGTCTAAATTTGCCAAGCACACATGGGGGCGTATTTACAAGGACTTTGCACCACGGGGAAATGTCGTAAATTAAAATGGGGAAAATAACATCAAAGTGACTCAAAGGCCTTGTAAATATGCCCCAAGCAGCCTATGAAACTCTAGCAGTACATATCAAGAAACCTAATTGATTTCAAAAAACGTTTTTAAACACATCAAGTAAATCACTTATTTACCCACATTCATGGGGAAGTGACTTAAAATGCCCTAACACACATGAAAGCGTATTTTTAAGGCCCTTCCACCACTTTTGCGTCACTTTTAACATGGCTATGAAACACAAAGAAACTAAATCTATTTGTAAAACACTTGAGACAAAGCAACATTTTAAATACACAACTTTCTTCATAAATTTATCCCTAAAGCATACTATTCTCTATCTAAATTAAATGAATCTTTCCTCACCTTAGCAAATATTTTTTGAGTTTCAAAACAGTCTCAGACACACACCAATTTTTCTTTAGCAGAGCAAAGGGTATGCACTCCAGAGGCTGCAACCAACAATGGCACAGAAATGCTGTAATTCATCACACATATCTCTCATGTCACCCAATCAAAACTCTTCCCCCACTTTTTTCAAATCAACACCCTTCCCCCCTCTGCCCTTTCTGCCTTTTTAGGTTTTGCTGGAGCACGGAGCTTTTAGCTCCACCTCCAGAGAAATCTGTAGTCTTCAGTATAAGGGACACTTGAATCCGCCCTCTGTTCCATTGGCTAGCTCCATAAATGGAGGCTAGCCATTGGAACAGAGATCTGTCCGTCATGGCCGGACCAGATTCGTGGGCGTTCCTGCATTTTTTCCCTCTCCACCCACTTCTGACGTCATGTGGCTGTGGGCGTGTACTTTTTTTTTTTTGTCCCGTGATGTTTTCCTCATTTTGGAAAAGCCTTTGTCCGAAGTGGAGTGCTGCGCCCTCGCTGCTCTTCTGTGGCTGTCCGTTCCCGCCCCCCCTCCCGCTGTCCGTTCCCGCCCCCCCCTCCCCGTGTGCCCGTAGGTGCTCAACAGTAAGGCCACTCCTGCTGACCCCTCGTGCAATGATCCTGCCTTCTGCTCCCCACCTTCCGGCTCATTCAGAGAGCCGGACCTGCAACTCGTGCTCTGTCTCCTCATACAGTTTATTTCGCCTCCTGCTCTCTCTGCCCCTGGCTCTTCAGACGGTGATTCCGCCCTCTGAAACCCGCAGGCGGGACTTGCATACTGCCCCAGGCCTTGTACCACATACCCAGACTCCCCCCCTCGTCCCCCTCTAATAGGATGAGGCTCCCCCAGGGCTCAACCCTCTCAAAGTCATCTAGGTCCATTGCTCGGGGAGGGAGGGGACATGGGCGAGGGTTGGGGGGGTGAACAAAGAGAGAAACGGCAATGATGTAATTGAAAGAAGCAGAGAGCGGAGTGAATGAATGAAGGCTGAGGGAGGACTCGGTGGCAGCTCCGAGAGACAGGAAAACAGAGACGGGAGCAGGGGAGGCGACAGGCACTGCGAGAGAGCTAGAAAGGCAGAGAGATGGATGCAAGCAAACAGGAAGGAAACGATACACAGCAAGACAGGCAGAGAACGGGAGAGAATGAGGGAACAATACCAGCGAGAGGGACAAGGGAGACAAAAATGAAGGGGAGCTCGGGAGAGCAGCAAAGAAAGGGGGAGAACGGAGTAATAAGACGAGGCAGAGTAAGAGAGACAAACAGAGTGAGTGGTAATTAGAGCGAGATGGGAAAGGAGAGAAACAAATAGCAAGATACAGGGAGTAGAAGGCCAGAGATGACCGGAGAGGCATGAAAGAAGGAGGGCGGAGGAGGGAACTAGACCAAGTTAGCTTGGGACCGTGACAGAGAGAGACGGAGAAGGAAGCGGTAGACGGGGAAGAGAGGGATCCAGAGAGAGATGCAAAGAGGCTGAGATGGGCGAAAGGTAGGCAGAGAGAGAGAGAAGAAGCAATAACTAGAGCGCCCGAGCCAGACACGAGGTTTGGACGGGATAAGAGTGAAAGTGACTGAGAAATATCGAGGGAGAGGTAGGGAGGAAAAGGGAGAGAGCGATAAAGAGAAGAGATCATTAGATTGCTAGACACCGGTACGGAATGAAAGACACGAAGCGGGAAATACAAAATAAGACACAGAATGGGACATAGTAATGGCACAAGTGTACCGTGCAGGGAAGACACCCCTGGCCAAAGAACTCACAGGCCTGATATTGTATTGTAAGTTGTGTTTGGGGGAGGAGGTCTCAGCTACCAACACACCCAGCCAGGCTCAGCAGCCATTACTGTAATGCAGACAAGTGACCTGGAAGCTCCCCTCATGGAATCACATACCGAGTGCTAATGCAGCCCCTCCCCCCCCCGCAGACAGCCATGGAATCACACACCCAGGCCTGATGGCGCAGATGGGCCTGCGGTCTGGACTTAATGGAATAATCGCTGCTTGAAGCCGGGGTGACCTCGCCCAAGCCCTCTGCTTCTGGAGCACTGCACCCCATAATGATATTACACAGTCATTTATGTAAGGTGCGCCACACTGATTGAATTGTGTCTTAGTACCTACAGAGTAGGTGCTATGCTATGCCTTTGTTATGTTATTTAGGGCTTGTACAATGCGTCCCTGTAACCAGGGAGGCCCTGTCAGGAGTGACTGCAGGCGGTTGCAGCTTTGGTTGCAAGGTGTGCGTTTGTAGGAAATAACTTCTATGGGAATAGTTTCGTGTGGTGCACAGAGTCCTGATACGTCATCTAGTCATGTCATGGTGAGCTCGAGACTGCCGCTGTGCAGGAAGTGAGGGGTGAGTACGTTTCACCGGTATCCTGCTCGCTGAGTGATTGTGCGACCTCTCTGTCAATCAGCGGGCGCTTAGAAGCAAAAGAGAAGGCGCAGCCACACGGACACAATACCATCATATCATCATGCGATACAGTCCTTTATCCATAGTTGTGACATCACAACACACCAATGATGCTACATTCGGCGATAATGCATGAGAAGCCAATACATTTCAGTCACCTCCGAGTTTTGCACATGTACACACTCAGCACAGCTTGACCCGGAAGCTCTTTATGATTGTGACAGACGACATTTAACCACAAATGAGATCTGCTACTTCATGTCTACATTTCGTGTGCTCCTCATCCAACGGCGATTACAGCTTCCCGCCCCCTCCCCCCATAAGAGCTAGAGTCCCTCCCAGCATTCACCAGTGTGGAATCATCCATCCCGCTCTGCTATGGGCCCCATAGGCCAGTTCGGTACATATGTACGCACCAGTACTTATTACTACAAGTCCGCAGATTAATAATGAGAGCACATAGGGCGAACCGAGCCAGGGCTCGGACTTGGCTTTAAGAGCCAGAACACAACTCGAGCCATCAACGTATTTGGCGCACAAACTGTGCATCAAAAACCCTGGAAAAAATGATAAA